>NC_059301.1:14217253-14257253 GCF_017591435.1 Portunus trituberculatus
CTCGGCAGAAGTTGGCTATTTTTCAAACCCGTATTCTGAAACGCTTTGCTCTCTCATCACGACTGTTTCCAAAGGCTACAATGACGGTTACCTGGATTCTCAAGAGCGTTTATTCAGTTATTAATGTAAAAGTCTTGTTAAGCTGTCACTAGAACCGTAAAAAAACATCCTTCAGAACAAATGTAACTTAAACTAGAGCCATTTGAAAGTTGTCGAGGTGCAACGTCCAAGCATTTCAGAATAGTGAATCCATTGAGAAGCGCTGTGATGTGTTTGAGCCTCCGCAAAGGTGTCCCTCTAAAAGTCTGCTTGCGCCACTAGGTAAGAATAAGAATAAGAAGAAAAAAGAAAAAAAGAAAGAAAAAAAAAGATGATAATAAAGACGAAAAGATGACCCAAATCAAAGACAAGAAAGGAATAAAATCACAATAAAACAGGTAAGAATAAGAATAACGATATGAAGAAAAGAAGAGAAAAGAAAAAAAGATGAAAACGAAAAGGAAAAGATGACTCCAAAAAAGCAAAAAAGATAAGAAAAAAAACACAACAAAACACAACAAGAAGCAAAAGATAAGATAAAAACAGAAATGAAAACGATGAAAAAAAAAACTAGAAAGAAAGAACGAAAGAAACATTATTATGACATCCAGAAGGAAGAAGAAAGCCGAGGTAAGGGATACTGTCAGGAGAGAAATGGTAAACCTGGCTGAGAGAGACATAAATGACGGCAGCCAGAAATAAAGATATCACAGGGGAGCCATCATCATCACCAGAGAGAGAGAGAGAGAGAGAGAGAGAGAGAGAGAGAGAGAGAGAGAGAGAGAGAGAGAGAGAGAGAGTATCGGATGAACACAAATAAACCAGATAAGGACGATCATTGGACCATCAGCATCATCAGCATCAGCATCATCAGCAGCAGCAGTAGGAAGACAGTCCAGTCCTCAGCACTCACCCGAAGCCTGTCTCATCATATCCTCTTTTATGACACAAGTGAGTCCCAAGGCGGCCAGGTAAGATTACGCATTACCTGGCATTTTAAACCTCCCCCGTTGTTAGGAGTAGAGATTAAGATTCGCAATAAAACAGTGATACACCACGGAGCCGCGTCACGACCCTGCCATCAGCCTGAGAATGGCAGCGGTGGGAAGGTCGAGGAGGGAGCGCCCGGCCGAGGATCACCGCCCATCCAGACCCCTTGATGAAGAGAAGTGCACGGCTGACTGGGTGGGCCGCCCCGTGTGTGTGTGTGTGTGTGTGTGTGTGTGTGTGTGTGTGTGTGTGTGTGTGTGTGTGTGTGTGTGTAACTTAGATTTTTTATTTCATTTTGATACATGTACTTATGCATTCTAGTCCTCTCCGTCTCACCTATTTTTTTTGGAAGGTATTAAATATTCTTTATATAAGTTTATGCACCACTCTATTCTCTCTCTCTCTCTCTCTCTCTCTCTCTCTCTCTCTCTCTCTCTCTCTCTCTCTCTCTCCGCGATGTAAAAGAGGATGTGTAAGTTTCAGTGGTCTCAACAAAACTGCACTGGTGTAGAGTCATAAATCTGATGTGCGATTGTGTGTGTGTGTGTATGTGTGTGTGTGTGTGTGTGTGTGTGTGTGTGTGTGTGTGTGTGTGTGTGTGTGTGTGTGTGTGTGTGTCTGTGTGTGTGTGTGTGTTCCCAGGCCCGGTATCATGGACAGGACACGCAACAAACCATTCACCGTGTCACGCAAGCACCATATCATCCTTTGCTGTGCAGTTATTACGTCTCAGAATGTACTCTAATGGGATTACCAGAAAGCACACCTGTCACGCCGCCTCATTACTCACCTTGCAACCCTCGCAGGTGAAGGCACCGAAGTGGAAGCCTGCCGCTGGTTCGCCGCAAACTTTGCACATCTGATTCATCTGCGGAGGGAAAGGACTGGTTAGTGAATGCGTGTTTGGAAATGATGACAGAGATAGCAGGGAAAGGAAAATAAAGACATCTGCTGAAAAATAATGATTGTTGGGTATAGAGAAGGAAAAGAAGATTTAAAGTAAGTTTCAAGCGAAGTGAGGAACTGAATCTTTCTTTCACTTTGTTATAATTCATAAATCAGTTTCCTAAATTAAATTCTTTTAGAAGTAGTGTACATTTTTCATAGCAAAATTTTTTACCTTTAACCCCTTCAATACTGGGACACAGTTTTTATCTTGAAATTTGGGTGTGTTTAGACCATTTTATTGGCATTAGGAAAGGTCTATGGAGGTCAGAAGATTAATGGCCAAAATCTTCACCATTTTAATCCCCAACATAAGTTTCTGAAGCTGTAGAGAATCACCAAATCGAGAGTAGAATGAATATGAAAACGCGTCATGGTACTGAAGGGGTTAAATTATTAGACAGTAATAGAAGGAAATAGATTCATGCATTACTTCACACAAACACACACACACACACATACACACACACACACACACACACACACACACACACACACACACACACACACACACACACACACAGGGAAAGGGGAATGAACACCTGAGTACTTACATTCCCCGTGGCCATGGAGGGGTTGGGCACCTGGCAAGAGAGAGAGAGAGAGGGAAAAGTCATATTAGTAAGTGTGCTCCATTCTGCAGCCTCGTTTTCTTCTACTTTCTAAGAGAAAATGGGAGTACAAACGTCATTAGTTTCGCTTCACCTATCTAAGAGTTTGAAAATTTAAAGTATTCAAGCTTTAAAACAAATCTTTGCTTTACAGTTAGATCAAGAAATCAATTAGTGGTTTTATACTTTTTAAAATTCAGAATATTCAAGAACTAAAATCAATTTCTATAAGAGAAATAAGCTTTTGTATTATATGTGCAGTATATAAGTGTATTGTTTTTAAATTTCCAGAGAGTAAATAATTTTACTACTGTTCACTTGTTGCTATAACACTCAAACAATACACGTACTATACTGTTTTTTATTGAGTATGCTGAAATAAAATGTTTTTGTTGATGGCATGTCAGTTTTTGATGAGTTTCATGTAAAGAAACCACAAACACACACACACACACACACACACACACACACACACACACACACAAAGTGTTCACTAATCTATCTGTGCTTCACTTGAGTGACGCGACACTGCCATTCACGCACAGTTCAGAAACGAGCCACGAGTGCTGATCGACTCTTCCTCTCAGCGGTGCGGGGAGCAAGGGAGGGGGCTCTTACTTTATCCCATCACTACTCCGAGTCCTTCCCTCACTCCCTCCCTCCCTCCTTCCTTTAAGTTGTCCTTCTCTCCCTTCCCCCGCCCCCTCCAAGCAGTAATCCCTCCTCTCCTGCCTCCACCACTCCCCAACACACAGCTAATCCCTCTCACGATGCATTCTTTATCGATCTTTTTTATATCCTCTCACTTTCTCTCTCTCACAATGTTTTTTTCCCACCACTCAATCTCTCTCTCTCTCTCTCTCTCTCTCTCTCTCTCTCTCTCTCTCTCTCTCTCTGAGGTCGTGACTTTTTAAAGATACATCGTATTTTCTTTTGCCAGGCTTTGATTGGTAACTTTTTTAAAATCTTGGCTCTCATTATTATCACAACTTTTTTCCTTAACAAATGTTAATCTTTATAAAAATCTGCTTTTCGTAACATTTTTTTTTCGTTTACTTCTCACTGATTTTATCCCTTAAATGTTACACAAGATCCTTCTCTCTCTCTCTCTCTCTCTCTCTCTCTCTCTCTCTCTCTCTGATATCTCTTTAACAAGCCTTAACCTATTATCCATCCTCTTCTTCTCTCTTCCACCTTCATTTCCTCTCTTCTTCTCCATCCCTCCTCCTCTTCCTCTTTCTATCCTCCCGTCTCCCCTGCTGTCTCGTCCTCCTCCCCGTGATGATCCTCAATAGCAGGAAGAATATAAAAAAAAGAGAGAGAAAAGTTCAACCGAGCGGAAGAAGAAAATCCGCGTCCAAAGGTGCATCTCCAAGGACGCCTCTTAACGCACACTGGCTCATGTACGGCGTGTGTGTATGTGCGAGATGGCATACATGCATACATACATACAAAGACACACATACTGGTACAAGGATTTTTTTTTATTATATATTACTTAATTTTCTTTCCTTTTGTCTGTTGTTGAATGGGCGAATAATTGTAATGAGGTAGATGGATGTACAGTGTGGATAGGTAGATAGGTAAGTAGAGGTGTGTTGAGAGGCTGATAGGTACAGACACAAAAGGAAACAGATATGAGAAGCAAATAATGGGCGAATAATTGTAATGAGGTAGATGGATGTACAGTGTGGATAGGTAGATAGGTAAGTATAGGTGTGTTGAGAGGCTGATAGGTACAGACACAAAAGGAAACAGATATGAGAGGCAAAAAATAGGTACAGAGCAGAACTCAGAAATAAGTAAACAGCAACAAGAAGGGAACGTCAATAATACACAAATAATGGCAAAAGCAACCCCTCTAAAAACACAATACCAAATATCATAACACACTAATGAAATGAACAAATAAAAGAACAACAATATCACCATAAAAACCAGCAACAAAAACAATAACAACGCCAAGGAGACACGATACGATACACAAGCAGAGCAAACACAGCCGGGTCGCACAGCCATGAACCAGCAGACACCCACGCACACTCACACTCACACACACACACATACACACTCTCATGCACGGGAGGCAGAGCTCATGGTCACGTGAACTAAGAGAAAAGAAAAGATTCAGATGATCGGCCAGGAAGAGCCTTGGAGTGTGACGGACGACCACAAGTATACGACAGACAGCGGCGCCCTCCTCTCTCTCCCTCCCTCCTTCACCATCCTCATTTCCCTTACTCATCCCCTGTTCTCTCGTGCACCACGACTATTTTCAAGGGCCACAGATGGTTAGCAAGGTATTTCTAAGCTGTTTTTCCAGTTAATCATAGATGAATTTTGTCACTCTGCCTCTAGAATCATAAAAACATATTAATAAACTCGTGTAAATCTAAATAAAGCCTTTCAAAATAGTAGAGGTGAAGCAAAGAAGTGTTTGAGAGTATGAGCTAAAGACAGACGATGAGACGCAGAGAGAAGGCAAGACTGAACTGAGGAAAAAAGAAAGTGTTGAAGAAAGGCAATGAAGGAATAAACAGGTGAAGTGAAAGGAGGGAGCAATATACCAAACCCTCCCCCACCACATTAACGTCCTGCCGTCAGCCCATGTGTCCGGGTCTGGCGCTGGGGGCGAGGGGGGCGCGGGTTAGGGAGTGGGCGAGGCGCTAACGTGGCCCCGCGACCCCTCCAGGATGCTTTTTCTTTGCTCGTTGTGGTGTCTTGGCCAGGCTCGTTGTGTTATGCTTGGGCTGGTTCCTTGTTTACTCCTTCAGTACCAACATGACGCGTTTTTATATCCATTCTGCTTACTGTTTGGCGATTTTACACAACTTCAGAAATTTATGTGAGGATTAAAATAGTGAAGACTGACCAGTAATCTTCTCACTTCCATAGACATTTCTTAATATATATAAAAAATCGTCTAATCGTACCAAAAACTCATGGTAGAAAAGCGTTCCACTACTGAAGGAGTTGAAAGCGACGATGTGTCACGTTCAAGCCATCCTGTCAGCTGAATTGAATCTGAGTGTGGTGCTTGAGATTATTAATTGGTGTACTGTGTGCTCCTTACCTGATGAGAGTTCTGCTGTGCTTTTTATGAAAGTGAAATCTGTCATCTCTTCTTCAAAGCACGTCATTGGCTAGACCTACACTGAAATGCATCTTATCTTAGGTCAGCTTCATCTCCCCCCGCATGTCTTCCTTCCTATTCTTCTTCAATATCTCCATGCTTCACATTCTTGTCTCTCTCTCTCTCTCTCTCTCTCTCTCTCTCTCTCTCTCTCTCTCTCTCTCTCTCTCTCTCTCTCTCTCTCTCTCTCTCTCTCTCTCTCTCTCTCTCTCTCTCTCTCTCTCTCTCTCTCTCTCTCTCTCAAGATTTACATTCATGAGAGTGGCGTAGGTTAGGAAGGAACTGACAGAGGCCTTTAAGTAATATAAGGAATATAACAAGAGTGACACAAGTTGATCCATAAAGAATTAGTGGTATGCACATCTTTACACATATTACTCGTACTACATTAGTGTAGAGGGGATTGGTACTGGTAGACAAGCGGTTAATGATTACAAAGCGGTGTACCTGACGGTTGTGATACGAGAGAGATTGATGGTGAACTGATGGGCTAGAATTTATAAGACAAGTATGTGAATGAGGAAAGAGATGATAGTGTCGATAGTGTGTAATGGTAGGAGGGAGCGCTGGCCCCTAGAAACCTTCAGCGCCCCGCCGCAGGGAAAGGCAAGGCTCGCCACGCCTGGCTACCTCTTATCTGCCGCCCCATCGCTGCCCAGATGCCGGCGATTTATGGTCGGGATATTTAGCGCTTTCAATTATGCTGCGTGACTGAGGCGTGTGGCGACGCGACCTGTTGTTAGCGTCGTTTAGTAGAATATATTGTAGCAGACGAATTTTTGATGTGCGTGTGTGTGTGTGTGTGTGTGTGTGTGTGTGTGTGTGTGTGTGTGTGTGTGTGTGTGTGTGTGTGTGCGTGCGTGCGTGTGTGTGTGTGTGTGTGTGTGTGTGTGTGTGTGTGTGTGTGTGTGTGTGTGATCTTTCTGAAAAGAGATGATATATGATCTGTCGCTCACCAGCTCATCTATCTACCTATCTGGCTAGCTGTCTTCAAGAACGTTGTTCACTTGGGAATGGCAAGAACGGTCGGCGATAAAGTGCTTCACAAGCCCCACCGTCGCCAGGCAGCGGCGCTGAGCCTCCCCACTCAAGGCAAAGACCCGCCCCGCCCCTCAGCCTGTTATATCAAGCCGATAATACAGGTTAGTCTCGCTTTTTACACGCTGTACGGGCCATTTGTCGGCGTGAAAGGACGCGGCTTAGGCACAGCACGCGGTAAAAGCCGAGCCGGCGGGACGGACGATAACGAAGGAGCAGAGTGTAAAGGACGAAAAAGGGACGAGTGGTTTGCGACAATCACACTGACCACTTGGGTCTCCACCCTCCCTTTCCATTTTTCCCCTCCCCTGCTCTTTTTTTCCCTCTCTCCCTCTCTTCGCCAAGCATCATAGAGAGGTATTTTTTTTATGTCTTCACAAAGTGCCTGCCGAGCACAGCGCTTCAGGAGTGAATATTGTCGCCCTCTGTCTCTGTTGTGGCCTTGAGCTCGCCGCGACGCCGCCGCCGCTGCTGAGCCGTGATCTATGGAGCTTTCTGCCACCCCGCCAACTGCCTTATTGCCACTCTTCCTCCTTCCCTCCATGTCTCCTTCTCTCCCTCCCTCCGTGCATATATCAAGCTATGCAAAGGCGTCTGCATATTCAAAGGAGCATCGAAGAAAAAATTTCACTGAATGACCCACGGTACTGATGTGGTTTTCACTTGCTGTTTTCTTTTATTTATTTTTTTTTCTTACCCAGGCGTCGGACAAAGCTTCTTGGAGCCTAGGGGTATAGGTACAGTGTTATCGGTTTGTGGGGTAGCGTGTCGGGCAGCGCAGAGGAGCAGGGGAAGGGGTGAGGGTGGGGAGAGTCGGGTAGAAGAGAAGTGCCATTGAAAGAGAAAAGGGTAAAAAGAGTTAAGTGTTATTTAACCCGTTTGAAAAAATGCTGTGACGTACTGGAAAAAAAATACTTTGATGAGAGGAGGAGTAGAAGGAGGAGGAGTAGGAGGAAGATAAGATGAAGAAGACTGGAAAGAGGATGATGGAATGGAGACTACAAGGAAGAGGATAAAAAGGGAAAGAGAGACCAATGAAGGAGAATGTGGAATAAAAAAGACACCATAAAAAAAAGGATGAGAAGGAGACGAAAGAAAAGGAGAATATAGAAAAAGACAACAGAGAATAGAAGAAAACAAAGATTACTAAAAAATATAAGAATTCAATTGCAAACTAAGGAACATAAACTGTAATAACCAGAAGAGGAAATATGTTAGAAAGAACCATAATAATTTGTAAAGCCACTTGGTCACTAGAAGGTGGAATCAAGAAACCTTTAGATGGTGGAGTAAAAAAAAAGAATAAGCGCAACAAATAAAAAATCTTTAGTGCAGGATTATTGAGCATTACGACTCTCTTTCTCTCTCAGTCAGTCGCGCCCCGCCGTGAGTTAGTGGACGGGCAGCAGTCAAGCTATTAGTGATGCTCCTATTTGCCAGTTAAGACGGCACAGATGAAGGGGGTGGTATGTCATAATTCTGTGGGAGGAGGCGGTCTGGTTCTTGATGTGTGTGTGTGTGTGTGTGTGTGTGTGTGTGTGTGTGTGTGTGTGTGTGTGTGTGTGTGTGTGTGTGAGAGAGAGAGAGAGAGAGAGAGAGAGAGAGAGAGAGAGAGAGAGAGAGAGAGAGAGAGAGAGAGAGAGAGAGAATTACTATAAGAATAGGCCGATCATAGCAAAACAACAAAAAAAGGTACCATATATCTTTTTTCAAATATATGAAGAAATAATTCTACAGACATTCGCAATGAAAAAAAAAATACAAATAACAGACTACGTTTTTATTGAATTTGTGATGGATCATTGGCTCATGATCTCTCTCTCTCTCTCTCTGAGGAGCACACACACACACACAGACACAAAACAGACACACACACACACACACACACACACACACACACACACACACACACACACACACACACACACACACACACACACACATAAAAATAATCTGACTCATAACACACATAAAACATAAAAAAAATGCATAAACGAAAAAAAAACCACATGTACACACAAAACTAGAAAAAAAACAGAAAAAACACTAGTACATATATATTGCATGCACGAACACAAACGAAGGCGGTGATTGGGCAGGAACGGCAGGTAAGGGCGTGGCCAGGAGTACCCATGAGCCAATCCTGACGCTACACGGGGACCAGGTGAAGTGCGAACTCTCTTGACGTCACGAGTAATTGTAATTTATCCAAGTCGTGAGGATAAAGCCACAAGCCGCTGACGGGGATGCTGGGTTGATGGTGGGTGGAGTGAGTGAGCAAGAGGCGCTGCGTCTGCCGGCCCGTGAGGTGAAGGGGACGGAGTGAAGGGGGGGGTAAGGGGAGGGAGGAAGGGTATTGACAGCAGGGGTAGTGGTGAGAGAGAGAGAGAGAGAGAGAGAGAGAGAGAGAGAGTATGGCTATTGACTAGAAATAATATAATTGTAGTGAAGCAGATTTGGCAAGAAAAACATTGCAGGAATAAATAAAGAAATCAAACAAAGGATGATTATGAAAGATTGCACACACACACACACACACACACACACACACACACACACACACACACACACACACACACACAATCATCCACGTGCTTTGGGTTTAAACAACAGCAGAAAAACACACTAAGGACCAAAGGACAGCAATAACGAGACAGACAGAGATGAAGAGATGAATATGGAGGAGGAGGAGGAGGAGGAGGAGAAGGAGAAGGAGGAACAGGACTAAGAGGAGACTACTGACTATTGATGCTGCTGTAGTGAAAGATAGCGAGGGAAGAGGAGAAGGAGGTAATGATGATAGTGTTGAAGCAAATGCAGGTGTTTGTGAAGGGAGGCGAGAATGAGAAGTAACAGAAGGGATTATTACTTGTGATGTTGGCAGCGGTGAAGATGATAGTGGTGGCTGTGCTGTTGTTGACCGGTGGTGGTGGTGGTGGTGGTGGTGGTGGTGGGCTAGGTGTAAGGGGAGGTGTGGGGGAGGAAGCAAGCAGAGGGCGGGTCGCTGGCTACACCCACAGCTACACCCAACACCCAACGCAGTGCAGTGACGCCTCGCTGAACAACACTCCGTCCTGACTGGCCCCTGACACACACACACACACACACACACACACACACACACACACACACACACACACACACACACACACACACACACACTCTCTCTCTCTCTCTCTCTCTCTCTCTCTCTCTGATGTACTACGAAGATGAGGCGCTAACACGCACACAAGGCACAAAACTTCTCAGTAAATTTCCTGCAGTGTTGCAGTTATTGATTATAATTTTGGTGATAAGGCTGATAATTATATACGAAGTGATGGGGTAGAGCATGAGGAGGAAGAGGAGGAGGAGTTGGAGGAGGAGGAGGAGGAGGAGGAGGAGGAGGAGGAGAAGGAGGAAGGGAAGGAGGAGGAAGAAAATGCCTTACGTCGTGATTTGTAAGAGAATTATTAAACCTATCACACATTTTCTCTCTTCACATACATCAAAGAAAAATAATCCTTGAAAAAATTTGCAGTGACAGAGTGACAGGTAGACAGGCAAACATACACGGCGTACAACAGGAGTGTGTTACAGCGACACCACACATCCACTGACAAATTGACGGGGCAGAGAGAGAGAGAGAGAGAGAGAGAGAGAGAGAGAGAGAGAGAGAGAGAGAGAGAGAGAGAGAATGAAACACACACACACACACACACACACACACACACACACACACACACACACACACACACACACACATCTGTCTAGTCTTCCTGCTTTATGCTCCACCTTTCCTTTATCTGGTTCGCTGTGCTCGCTGTCACTCCGGCTCCCGCTGCACCCCGCAAGCAACGCGCCATTAAGCTAAGTTATTCTGGCATTAGTGGCGGCCCAGCGCTCCCGGGCTTGCGCCGCTCAGCCTCAGCACAGAAATACCCTGCGAGAACCTTTATTATAATCACGCGCACAAGAAGGAGTCGGCTGCCTGCTGGAATAGATCGGGATGCATGTAACAAGGCTGAATTCAATCGCTCTCTCATACTTCCCTATTAAGCGCCTGCCTTCTGATGTCTCTGGTAAATTTAATTTCTTTATTTATTTTTATTTTTCAGGTGAAAGTTTCGAAGGGAAATGATCCGTACGTTTTCTACTTTGATTCCCGCGACATGTTATCTTGTTTTGCAGGCCAGGACGCGCCATGCAGACCTTCTTGAAAGGGAAACCGGACAGCCCGCCGCCCTCTCCTCCAAGCCAGCTCCAGCTCCCGGCCTGACCAAATGTGGAGGAGGAAAGGCGAAGGAAGAGCGCGAGGTGGAAGAGAAAGGGTCAGGGGAGGAAGAAGAAACGCATGCAGAGAATACAGCAGTTGAAGATAAGAAGAGGAGGTTCCAATGCTGAAAAGAATCCTATCGGGGCTTTCTTCTTCTCGTTTATACCGGTACTCTCTCTCTCTCTCTCTCTCTCTCTCTCTCTCTCTCTCTCTCTCTCTCTCTCTCTCTGCCCGTATTTACCTAAGGTTATACTGGTGTAGAGCATAGATAGGAAATAACTGTATCTCTGTGGTGAGGAATAGAGAGTAGGTGTGCTTCGGTATGCATGCCTCTGGTGCGGTGGATTCCTAGAGGCGCTGTGTTACGGTTAGCAGTGATTTGGTGTGGTGTGGTGTGGTGTGGTGTGGTGTGGTGTGGTGTGGTGTGGTGTGGTGTGGTGTAGTGTGTGCTGCAGCGTGGAAGCAGGACGTGTGGCTCATAACTAATGCTATCTCATTATTCTTGGGCATTGGGCTGGCCATTTAGTGCGTCAGGAGAATGATCGTGGTATACTCGTTGTGGAGTCTGCCGGCGCGCTGACAAGTGGAGTAGGAGAGTGGAAAAGGAGCGGTGTGCCTTGCGGTCAAGCTTAGTGGAATGTATTATATTATATATGTGTGTGTGTGTGTGTGTGTGTGTGTGTGTGTGTGTGTGTGTGTGGCAATGCCTGCAGGCGTGTAGTGGTGTGTGGTGGTGGGTTATTGAGGCGTGCGGAGGCGTATGGAGGCGTGTGGAGGCCCGCAGTGGGTGTTGAGGGGAGGAGACAAGTCATTTGCCGGGCCCCCTCCCTCCAATCTCCATATAAGGAGCAGGAGAGACCCTCACAGGTAAGGTTCGTCCACCAGGTGAGCGCGTGGGAACCAGGCTTTCTCTCCGGCAGGAAGAAGAGAAGGAGGAGGAGGAGGATAACGAGGAAAAACAGAGAATGGAAAAAAGCATACAAGGCTGGAAACGATGAGAATAAAAAAGAAAGAAAGGAAAAAAGTAACAAAGATCACTAATTCGGTTAACATCTCTATATCATTTTTTCCCTCAACTTTTCCTTCATTCCATTATTTGATTAATTTTTTTTTTTACTTTGTACCGCAGCAAAGCAAATGTTCACCTTTCACATGCCTGCAATTTTCACATACTCAAGACAATATATCATTACTATTATTATACTTAGCCTTCCACTTATCCATATTCGGTTTCCTGGATGTTGTATTCTTTCACTTTCCTTCACATCCTGTTGCAGTGAGCGAGGCAGAGGTGATGGCGGGGCGAGGGGTGACGGAGAGGCAGGGCACAAGGGCAGCAGTGAGGAGAGAAAAGCCAAGTCAAATATGATATCTGTTCCATTTCTGCCTTCTACGTGAGTGTGTTCCTGATCTCGCCCACGCACATACGTTCTCTCCTATATGGATGTAGTACCAGTCTCATGTGTGCCTTCGTTAATCTCTGCATTTCCTAACGATGTTTTAGGAATTCTCTTCATGTCGTTTAGGTATTGAGAGCATGACTAAAGCAGTGTATTTGATCTTTTAGTGCATGTATTCCTGGAAGGTCTCACACACACACACACACACACACACACACACACACACACACACACACACACACACACACACACACATACATACACACGCACACGCACAGAATAAACAAGTGTATGTATGAATGAATGAATGACTGAGTGAATGAATAAGTAGATAAGCAAGTACATTACTAATCAGACACGACATGAACAAGTCCAGTGCTGTCATTCTTCGCTAAGATTTATAGGTACTTCATTCACCTGAGTTCCGTTATGTAAGAAAAAAATAAAAGAGAGAAAAAAAATGTTGCTTCTTTTCTCTTGTCTGTGAGCTGCCTAGGCCACGCCGGGAAAGGGAGCAATGCACGGCTTAGTACACTGCTATTAAGGAGAGAGAGAAGAAAATAAATATAAAACGAAAGAAAAATAATAAGTGTACTCGCTTTACACTCCAACAATTTCCAGTCTTTCTTCAGATAACTGTTTCTTTTCTTTTGCTACCTCATTGTTAATAGTTTCTAAATTGTCTGTGCTATATAAGACAGGACTGAAACATTAGGTGACGTAAAACAACAAAGTAAGAGAAAGAAAAGAAATATGCTAACTCTATTACATCTAATACTTGTTCCTGCAGACATTAGATCACTCTCTCGTTGATTGATTGATTGGAAAAAAGCAAAACATGTCTGAACACAAGGTGAGCGGTGCCTCGCGGTGGGCTGGCTGGCTGGCTGGCTGCCGGGTTGCCATGTCGAGCAGTGTGTCGCGGCTGTGATGAAGGATAGCGGGTGATGCATCTGCCCACACAAGGCCGGCCTGGTGATATTGCGTGTAAACAACTCCAACTAATGACCGCCGATATTTTACTCCCCTTTCCCTGACGCCACGGAGAAAATGCACGGATAATAATAAAGAAAATGAGTGCATAGTGATTAGGGTAGACTATTATAGATTATTATTACTTGTATCATAAGACACATCGTTGCTCAGAGGTTATGTCTTCCCTTCAGTTCAACTTATTATTCTTAGTTAGTTTTTTTTTTATTTAAATATGGGAAACAATCTCTGAAATATTTTATGATGTTTTAACATTAACGAGAGGAGTATAAAAAGAAAATTAACGTGGCGATTCGAAGGATCTCAAGAAGCTATTTCAATTTTTGTTTTGGAGATGTGAGTTTGATGTTTACTGGATGTACTGACTCTTAAGTGTGTGTGTGTGTGTGTGTGTGTGTGTGTGTGTGTGTGTGTGTGTGTGTGTGTGTGTGTGTGTGTGTGTGTGTGTGTGTGTGTGTGTGTGTGTAATCAGGTGCACATGTACCTTCCCCATCCCCCACATACACACCTGTACGAAGGGAACAATTAGTAAAAGTAAGAAGTTTCACGACTTTAAACCCTGGAAGTGGTAGTCGCTCTCAGTGGCGTCTGTTAGTCGTGGACATAAAACAACAATTTCACGACAACCAAAAAAAGGTGAAAGTAACGAAGAAAAAAGTGATCATAATAAAGAAGAGGAAAAAAAACACAAGATGGTCTACAGTTACTATATACGCATACACTGGAGTGGTGCAGAAGCCGGATGCAGGTAGGAGAGGAGAGGGAGAGAGACATTCCTGAGATGAGACAAAGCTATTTAGACGGTGAGGTGAGAAGCTGCAGTGTGCTTAACAAATATGATTTAACATTTTCATTTTCATCAGACAACATTAATGCATGAGCAAGTCCTGAGGGGAGTGAGTCTTGTGACCCGCCGCCATCACCACCACCACTACCGCAAGTATCACCACCATCGTAATAAAAATCTACCTAATAAGCTATCACTGCGCTGTGGTGGTGGTGACTGGTGTTGATGTCTGCCGATTTGCTGCCAACGTCTAAACCAAGTGTAAACACAGACCCCAGTGAGCTGACACCCAGACAGCGGCAGGTGTTCATCCACCTCTCCCAACCAGCAGGTGAGAGTACCCAGGAAGGTGACCTGTATAACGTATAGCGCAGTGGCCTCTGCCTCATCACGGCTGCTTAATGGCTCCACACAAGCCCAACATGCCGCGTGGAGCAGCCTGGCCCTATGGTTGGCTATCATACTTTCCAAAACCATTATCGCTCCTACCGCCATCATCTATTATCCTTGATATCACCTTTTCCCACACGACTATCTGCAAAGACCATCTCTACAACAAAAGCAACAATAGCAGCAGCAGCAGCAAGCAGCAACAACAGCAGATGCAGCAATAGAGCATCAAAGCCACAAACAGCACACCAGCCACTCAAAAACACCACCACACAATCTGAGGGTCGTGAGGGCGGGTCGGACATTAAGAAGATCATTTTGGACCCTAATTACCCGCAACCCGTCATTATAGATGCTTAACGGCATCTGATTGTAAGCGGAGGTTTGTCCCCGCAGGCCCCGCCGCGCCCACCACGCGGCAGGCGTGAGGCAGGCGTGTGTGGGGACGAGAGCAGGGTGGTGTGGGAAGGAGGGGTAGACGCTCGCCATCGTGGAGGACTGACGGCAGGCACGTGACGCCTCTTCTCACTTTCTGAACAGGAAAAAATATCAAGCACTTAAATTTTGTGTTGTGTAGTCTGGTAATAATCCTGTGCAGCACGTCGTGTTCCACCGCGACCCGCGACCTCGCCGGGCAGCAGCCACCCGCCTGCTGGGGACGCGCCGCCCACCTGCCTGGTGGTCAGTATTCACGGCGGTACACACACTGATGGTTCTTTATTTTACTGATACCTAATTAACAGGCTTCTCACAGACTCCATCTTGTCTCTCCAGCCATTAACGGAAGACACTTAGGTTACATTTAATGAACTTTATATTACACAAAAATCGCTGTCGTATCTCGAAGCAGGTATTGGCAACATGTACTACGGGTACACGTTTTCTCATAGCGTGTATCAGGAAAAATTCTCTTAAATTTATAGAATTCTCTTAAATTTCGATGAAAATGTATTTCGAATAAATACCGATAGTACTGCAAACTTTTTTCTCTCTCTTTTCCATCTCTGGTGAACGAACGAACAGCAAAGAAATACTGCACTTAAAATAATAATATAAGTGACGTCAGGACTGTCAATGCAGTTTGGTCAGACTTTTCTTGAAATACGTTTTTATTCTCTCTCTCTCTCTCTCTCTCTCTCTCTCTCTCTCTCTCTCTCTCTGTGCATACGTGCTTGCGTAAATAACGTGCGTGTTAGTGTGTGTGTGTGTGTGTGTGTGTGTGTGTGTGTGTGTGTGTGTGTGTGTGTGTGTGTGTGTGTGTGTGTGTGTGTGTGTGTGTGTGTTTGAGTGTGTATACGAGCAAATGACCAAGGCCTTTCGTATATGTTGGCCCCACGACGGCCTGCCCCTCGTCTACCTCCCTTCATCCCTCCCTCCCTTCCCCTCACCCGGGCCACGGATCGCGCAACACCCACATTTACATACGAGGAGAACCTGGGTACTCGAACAGGTGATTTGGCAAGTGAACCGTCTACCTAATATGTCAGTGAAGGAGGGACAGGGAGGGAGGCAGTGGGGGCGGAAGAAAATTACAAAACTGGGTGAAAATGAGAAATAGAGAGAGAGAGAGAGAGAGAGAGAGAGAGAGAGAGAGAGAGAGAGAGAGAGAGCATAAGCCTTCCCACATCTTCCCTGATTCTCATAGATCTAGGAGGAGCGAATAAGTGACAGGTCTCGTCTTCACGCTAACCCCTACCTGTCTTTCAGAGCGGGCAGGGGGCGGTGGCTGGGTAAGGGACGCCGCAGGAGGTGATAGGGAGGGAAAGTGGATTACGAGAGGAATGGGAGAGAGAGAGAGAGAGAGAGTGTGTGAGTTCTAGATGGAGGTGGGCTGTGGTGGTGCGGTATTCCTGATGATTCCTTGACCTACATAAGTGCTGTCATAAACTTTGTAGCTCATCAGGTGAGGTGGTGTAGTGTTGTGAGCGGGGCGGCCCAACCAACGACCCAGAAAAAGGAGAAGGGGAGGAGAAATAAAGGTGAGGACAAGAAGGAGGAAGAAGTAAGGAAGTATTCAGAACTTTACACCCACCCATCCACACACCCACACACACACACACACACACCCTTATCGAGACACCGGCAGGAGATAAGGACGTTCTGAAATATGGTTTTGGAAAGCGAGTAACAACTTATCAGCGGAATTCATCACCCAAGGAAGCACTGGTCTGGGCAAACAATACTCGTTCCTATAAATTGAAGTAAGATATGATAATTTGGGTCAGGAGAGAAAAAAAAAAAGGAAAAAATCGCAAATAAGGTGCTTGAATAAATTCCGTAATAATACAAATGAGTAAATAAGTTAATGCACACACACACACACACACACACACACACACACACACACACACACACACACACACACACACACACACACACACACACACACACACACACACACACACACATACACACACACGACAGATGACAACAATACGCAAAGAGACATGCATTTATTTATTTTTTTGGGTTAATTCTCTCGGACCTGCAATGGAACTAGCAAATTAGTGGGCGTTTTTTTATACGTTTAATGTTGCCCTTGGCCAGCTTTCCCCAGAGAGAGAGAGAGAGAGAGAGAGAGAGAGAGAGAGAGAGAGAGAGAGAGAGAGAGAGAGAGAGAGAGAGAGAGAGAGAGAAGCCGTGATCCTCTCAAATAAGGGTGGAGTAACGGAGACGCACATAAACGCAGCAAAAGAGGAAATTCTACTTCACCTTTTCACTTTAAATGTCAACAAACTCTTTGATTGGCTATTTACACGGCACACAGCCACCCTCCCTTCCCCTCCCCTTCCACCATCTTCCCTCACCTCCTTACGTCTCCCTCTCTTTCACTCCCTCTCTCCCCTCCTCCTCCATACCCGGCGGGCTCCTCACCTTGCCTTGGATACTGGACGAAAATAATCCCCTTTAATTTTGGTTAATGTCCTTTGGTGGTCGCGGCATGAAAAGGAAGACTCGGTAGTTTACATATCACGACCACCATAAAATGAAATAATATAATGTAGTAAATAAAATAAAGCCGGTGTTGCATGGGTAGTAAGTAAGTAATCCTCTCTCTCTCTCTCTCTCTCTCTCTCTCTCTCTCTCTCTCTCTCTCTCTCTCTCTCTCTCTCTCTCTCTCTCTCTCTCTCTTTTCCCAGCCTAACCTAAAGAAACTTGACCAAAAACCTTTCCTAACTTAACCTAACGTAACTTTATTTAATTTTTCACTGGTCATTTAATTTTTTATTGTAAATTGAATGTTCATGAAGATAAAAAGGAAAATCTACTTTAAAGAACTCATTTATACTCTCTCTCTCTCTCTCTCTCTCTCTCTCTCTCTCTCTCTCTCTCTCTCTCTCTCTGGCTGGCTGGCTGGCAGGGACACAGAGGCGCCCCAGTGGTTCTCCCACACGCCTCTATTGAGAAAAGCTTCGGGGGAGTTAATGTCATATTCCTTATAGGTTTGTGTTATCAGTTGGCACTCAGCTCCCTCTTCTCCCACCTCCTCTCCTCACTCTGCCATGCCTCCCACCCTCCCACCTTTCTATTCTCTCTCCGACCACTCTCATTTATGCTTGAATAATGTATGCTCTCTCTCTCTCTCTCTCTCTCTCTCTCTCTCTCTCTCTCTCTCTCTCTCTCTCTCTCTCTCTACACGTACTGTTTCTATCTTCATAAACTATTTTCAAACATTCTTCATAACTTTCTATACATTCCCTACATATTCTCCGTGGTAACCTCAACCCGCTGATCTCCGTCTCTCTTTAAGCATCCCCATACATTCCCTGCCACCTCCTGAGTATCTCACCTGACCTTCCTCTCTTTCGCCACCACCACCTGTAACAGCTCCATCCCTCCCCTCTACTCCACATTGGTATTCAGAACACTTATATACCTTAATCTTTTTATTCCTCTCATTTATGGTATACCGTGCTTTCAATTTATCTTCTGTGTAACTTTTTTTTTTTATCTGTTCTCCTCTCTATTACTTTTCTCTATCCGTTGCACTATTATTCTCCTTTCCGCCTCCGTTTCCACTCTCTAATTCTTCTCCTTTCCTTTCTATTACCTCTCTCTATCCGTAATATTAACATATATCAATAATGATCTCAGATTCGTCAATCGCAAGTGTGTTTCCATATTCCTCTCTCAAGTCGTAGATAAGACACCACTCTGTTCCTCTTACGGACGCATCGTGGCGGGAGGGGACGCGAGGGACCAGGGCCTACGGAACACAATGGAGCAGTAAACAGACATAGGGGTCCTTAAGAGGCTTCTCACGATAGGAGGGCGATAAGGGAGGAGTGATAGGCAAGGCACGGCAATACACGAGGGCAAGGGATATGGGCAAGCAGGATATATACAATGAATTATACAACAGGTGTGTGTGTGGGTGTCTGTGCGTGCGTGTGTGTGTGTGTGTGTGTGTGTGTGTGTGTGTGTGTGTGTGTGTGTGTGTGTGTGTGTGTGTGTGTGTGTGTGTGTGTGTGTGTGTGTGTGTGTGTGTGTGTGAGGTAAAGGTAACCAATGCAATAGCGACAGTAAACACAGAGAAATGTAAGAAAAGAAGAAGAAAAAATAACAAGTAACAGGATAAACATATAAGGCGTAAAGAAATTATACGTTATGAATGACCACCACCAAATAATACATACTTACGAAAGCGACGCACGAAACGACTGTGGTAGAAAAAAAAAGTATTGCCTTAAATGAGAAAGAATTAAATGTAAAAAAAAGAGTATGGATCCCGCTGCCTCTTCTGTAAGCGAACAATTGTGTCTCGGTGACCCCACGTGACCTGTGACCTCCCTGGTGTGCCTGGCAGGGGACTCTGGTGTGGCCAATCCAGTGTTATGGGAAAAATGCCAAAGAGGAAGGGAGGAGTGCTGGGTGGAGGAGCAGAGGAGTAGAGGAGGGGAGGAGCGGAGGGTAGACGACATATTGCTATCAGGAGGAGGAGGAAGAGGAGGAGGAGGAGGGAGCAGAAGACATGTCAACATCAGGAGGTTAAACTAAAGAGAAAGGAGAAGGTGAGGAGGTGAAATAAAAGAAGGAAGAGGATAGGCTACGCGTGTGTGTCTACGCCTAGTGACACATAGCCGCTCTGCACGTCTCCAAGGTCTTGTTTTACACACCTTTACTCACTCACCGGCTGTCCTGTGGCGCGGTGTCTTTGTGGGGTCTCTTTCCTAAGCAAGCCTCTAGGTGGTAATGTGTGGACCAGCGAGGAACAAGTGTGTGGATATCTGAGATGACCGTGGTTCATGTGCGCTTCCTGATGTCCTGGCGTACATTAAAACCAAGGACAGATAAATGAACAGTCAATAACACAAGCGAATTATCCTGCCACGCATATGAAATCCGAAGAAATGGCGTATTTCGGTGCGATAAAACAGTGAACGCGTGTGAATTTGAGTGATACGTGAGTCAGTCAGACAGCACACATACACTGAACACATTACCACACTCTTCGCTGCCTTCACACCAATGCTCACCACCGAAATATATCTATGTCAAAATATTCTGAGTACTGCTATCAATCCAAGGGTAAAATTGGCTACTGAATACCCCGATATGCTTAAAGATCTATATACCAGCCTACTCTTGTTAGGGAAAGTCTACATTGGAAGGGGCGGGGAGGAGCCGGGGTGAGGAGGGAACTGCAGTGAAGATCTGGGTCACGGACTGGCTATCTTAATCTCGCCCCTCCTTGCTGGAATGCGTGTGTCGTGCGTAATTACCTTCCTTTACTGCACCTTTTACTTGTACCAGCATCTTTTTCATTTCTCCTCCAGAGTCAAGAGTTCACCATTCCCACTGGTTTTCTGTGAGGCTGCTGTGATACCTTTCTCCTAACCTGCCTGCTGCTCCTCCTGCTCGTATTAACACCTTTAATCTCCCTCTAATTAAAGACTCAACATTCCCATTACTTTCCTCTGAAACTACACTGTCTCACTAAATCCTCTGTATTTTTTTCCCCTCTCTCTCTCTCTCTCTCTCTCTCTCTCTCTCTCTCTCTCGCTTTCCCGCCGCACCGCCTCATGGTCCCACCCGCCACAGGACACAACGGGTCACGAGAGGTGCTTCACGGCTTTCATTTACAGTCTCTCCACTGAGTCTGCCGCCTGAGCACCGTAATAATTGCAGCCGAGCCCACACGCCCTCACACCCCGGCCCCATCACGGCACAAACTGATACGGAATTCATCTTCGAAATTTTAGAATGAATCGTCGACCACTTGATATGCTGCGCGGAGAGATATCATATGAGAGAGAGAGAGAGAGAGAGAGAGAGAGAGAGAGAGAGAGAGAGAGAGAGAGAGAGAGAGAGAGAGAGAGAGAGAGAGAGAGAGACGTATACTTATGGATTTAACACACGTGCACTACCTATACTATACACTACGCTACACTTCAGACGACTTAACGCATGTAGGCTAAAAGAGACACTCCGAGAGAAGATAAAACAAGACCAAGCGTCGTGGTACTTGTGGGTCTGACACACGTACGCACGACTCACACAGACAACGAGCGTGAGATACGAGATAAAGGGAAGGAGTGACGCAAGATGAAAGGGAGTGAGAGATACAGTAGGTCGAGATTGAGCGTGAGAGAGAGAGTGAGAAAGAATGATGAAGTGTGGGAAGCATCGAGAGAGAGAGAGAGAGAGAGAGAGAGAGAGAGAGAGAGAGAGAGACAAGATGGTGAGGAAAGATGCGTGAGTGAGGGAGACAGTGATTGAGGGGGAGGGGGGAGGAGGGACGGACCCACCTACGCACCGCCACCCGCTGCTGTGGGCCAATTGCACATGATAATCCAGTTAAGGTGAATGGCGGCCGCGTGCTTCCCCCCCCTCCTCTCTCTCTCTCTCTCTCTCTCTCTCTCTCTCCTTAAGGGCTATTCTTATTTCTTTATGTTATTATCTGATTTCTTGCTTCTTTTTTTATTCTTTTGACATTTTTTTCATTCACTCTTTCCTTACCTTCTTTTCTACACCTCTCTCTCTCTCTCTCTCTCTCTCTCTCTCTCTCTCTCAACACACACCTTCGCAGTTCATCACATTAAAAGTTTACAACAATCAAGTTTTTACCATCCACCACCACCACCACCACCACCACCACCACCACCGCGATCATCCCTCCCACTCCCTATCTCCCCCTCACCAGCCCGCCTTAAACCGCGAACATTTCCGAACCCCCGACCGCCGCCACACCCGACAAGCCTGCCGCCCTCCCCGACACCGTAATGACCCACGCTCTCGGGCATCGGATTAGGAAAAGATAATTCACTCTCGGAGGAAAGGAATACGTCGTGTCCAAGCGGATGAACAACGTGTAGTGTTCCTTCGCTAGCTCTTGCCTCCTTCCCCTTCCCCTTCTCTTTCTTCTTCCTCTTTCTTCTTTCTAGTATTCTTCTTCTTCCTTTTCCCTTTCTTTTCCTTCCCTTCTCTTAATTCCTTCCTCCTTCTCTTTCCTGATCCCCTTCTCTATACTATCTCAAAACAGTAGAGAACGTGAGTGAGTGAGTGAGTGAGTGAGTGAGTGAATGAGTGGGTGAGTGTGTGAGTGAATGAGTGAAGCAAATTATGATGAGGCTTAAAAGGCAGGACGAGGTGAATGAAAAAAAGTCAAAAGTGTACTGCATGATAAAAGAAAAAAGAAAAAAATAGTATGTACGGACATAGTAAGGTGTGTGTGTGTGTGTGTGTGTGTGTGTGTGTGTGTGTGATGTGTACTCACTTCTAACGTTTCCAAGCCGCGCCAGAAAGGACGAAAGAGGAGTGGACGAGTGGGTGGGGCTGTGCTTTTTTTTTTTCTTCTTCTTTTTCTCTTTTTTTCTTTCTTTCAGCATTCCTCTTCCTCTCCTAGACTGGGATTAGACATTCTCTGTTACGGTAAAGCCAGTTTATCTCCCCGACACCGGAAAGTGCTTTTTGACCTGTGTGTGTGTGTGTGTGTGTGTGTGTATTTACGTAACTCTCTCTCTCTCTCTCTCTCTCTCTCTCTCTCTCTCTCTCTCTCTCTCTCTCTCTCTCTCTCTCTCTCTCTCTCTCTCTCTCTCTCTCTCTCTCTCTCTCTCTCTCTCTCTCATCATCATCATCATCATCATCCCGCATTCAGGTTTCACTGTTCGCATGTATCACTAGAATAAATCCTGCTCGCCACTCCCTCTCTTCTCATTAATAGGCAGTCGAGCACTCAAGGTAGGCAGGTTTGGGTCCTAACACTCATAACGCAAGTAATGGAAGCCGCTACCATCTCACACACACACACACACACAACTCACACACACACACACACACACACACACCTCCCGTCCCACTGAGCTGAATAGAGACTGGATGTATCAACGAGACGCTTTTATCACCTTGTTTATCAGGCGGTAATGCAATCTAAGACTCATATCATATATACTTATGTCGGGAATTAATTTATAAAACGACTTACTACTTATCCCCCTCACGCCACCGCCACCACCACCACCACCACCACATAAATTGCATGTAAACTCCTTTCATCACGTTAAAAGCGCTAAGAAAAACATTGCACCTATACTTAACACGATAATTTAATGAACAAAACGGCCTGGCTAACTGACTTCTAACTCCCCCTGTATTCCCCGCAACCAAAATCAGCCACACGCACCTTTGAACCTCTCGCCAAAATAAAACTGGGAAAGAAAACTCGAGAAATCTTGGCGCCACTTGCATCGCCAACACAAGCACCACACCAGTCACCGCCACGCACCTCTAAATGACTTTCCCCAACACCTCAACACCACATCGACCCCGCGACAACCATAGCACACGGGCCTCGACAACCTGACGGACAGGAACCACCGCTTCGCCTCCATATTTGTCAGTGACCCGCCGCAGCCTTCCCGGCCAGCGGTAACGGGGCGGGAACGGACGAACGGAGGCGGCGAGAGGGCGGGAAGAGAGACGAGAGAAAAGAAGAGAATAGAAGAGGAGAGAGAGAATACTAAGACACAGAAAGAAGATCCATAATTTTTAACAAGAGTCTGAGAAATACACGTTTTCTTTTCACCTATTTCTTTACAACAAGATTAACAATGGAGAGAAGATCAGCGCGTTTTTCATACCCCATGCACTCCTTGACACTTGAACAGAACAATGAGGGTGAAAAATGAACAACCACAAATACTGGAAATCTATGAGGGGCAAGCGAGGGACCAAAGCGGAGACGCGTGGGCAAAGCAAGGGAAAACATTATCCAACTTGCAAGGAGAGTCGGAAAATTGGGGGAAAAATATATATTGGAGGAGGAAATAGAAGAGAAGAAAACAGGTTATTAGGTGTATGTGTGTGTGTGTGTGTGTGTGTGTGTGTGTGTGTGTGTGTGTGTGTGTGTGTGTGTGTGTGTGTGTGTGTGTGTGTGTGTGTGTGTGTGTGTGTGTGTGTGTGTGTTGCTCCCTTAACATTACCCCACACACTCCCATTCTTCTGAGTAAAAAATATCGCATTTTTTTTTCCGTTTAATATATGTTGGCTGTAAAATTAAATCAGTGGAAGAAAGAGAGAAAAAAGGGCGGGGGGGGAAAGGCTCAGTCCATCCACACTAATGACCAAAGCCATTGTGCTTAAAGAGGCGTATAAGACCCGCGCTCCATTATCCTCAAACCCGCACTGAGGAAGACATCACGGGAGGAGGGAGGTCGTGGTGGTGGTGATGGTGGTGGCGGTAGGGGGACACTATCTTCTCAAAACTTCCTATGAGAATACTTGAAAAAAAATAATCACTCAAAGGGAAAAAATATAATTGGCTATACTATTTTTTCCCTTTCAAGTGTACAAAAGAAGACACAGACATGGAAAAACGTACGAACAATTCCGTATTCTAGTCTTTCTGAGAAGAGGACTGAGTTCACGCGGGTTCGAAGGACTGAGGCGGGGCGAGGACACACACACACACACACACACACACACACACACACACACACACACACACACACACACACACACACACACACACACAAGCGCCTCAAAACGTCCCTCAAAGGAGTAACCATTAAACGCTCTGATGAGGTTAGTCCTGCTTAGCTCGCGCCCCACCCCTGTGCCCCGCCCTTGTTGACCCTGTGTAGGAGGCAGGGAGAACGGGAGGGAGAGGGAGGAGGCATGAATGAGGGCCACCTAGGGGAGCAGGGACGGGGAAGGGGCCGCGGACAAGGACGGGAGGGGGAGAGGGAGGGTGAGTGAGTGGGTGCGAGTCAAGAGGTGGAGGACTTCAAAGGATGTCACGCTCGAATAACGCAAGAAGTGATCCGTGAAGACGTAAAGACATGGAGGTGAAGAGGACAGGGGCAGGGATGTTTCTCCTCTTTCCTCCCCTCCCTCCCTCCCTCCTCCAGCCCTTACCCTTCTTGAGTGCCTGTTGGCGGTCGTGCGGCAGGTGGCGAGGCTCACCTGGCCAGGTAATACGACACCCGGCGGAGCGGCGGTCACGGGAAGCACGCAAGCCACCCTGCATTACATAGTTTCTCTCGCAGGCAGAGTCAGGAACAACGTGAAAATAACACGCGTGGAAATGGCAAGGTTTACAGGATACAGACTCTGTGATTGGTGTGACTCAAGGTAAGACGTATGAAATTGGGAAACATTCGCGTAGTGTACCTATTTTTACTTTCCTGAACTGGTATATTTGATCATTAGGAATCAAATCTCTTTTCTCTAACGTAAAGACAAAAAAAAAAAAAGAGGAAATGGAGGAAGCGGAGTAAAGGATAACGTGAGGAGAGGACAGGAGGAGGGAGAGGAGAGGGAGACAGACACAGAGGCGGAGGAAGAGAAGGTCTACCGTGACACTCGATCGACCTCAACCAGACCAGAGGAAAGCATCCGAGACTCCCGGCGGCCTCGCTTTCTGCTGGCCACTGTCTCCGATGTCGCCGCCACCGCACCTGCCGCTGATGATTGCGTGGCGTCGAGGTGGGCCAGGGAGAGGGAGAGGGGCGGATAGAGGGAGAGATGGGAGAGGGAAGGTGAATATACAGGTTGGTCCAAGATAAACTAGTTATATTGGGTTGTGAAAACTAGAGCAAACTGATTAAAAGTGAATGAAGAGAAGACTAAAGGTGAAAGTGAATGACAGGTCTGGTGAAATTCAAGGAGCGATGTGTGAGATGAGGCAGGTAAGGCAGGGCTAATTATGGAAGCGGTGATGGTATGTAGAGTACGAGACAGGTATCAGGTGACTAAATGGGTTCCTTCTTAGCACGGTCACTCGATGAAGCATTAGTCTTCTTTATAGCACGCAAATACGAACCCAACAACAACCGACACGACACGACACGACATCCACACGACACTTAAAAGAGGCTCAAGTAAAGTGACGAGGAAATAGAGGAGCAAAAAATGAAAAGCAAAACCTATAAGAATGATAATAATGAGAAAAAAAATCCACACAAAAAATGGAAAACGAGGAATAAAGATAAGAGGAAAAATTAAGGGAAGGTGGGATATTCAGGTCGAGGAAGAGGCAAGTGGGAGAAAGTTGGCAGACAAAACCCGGCATGAACCTGAGCATGATACTTAAGATATGTTTTTTTAGAGGAGATAAAAGAATGAAGAAAGAGAGAGAGAGAGAGAGAGAGAGAGAGAGAAATGAGGATGACAGAAAAAAAAGAGAGAGAAAAAAAAAACACTATATTATTACTATTGCGATTGAGAAGAGGAGGAGGAGAGGGAGGAGCAGAGGAGAAAGAGGAGGAGGAATATACATGAAGAGTACTTAAAAGCAAAATATACAAAGGAACTGATATGCCATAAAACTAAGGTAAATTTAAAAGAAGAAGGTGGAAAAGATCAAGACGGAGGAGAGGAATTAGAGGAGCGAGGAGAATTAGCGTTGCGGTCGCCATTAAGTCGACACACCCAGATTCCACTTGAAGGCTCGGGTTTCCTTGAATATAGATCACCTGCGGTCAGTGTGGAATCGCTGGGGAACTGGTAGTCCTCGCGGGGCGGGGCGGGGCGGCGCGGGGCGGGAGGAGGTGGGGAGTGGGACAGAGAACACAGTGCGAGAGAAAGTGGAGCATCAAGGATGGTGTGATGGAGGGAAACTGAAATATATAAACAAAGGACAACGCTGAGGAGAGAAAGAAAGAGAGAGAGAGAGAGAGAGAGAGAGAGAGAGAGAGAGAGAGAGAGAGAGAGAGAGAGAGAGAGAGAGAGAGAGAGCAAGCAATAACTCGACCTCGGCGGACACCTAACACTCGTACCGTGGTGCTCTGCGGTGGCGCGCGGCTCTGCTCTGCGGCCACATGTGGCGTCTGTGGTCACTGCTTTGCGAGCGCTTGTCTACGATTCCTGGCAGCAATACGAGGCTCAGAAACGCAGCTGGCTCACTGCCAGCGGAAGGTGGCTCACTTCTTACCGCAGGTGGCTCAGTTCTGATGATGGTTTGCTTGAGGTGTGTGGCCTGCCAGAGACACGATGATCGCTGCCGCTGATGAGTGATGCTTCAGGCGGGGCACACCGGCTGCTCCGTGATAGCAAGTAATTTCCATCGACACTGTTTTAGATACACTGACAGCTACCAACACGCAAGCAAACAGACAGGCAGACAGTGAGACATCGATCCATATCTATCACTTTTTTTCTTTGTCAATTTTGTTATGTCCCTGCTTTCTTAGCAGCAGCAATGTTGAGAATGCTGACTGATATAACCAGGTGTCATGTGTGTTAGCAGGTGTCTGACAGTGAGCTTAATAAACTTAATAAAAAATCCCTACCCAGGAAGACAAGCCGCTGAAGTCATAATCATTAACATCAATGTCAATACATGGTTAATGGTGCGCGACCAAAGCATCGCAAAGGATCTCAACGTTACACCGCTTCTGAGAACTGTTTGAAGCTGACTGTAATTTCAGAAGACATTCACTTTAAAGGTGTTCGTTACAATCATGACCAGCATGAGATGAAATTATCTGACCAAACCAAAACTGTGTAGCAACATGCATGGCCGCAACATCGATAACGCTTTGCCTTATGTGCATACTTTACTCCTCTCACTTATCCATACTTGACTATTTCTGTTGATACTACTGTTACTATTATCTGGTCTATAAAAACGATAACTACCACTACTACTACTACTACTACTACTACTACTACTACTACTGTTATTACTGCTGCTGCTTTTAGTACTACTCTTATCACGTATTATTGACGCTACTATTGCTTGATTTACACACACATACACACACATACTCACACACACACACACACACACACACACACACACACACACACACACACACACACACACACACACACACACGCACGCACTTACTTTGGTGATGGGCTGGGTGGGGCCGGCGTAAGGGTTGGCATCTTCCTGCAAATTGATGAAGCACATCACTCATTTGTCTCACTCAGACGGGGATGACAAAGGGGCTAGAGATAATAAGTGTCTGCTTGGGACGGTGGAGGAGATAGCTGGAAGGAGGGAGGGCGATGGGGACAAGCTCGCGAAGGTGAGGAAGATGAAGAGTGTAAGAGATGAGGAAGTGAAGCACCGTGACAGATGAGGGAGGGCAAAGGGTGTAGGGGTGAGCGAGTGTCAGCTGAGGGAACGTGGGGATGAGGGAGCTGTTTGCGTTGCTGTGGAGGTCGTGTGGGTGTGGGAGAGGACGGAATAGATAGGAAGAAAGAATACATACCACGACACATATTGGTGGTAAACGACACATGATGCTACAATGATATATGAATGATACTAGAGCTACTATATAACACAAATTTGTAAAGAGGAAAGAGAAATAATGAGTTAGACAATAATTAGCACAACAATCTGTCTATTCAAAAAGTACTGACAGGTGTAGTTTAAAAATGTGAAACGTGGAAACAATAACAAGTGAAAGTAAAAAATATAATGAAAAGGAATGAAAATTTAACACTAATGAAAAAATAAACTGATATTTCTACCACACATAAATCAAGAAAAATGAAAAATGTGAATGGGGGAGGACAAGTGGCAAGAGGAGCAGGTAACAGATGCAGCGGAGGGATGATTGATTGCAGTACTGCGAGGCATGACAAGCTGAGGGGATGTAGAGGTAGACGTGAGATGTAGCTGTGAGACTGACAAGCTTGTAGGCAGAACTTACGAATACATTACCATCTCCTTCTCCCATCCTAACACGTATCGTAAATTCCTATCTAAGTAAATCTCCCGTACTATCAGTTTACGCACAACATTCCTCTAAAAAAGATAAAACAACAACACGTGATAAATTAACCATGATTAAATTAGCTGATATTGAGCGAGTAAAGTTGTCATTAGTCTTGCTTATCGGTGTGACAGGTTTAAAGATTTTCATGTATTATTAATTCTATTATTAATTTTTTCCCCTACGAATAAAACTTAAAATAATGACGATTCAACAAAGACTTATTCCTTCAGTACCATGACGCGTTTTCATATTCATTCTGCTTATTATTTAGTGATTTTATACATATTCAAAAACTTACGTGGGATTGAAATAGTGAAGATTCTGGCCATTAATCTTCTAACCTCCATAGACCCTTTCTAACTTCAATAAAACCGTCTTTTCAGGACCAAAACTCATGGTAAAAATGCATCCCAGTAATGATAGATTTAAGGGGTCTTTTGTCATAGGATCACCGGGCCAGGCCGGAAATATGACTGTTAGGTGGTCCAGGTCTTCCTCCATTCCTCTGGTGCCGTGACTAGTGAAGCGCGCCAGATGGAAATCTATGCCTGGAACTTGAGGGAGCACACGTATCATCAAACTGCACGACTTGGCTCAGTTCACGTCCACGACGCTTCTCTCAGCCCCCTCGGACTTAAAAGACAACAATGCGGTGCTCTGTGAAGCGTGTGATGCACCTTTCTATACCTCTTGCCGCCACACAAAGTACTACTGATATAAAAACGTGTCCTTATTGACCTCGCTTCAAACTCCTGGCTTGCATAAGTAACGTAGCTAGGTATTTCTCCATACCTTCTCTCACCCTCACCCTTCACACCCTCTCGCCGTCCCACCACCACTTCCACCACCATCACCACCAACTGCCCCTTCCCTGGTCCCCCGCCTTCTCCACGTTACTGATGGCCGTGCGTGGCTCTCCGGACATCCACCAGTATCATCATTATTAATTACTTCGTCTGACTCGCACATTAGTATGATAAATGGGAGATGAAGGGGAGAGGTGAGATGGGGTAAGGGGACGAGCAGAGGGAGGGGAAGAGGAAGAAGGGGAAGGATGAGAACAGGGAAGGGAGATGGAGAAGCAAAAAAAATCAGCCGCCCGGAGGTTTCGACTCACGCCTACACCGCTACACCGCCTCACCATCTCGTACTCGTCTACAGCCCGACTGGTCTCCTGGTCTCACACCTTTGACCTCTTCCCACTCACTGTCTGCCTCTCTGTCTCTCCCCCCAACTCGGTCTCTCCTCTCCCCTCCCATCGCTTTATCTATCCCACACACACTCCCTCCTTCCCCCACTCATCCCTATAACCACTCGATATCTAATTCTACTCCATCTTCCTCGCAGTGTCTTCTTTTCATCTCACTTGTCTTTCCATATTGAACTCTCACACCCTTCACTCCATTTCGTTCATTTATTCTTCTCTTCCTCGACACTTTCACTCCATATTCTCCTCACTCACTCAGTCATCCTTTATTTTCTCCGGCATCACCTTCCATATCCATCCCTCAGACTCATTCCTTAACGCTCATTCATTCTTCTCCCACTCGACACTTTATCCTTCGCCCAGTCGCTATCTTCTCTCTCTCCTCACTCACTGGCTCGTCCTCCACACGCCCAGGGTTCAGTGTTGGAGCGCCGGTTCACGTGGTGGGTCATATCTTTCCTTTTATATTGACAGCTCATGAGGCACTAAGATGTGAATCTATGGTCCTCCCAGACGTCGCTTTGGCTTCCTTCATTCCTTCCCTTCATTCTCTGAGCAGGAGAGAGAGAGAGAGAGAGAGAGAGAGAGAGAGAGAGAGAGAGAGAGAGAGAGAGAGAGAGAGAGAGAGAGAGAGAGAGAGAGAGAGAGAGAGAGAGAGAGAGAGAGAGAGAGAGAGAGATAGGCAATTAAAAAGAGAGAGAGAGAGCAGAAAATAGGCAGAAAAAGGCGGGAAAGTATGAATGCATAAAAAAATCGACACATAAAAGAATTACAAGAAAAAAGAAAGAAAGACAGACAATTTGCTGTTCTTGGAGAGACGGACACAGACAGATACACAAAAATAAACCAAACCCCTCAAAAAGAAACCATTCCCTACACACACACACACACACACACACACACACACACACACACACACAGACTATGAGAATGAGATCAAGACTTGCACTAAAAAAAAAAGAAGAGGAACCGCAATGAGAAATTTAGGTATGGGGGAAGGAAAACATAGGGGAGAGAGGCGCTCTAAGTACAGAGAGGTGGGGAGTTAATATTCAAGGGATGAGAAGTTATGGGCGGAGGAATGATGAGGGGAGGAGAGGGCCGTGATGAAGAGGGGGAAAGTGTATGAAGGGGCCAAAAAATAAAAAATAGGGACCTGGTAAGGGAAGGATGGAGTGTCGAGGTATGGATGAAGATGGAGAGAGTTAGCAGGCAGACGTGTGGGAGGAGGGGAGGATGAGAAGGGAGAGGAGGAGGACGAGGAGGAGGGGAGTGTGTGTTTGGCGGATAAGGTGGGAAAGAGGCCTGACCTGTAGAGGGAAGGCCGCAAGAAGGGGTGATATTAAGTGTCAATTACAGGCCTTATGGAGGATTTATCGCCCACATAAATTTAATAACGTGGAGTTGAGAGCGTTGTTTGGGGAGACCACCCCGCCCCGCCCCGCCCCGTAACGCCCCCACCTCCCTGCCTCTCTTCATCCCGCATCCCTCACCCCTTCCGCCTTCCCCTTCTCACTCCTCAACCTCTCTTTCTCTCACCTTCACTCCAAATGACTTCATCCTCCTCCTCCTCCTCCTCCTCCTCCTCTCCCTCAGGTGAATCTAATCTCCCGAATCTCACCTGCAGTCTCATAATATTTTTTTTTTTTATATTCACTTTTATTTTTTAAGGAGAAAGAGTGCCAATCACACACACACACACACACACACACACACACACACACACACACACACACACACACACACCAGCACGCGCGGACGCAAAATTAACAAGACGCCTAAGACAATACCTTATTATCTTTTTTCCTAATTAACAACAGCGGAAGAGAGAGAGAGAGAGAGAGAAAAAATAACAAGTGATCCATTGAGAGCCTGTCCCTTCCCATTAGCGGCATCACGTAGACGTACCATTAATGCCTCACATCTGTAAAGGCCACAGATTAACAGTAGAAAAAACGAGGATGGCTCACACGTCCACACACAGACCGCCATTCATCGGCAAAAAAGCAGCGGACATATACGGATGCGAGAGTCCAGGTAATCTCTCATTCATAATCAGGTTTGAGTTAGATTTTAATTATAGAAGAGGTGAAGGTCCAGAACTGAGGGAGGTGAGAGGTTAGAGGGTCAAGGAAAGGGGAGGGAAGGTATGGAGGGAGGTGACGTAAGGAGAAAGGAGGGTAGGTAGTAGGTGGAGGAGCAGGAGGTGGAGGAGAAAAGTGAAGAGGAAGGAAGAGAAGGGTTGGTGATGGGGTGATGAAGCATTAAGTGTGTGTTTATGTTGAAGGTGATGGGAACCTGGAAACCTGACCTCCTAAAATATTGTACAGGAAGCTGAGGCAAGGCGGCGGGGGACGCTGGACAGAAGCAAAGCGAAAAAATGACATCGGATCGTATTTCTTGAGATGATTTAACTTTATATAAATCTGACAAAGTCCGGTTAGGTTCGATCGTCAGTAAGCAGACGTAGTGAGCCGCTGCCATTGCCTCCCGCCAGCTCCCTCAGACCTCCTCCAGCGGGTGTCCTTGACGCAAACCGCCGCTGCGTGACCGGCGTTCTAGAGAAGCTGAGGGGCGTTTTGAACCACAAGGTCTTGAGGGCCTGTGACGTGTGTGACGGCACGGAGGCCTACTGACACTGCCTGAAGAAAATTACATGTGTGTGTGTGTGTGTGTGTGTGTGTGTGTGTGTGTGTGTGTGTGTGTGTGTGTGTGTGTGTGTGTCCTTTCTTAGTATTTATGTATTCGAAAGACACACACACACCCACACACACACACACACACACACACACACACACACACACACTCACGCGCACGAAAAAAAACTTCTCACTTTATAACAAAGAAACAAACACTGGCACAGCACCACACGGCAGAAAGGACGAACACGTAGGTGGAGGTAGAGGTTAGCGGGGCAGCTGAAATGCCAGGCCGGCGGCGACAACAGACCGTCTACACTGGGTTTGACGCGATCGGGCGGGGGTCCAGAGGCGTAATGCTAGTCCCAACATATATGGTGAGCCATGCCAACCTCGCTCCTATGCAAATATCGCCCGACAAATTACTAATATATGAGCCAGCCTCACCAACACACTCCGCCAATCAAGGAACGCCTTTTCCGGTAATGGGAGTCCTTCTTGGTTCATTGACTGACCTACATGTGGCTGAGTCTCGGGGCATCCATCAGGTGACGGTGTGTGCGGGGAGGAAGGGCGGGAGGCGGGGCGAGGTGTGATGGGCTGAGGGGGGAAGGTGACGGCTCCGAAAGGAAGTGATTGAAAGAAATGACGCCGGTAATGTGTGTGAGCAGTGAGTAGTGCGGAGGTAGCAGATAACGACGGTGGCTTTGTACTGACGGCTGACGGACGATACAGGAATAGTGTACTCCGCAGACTATTTAAAAATAAGACAATCACTGAAGGGTCACACAGCTATCCAGGATTACATCACCACTTCACCACTGCGGGTTCACGACACACTGGATTTCACTAGATAACATCAAAAGCAACAGTACAATACAAAATTTTGACACATAGAGAATGTCCTTCGAGCGACCACGGAGACATGTACTGGACACACCTCCTCGTAAGTGGGGTAGAGGCGCCGTCAGTTTAGCCACCACGCACTGCAGTTACATCTATAATACCCTTCTTTTCCATATCGCAGAGTTTCCATAAAACTATTGTTCGGACCACAAGTAACTTCTAGGGAGGGAATGCATTGTCAATAAATAACCCGATACCTCTCTTACCACATTGCAATAAAGCACAATTCACATCAATAAAATTCCTGAAAATGATCTCCATAGCAACTTGAATGCTTGTCTTAGTCTCACTTTGTTTTTCAGTCCTCCAGTGTATGGCATTTGTGAGTCTGCTCGGACCTTTCCCTCTTGCACTGCGGGGACAGGCGTGACCAAACCGCAGAGTTATGCATGGGTATATATATATATATATATATATATATATATATATATATATATATATATATATATATATATATATATATATATATATATATATATATATATAGAGAGAGAGAGAGAGAGAGAGAGAGAGAGAGAGAGAGAGAGAGAGAGAGGGAGACGTACAACAAGAGACAGACAGACGGTCAAACAGACAGGCAAGTAAGCATAGACTAAACACACAGACTAGCAAGGAAACAGGAGATCTGCACACACACACACACACACACACACACACACACACACACACACACACACACACACACACACACACACACACACACACACACACACACACACACACACACACACACACACACAATTTCGCTGCCACTTACAGAATTGCCTCACACTTACAATTAAACCGCAAAAGAATCACAATAACAAAACGAGTACACGCGCTGCTGTCTGCAAAATCAATGCAATTTCCATAAGTTTTATTTCCTCGCACAGTTATGGAGAAGTTGTGGAGACTGCGTGGGAAAGGGGAGAGGTTGTTCAGGCGACCCGGGGACAGGGGAGGAGCCGGCTGGGGAGGGAAGGAGGGGGAGGAGGAGGACGATAATAACAGGGGCGGTGGAGATGCGTTCAGGAGAGGATGAGAGGGAGGAGGATGGTGGCCGAGAAAAGGCTCGAGTCTGGAGTGTGAGCAAAACTTGTGCTTTTACCCTCTCTCTCTCTCTCTCTCTCTCTCTCTCTCTCTCTCTGTACATTCTCAGTGTTTCCAGACTTGCCTCGCCTCCACGCCCACAGCCTAATGTGACACACAAGCCTGGCCCTTTAACAGCGGCCCGCCGTCTTGAATTCCCTCCTTACGTTCAAAATCTTCGGCCATCAAGAGAATGTACACCGAAACACAACGCCACTCCCTCACACGGCTTATCTAAATTCCTGGACGGTCTCAGCGGCGGACGGAGCTCCTCGCAGGCCCAGCAGAGTTATGGCTCACCTCTCTTGGCCTCGTAAGTCTCCTAATTGAATTACAAGAGAAAACATTTGCCTCCGTTCATTGTATCGCCTGACGTCATCGCGAGCGCTCATCCGTCTCACAATGCTGCCGTGAGCGCTCCGCCCCGCCCCGCCCCGCCCCTCCTATAGTTTACCCAAGACTCGTAACCGACGCCATTATGGAGATGAGGCGGTGCGGGTGTCGGCAGGAATCAAAGAACCTCGGCGGTGTGAGAGGTGCCCCATCCCTGCCCCCACCCACCCCCACTCCTCACTTCTCCGTACCCAGCTGGACAGTCAATCAGTCATTCATCCGGCCAGTCATGCAGTCATTATGCAGTCTTTCCCTCAGCCATTCAGTCCGCCGGCCGGCCATCCATTCCGGATCAGCCAGTCAGTCAGTCCAATACTGGGGTTCTCTCTCTTCAACGCCTCTCGTCGGCGTTACAGGCAGGCGTTCGCTCCACCACCCAGGAAGTGAGTGTGCCGCGGGAGGTGTGAGGAATCTATCTGTTGGTCGTGCTTATGCTGAGAGGATGGCGGTGTGTGCGGAACGGGCGGCGCGAGGCAATAGGGACTGACCACTCACTGCTGGCTTCATTGTGTCTCGTGTTCAACTTCACAATGAGAGAAGTGGGTGTATTTTATTCGAGAGAGAGAGAGAGAGAGAGAGAGAGAGAGAGAGAGAGAGAGAGAGAGAGAGAGAGAGAGAGAGAGAGAGAGAGAGAGAGAGAGAGAGAGAGAGAGAAACCAGGAATTTGAAGGGAGGGGTTGTGTTCTTGTCCTTTGAGAAAGCCTTACACACGCGCCATTAGACCTCAAGGCTGGAAACAATGAGCCTTTGACAGCTTTTCCTGCTATCTGATGGAGAGGCCTCACAGCTCCCTGGCTCCTCCATCACCACCTGTCAATCGGCCGCCTGCTTCCCCTAACTCTCCCCCCACCCCTCGCACCTCGTTATCCGCCTCACTCGTTTATCAAGAGGCACACGAATCCACCGAGCACCCTAATTATTTGCCGTTAGGTAATAAAAAAATCTCTTGCTGGAATTTTTTTTCTGAAGTGAATGAAAAAAATTCCACCTTTTTTTTCTCTTTTCCGTCAATTTTTTTTTTTTCTTATGGAGTGTGTTTCCTTTACATTTCAATATTGTTCCTGTGTATGTAGAATCGTCTTTCCTTTCCACTTTAGCTTACATATTTCCATAATTTTTTTTTTCTACCTCCACTTCGCAACCAGTCCTTTCCTTAATCACCAACCGCGTCCCTGCCCGGCGCCGCGGCTCGTGTATCACGTTACCAGGAGCCGCTACGAACACGGAAACACTACTGACGGAGATAGTATCACGGACCCACGTCGCCAGCCACCAGCCCATTCCTGCCCCGACCACCTCTCTCTCCCGCACTCCCCGCTAATCTCCGTCACTGGTGGTGGTGGTGGTGGGGGTGACTGAGGTGGTGAAATACTGGTGATAATATTTACAATGATAATGATGTTGAAAGAAGTGATTAAAGTGGTGGGGGTAGTGGTGATGGCAGTGTTGTGCTGGTGATGATAAAGATGTTGATGATGATGATGATGATAATGATGATGATGATGATGATGATGATGATGATGATAATGATAATAATAATAATAATAATAATAATAATAATAATAATAATAATAATAATAATACATGCAAGAAAAGGATAATAAATTGGAAAAAAAGTTTCATTCATTTGGATATATGAGAAACATCGTCAATTTTCAGAATTTGAGGAAGGGTGAGTGAGCGAAGCCCGTGTCAGCAGCGGCAGCAGAGCCTGTATGAACTGATAGCTATCCCCTCCTCCTCCTCCTCCTACTCCTACTCCTACTCCTACTCTTCCTCCTCCTCTTCCTCCTCCTCCTCCTCCTCCTTTTCTTCCTCCTCCTCCTTCCTGCCCATCCTCTACTTCCAACAAACACTTCTCAAATACATTTATATACATTTACTCTCAATAGATGATTAATATACTGCTTAACGTGGCCACACAACACAAAAACAATTCACGTAAGACTGGTGTACATATCGTATTCCAATACAAGTTCAGGAAGTTTCAATGCAAACCAGATAGTAATCCAAATAACTATAGGGAATCACCAATACTTGAAAAAGGAATAATATTATAGATAAAGATACATGATGAGAGAGAGAGAGAGAGAGAGAGAGAGAGAGAGAGAGAGAGAGAGAGAGAGAGAGAGAGAGAGAGAGAGAGAGAGAGAGAGAGAGAGAGAGAGAGAGAGAGAGAGAGAGAGAGAGAGAGAGAGAGAGAGAGAGAGAGAGAGAGAGAGAGAGAGAGAGAGAGAGAGAGAGAGAGAGAGAACGTCAGAAGTACCTACATAACGGACCCAACAACAACGATAAAAATGAGGTAGCATATCGTCTTACTTCAACCACGCCTGCCAAGTGTCAAATACTGAACTAGTGAACCAGATTCCCTGATATGCGTTTCGTTTCTGCTTTTTTTTTTATGCGACCTTTCCAGTTGAGAAGGGAGTAGGTCCTTATAGCGGAGCGGTGCGAGGCGAAGAGTTCTGTTTTATATATGAGGACATTGTAAGAGCGTAAAGACAATAGTGACAATGAATGGTAAGGAAGTGATTGGTATAAGATGACAACTTTCTGCGATACAATAAAAGTGGAGAACAAGTGAAATAACAATGTGTGGATAGGGAAGGTGTGTGGAAATGGAATTAAGGGACAGCAGGAGGGACAAAGGGTGACAAGAGAAGACAAAGAAAGAATGTAGGGGAAGGAAACGAGAGAGAGAGAAAAAAAAGAGAGAAAAGAAAAAACATTCCATGGATACACAAAAAGGATAATTCTGATAAAGGAAATAGATAAATCAAGTAAGAACAAGCTTTAGAGAAGAGAGAGAGAGAGAGAGAGAGAGAGAGAGAGAGAGAGAGAGAGAGAGAGAGAGAGAGAGAGAGAGAGAGAGAGAGAGAGAGAGAGAGAGAGAGAGAGAGAGAGAGAGAGAGAGAGAGAGAGAGAGAGAGAGAGAGAGAGAGAGAGAGAGAGAGAGAGAGAGAGAGAGAGAGAGAGAGAGAGAGAGAGAGAGAGCTAAGCCATTACAAACCAAGCATATACTAAATAAATATAAAAAAAGTAAAAAAAAAAAATAGGAACACAAAGCAGAAATGAGAACAACTGAAGCAGAAGAAATGAAAACCAGAAACAAAATAAGGAAAACACAATAATCACACTCCAGAAAGCCATACATGCATACATACACACATACAAACGCACATACACACACAAAAAAAACGGAATTACACAAAGGTTAAGGAAAATAATGAGCAGTCCCCTTTCACCTACTTTCACTGCCAAGCCAGGCACTAAATCACATGAAAATCAATAATGGAAGAATGTGAGCCCAGTTATCGGCGATCTGGAAGCTACCGTGCCGAGAGTTAGGCCTGTCCGCCCCAGTGCCCCCTACTGCCTCGCCAGCGTCCACAGAGAGGAGCGCACCGGCAGGGGAAAAGTGTGTTTGTGTCCCTGGAGGTGTGGAGGGACAGGACCTTCTGCTATGTGGGTGAGAATAGAACTGATAACCAGCGCCACCTCTGTGTGTGTGTGTGTGTGTGTGTGTGTGTGTGTGTGTGTGTGTGTGTGTGTGTGTGTGTGTGTGTGTGTGTGTGTGTGTGTGGGTGGGTGGGTGGGTGGGTGGATGTGGATGGATGGGTGGCTGGCTACATGTGTGTGTTCTTTTTAATTTTGTCATCGCTTTAATCATTTCACACACATAGACAGACAATTAGAAAGAAAAAATGAGAAAGACAGATAGACGGACATAGACACATACAAATAGGCAGAAAAACAGACAAACTAATAGGCAAAGATTATACAGATAAAATACGAATTTACAGTCACAGAAGAGAAAGCGAGAAAAAGCAGCAACTACAACAATAAGAACACACATAATACACACAGAAAAAAATATGATACATTTAAGCTGATATGCATTAGATACTAAATACAAAAAGTCACCTGGAGCATACCACAGCCCACCTGCACTTCCTGCTTATCCGAGCTTTGCGACTTGAGAAGAAAAACACCGTGGAAAAAAGTGGCGCTAAGACGCTATTTGATCCGAGAGAACCTTGGAGACCCGAGTATTTTCCTTGATCACAGACAGACATAGCAATACCAGACGTTTACTGGACTTTTCTCTCGCTTTGGCTAGCCCGATGCAGCTTGGGCGGCCACGACGAAAACAGACGAACATTAGGAACACGCGACGACCATCAAGTCCAAGTTATGAGTGAATAAAACTGTAAGTAGAATTCGGTAAAGATATCAAAGGATGGGAAAGATTTTAAGAGTGATAAAGTATATATGAAGGGAAAGAAAAGGAGAGATAGAAGGAATATGAAGAAGGTTATTAAGTGTAGGTAAGCAAAAGCATAGAATTCATATAAAAAAAAGCGTAGGATGGGAGTGTTATAAATAAATTAAAGAAAACAGAACGCAAGAAGTAAAGAGAAAATAATGAGTAATGGGAAGTTAAAAAAAAAATATTAACCTGGAAGTGGATGAGTAAAAATTCAGAAAAAAAATAAGAGCATATTTCAAGAAAATTAAAGAAAGATAGATGGAAGAGAAGAGAGAAGAGGGAGAGGAACAGACAGAGAGAAAGAGAGAGAAAGAAAGATAACAAGTGAGGGTTCAATAGGGCCACCAAAACCACAGCCTCTCCTTACCACTCTCCCTCTCCCACTCACTCCCTGCCTCATCCTCGCCTCTCCCATAACCCTTCTCCCACCACCACCACTACCACTACCCAACCCGTTCCTACCTGGCTCTCTTTCTGTCCTTCCCCCTTCCCTTGCTACCCTCCCCGCCCTAACCCGTGGCCGCCATCACTCTTAGGGTCGCGACAGACTGGGAGGACCTGCAGTTCTTTTCCTTTTATCCTCGTGATGAGCCTCGCCTCTCGCCCGATTGTCTCACCCGCCCCCTCCCCCCAGAGTCCACACCCCTCCCACCTCCCCCCACACCCACCATCCCTCCCGCCCACTGCGCTGGTCGTCCGTGATGTGTTAGGGCAGTGGAGGAGAAGGAGGATGAGAATGAGGAGAAGGAGGAGGAGGAGGAG
>NC_059301.1:14264753-14277253 GCF_017591435.1 Portunus trituberculatus
GGTGGCTTAAGGGAGGAAGAGAAAGGAAGGAGAAAGGTAGGGAGAAAGAAAAGAAGGAAGAAAGGAAGGAAGGAAGGAGGGTTGCTTTTTCTCTGTCTTTTAAACTGATTAGTGGAAATGAAGACGACAACGTAACAGAGAAAGGATGAAAAGTTACTGGGAGACAAGAGTAGAGGAAGAGATGAAGAAAGAGACGGAAACAGGAAAGGAGACTAAAGAAGATTGTTTTTCATTGATAGAATTAAAATGATGGCTGATTAACATATGAATAATAATAATAAGAAGAAGAAGAATACAGTTTTGAGGAAATTAAGTAAGGAACGATTAGAGTAAAACAGAGGAGGAACCAGTGAAGAAGGCAATGCTGATACCAGTTACAGGAAGGAGTGTGTGTGTGTAGACAGAGAATAAAATGGAAAGACATGCTGAAGGGTGACATGAATAAACCTGAACAAAACGAAGAGGACGCAACGAATACAAACAGATGGTAAAAGTTAACTCTAGCCACAGACCCATCCTAATACACAGTGGGAATATGGTCATATAAAGAAGATTAGAGCAAAAACAGATCAGAGAGAACCACATATGAAAACTCACTACTTTTCTGTATATGGGTGAGCAGCACGCAGCGAAAATATACCAACAAAACACATATGGAATGGACACACCAAAATAAAGAGCTAGAAGAGTAAAACAATGACAGAACGCTACTTACATCCACAACAATTACCAACATACACATTTTATCAGCAGAATAGCAGTAATTCCAAACATCCTTAGCCATACTGTTAGTGCAAAGCCGCTTTCTACATAACAAATTACAAGGGAAAGGTCTCATCACAAACTGGGGTGAGATGATGCTTTGCGCAGAGCCTCTCTCACCACTAGCATAAAAATACGTGTGTCAGAAGTCTCGCCATTAGATACACACTCACTAACTTAGGAATTTATTGGCGTGTTTCGTGTGATTTATGAATACACCTGCCACGACGAGAGAGAGAGAGAGAGAGAGAGAGAGAGAGAGAGAGAGAGAGAGAGAGAGAGAGAGAGAGAGAGAGAGAGAGAGATCTTATCCAGTCTATATGAGAATCCGTACAGACATTCTAATGAAATCTGACACTGCAGAGAGAGAGAGAGAGAGAGAGAGAGAGAGAGAGAGAGAGAGAGAGAGAGAGAGAGAGAGAGAGAGAGAGAGAGAGAGAGAGAGAAAAGCGTGCAAAGTGCCTGTGGTTAAAAGAAATGGGAGTTGTATGGGGGAAGCATCTCTCACCCCGCCCCGCATTACCTAGGGCACGGGGACCTCCCATTAGCGGGTCCCGAAATCCACAGCTCGGGGCTTCACTAAATGGGGGTTGTTTGTTAGCCTAATGCCCACCCACGTAACCTGCCACCCTTTCCCTCCCACTTCTTCTCTTTTCCATGTCTCCCCTCCAGCCCTTACCCCTCCACTCCTCTTCTGGTTCTCCTGTGTTTTACCTTCTTTGAAAATCACGAATATGTATGGGAGAGATTAGTGATATTTCTCTCATTTGCTGTTATAGTCACTGCCTCCTCTCCGTGTCTCGCTCCCACTCCTCTCCTGCTTCCTCTGTGTTTTAGCTCCTTTGAAAATCATGAATATGTATGGTAGAGATTGGTGTTTTTTCTCTCTCTACTTTGGTGTTCTATTTCTCCTTCATCTCCGTATTTTATTTCTGGTTCTAATGTCAGCAATGTGAATATGAAGGGTTAGTGTACATTTCCTTCCTCTCTATGAATGGAAAATATTAGTGTCATATTTTACTTTCATTTTCTTTTCTTTCATTCTTTCTTCCTTTCCGTGTTATATTTTTTGGTTTAAAATTAGGAATGTGAATGTAAAGGATTAGTGTTCCAACTCCTTCTTTACATTTTTTTTTGTACTTTTCCTCTCTCTACATTTCACATCGTGTTGAAATCATTAACAAGAGTAAGAAAGATTTGAGTCTCATTTCCTACGACTAGAATTTCCGTTTTCTTACTCCTTTCAGAATTAGCAGCGTCAACAGAAGGAGACGTATGAGAGAGTGCCTTTCTCCTCTTTCTTATTCTGTTTTTTTTTCGCTTACTTTAAGAATCACAAATGAAGACAACGGAAAATGACGCAGGTGATGCAATGTTAATGAACTTTCAGCGAAGCATTTAGGAAAAACAATAGTAAGAGCACACAAATTCACGATTACTAATGGTGACAATTTAAAAAAACATACACACATACACAAGTGACGCAGAGTTAATGAGCTTTCAGTACAGCTATTAACGACGTGACGGTAAGGATGAGTAAACAAATCTGAGTAAAAAAAAAAAGTGAGAGAAATAGTGTAGAGGGTCAGGAGAGGGAGGAGAAGGTAGTGTAGAGAGGAAGGAAATGAAAGGGGGCGGAGAAGTGGTGACGTAAGTGAGAGGAAGGGCGGCGAGGGAGTTATAGGTTGTCGAGGAGGAGTAGTAAGTAGAGAATGTGCCGAGGAAGGGCCACGACGCACGCCACGCTGGGACACGCAAGGCGGGGAGGATTGTTGTGCTGTGTTGCGCTGGCGTGTTGCGAAAATGAGGTACAGGCTGCGGCAGAGAGAGAGAGAGAGAGAGAGAGAGAGAGAGAGAGAGAGAGAGAGAGAGAGAGAGAGAGAGAGAGAGAGAGAGAGAGAGAGAGAGAGAGAGAGAGAGAGAGCGCAGAGACAGACACAGACAAACACACAGGCACAGGCCGCCAGATCCCTGGAGTCTAACAGTAAGGCTTCACAGTTTTGATGGCAAACATAACCCCTTGGCCTCTGAATCCAACTCTCTTTGCGACTTGCCGGATCGTCAGCTGGTCTAAAACACACACACCACGCACACACGCACGCAAAAACAACAGGGCAATTCATCTTAGTTCTCAGATATTTCAACAAACCCCAAACGCAATGATGCCTCCAGTCGCCCCCTGACCTCGGCACAGGGCGGAGCGGGGCATGTCGAGTCCAGTCTTGTCGAATTGGATCGTGTCGAGGCGAGTCAGGCCGAGGCGGGTCTGAATGCTCGCCGCCCAATTACAAGGCGAGACGTCACGCTACTCTGTGTGCTTGAGGAGGCACGGATTGCGGTGACGAGCGTGAGATGGAGGTGTGTGTGTGTGTGTGTGTGTGTGTGTGTGTGTGTGTGTGTGTGTGTGTGTGTGTGTGTGTGTGTGTGTGTGTGAAAGAGAGAGGAAAAGGAAAAGGAAGATGAAGAACTTTCTACTTGCTTTCTTTCCTTTTTCGTCTGTGATTGAAATGTTTTCCTTCCACATTAGGTGAACGCAAACAAAATCCTTCTCCGCTGCCCGGCGAGGTTTGCTTTCTCACAAAAAGGTATTTTATCTAACCGTCTCATCTTACTGTCGCGTCATTACCGCTGACTCAACCGACTGCAATTATTGATTCTCAACACTTCCTCGCCTGTCCTCTCTTCCCTAATTCCTTTCCTCCTCCACGTATTCTCCTGATCCTTTTATCCATCGCCGCCTTTCCTTGCCTTTATCCACGAACAAGACGCGATTAATACTAATTCAATTTTGACCAAGTGAGTTCCTCCGCGGGGTCACTTCTCCTTGACTCGCTGGAGAGAACGAACGAAGGAGGGTTGCAGGAAATGAAGGAGAGAGAGAGAGAGAGAGAGAGAGAGAGAGAGAGAGAGAGAGAGAGAGAGAGAGAGAGAGAGAGAGAGAGATGGGGTGAAGTGGCAACTAGTGGTACTCGTTGGTTGTAGTGGTAGTGGTTGTCGTGCCTGTGGTGGAGGGAGGGAGGTGGAGGGTAGGAACTATTAGGATGCCCAAGGTGGCGTATACTGCGACACGTGAGGGCATGTTACAGCGGCCTGGTGTGAGAACCCGCTCAGTGCTGCAGGGAGCGGGAGGAACGCCACGCAGCGCTACACGACAGGATGGAAGTGCGAAGAAAAGAGTGTGCTGGTGTATACAAGAAATCCGCGGCGGGAAGATGGAATGAGTGAATGAAGCCGCGAGGATGAAGCGATGAATGTATAATGAAGCAAGAAATGAAAAATGGAAGAGAAAGATGGAAAAGGAAGGAACAGAGGAACAGGTCTTGCGATTAGATGGGAAAACAGAGAGAAAGAGAAGAAAGAAAACAGAGAAAGAGAGAGAGAAAATCAGGAGAACGGAGGAACGGAGAAAACAAAAAAAGAGTTATGATGGAAGGGTATAGCCAGTGCAAAAGTGGAGAAATAAAGAAGGTAAGAAAATACGAGAGATATAAAAGAAACAGTAATCGGGGAAAGGAGGAAAGGAGGTGTGGAAAAGCGATGTAGGATGCATGAGGAAGCATTAGGCAGTGCGGGGAAGGATTATGAAGGAAAGCTAAGGCAAAAAAAAGGGTGAAGAAATGAAAAAGAAAGCTACAGAGACGAGTACACGTTTCATGACAAAAAACACTTGCCTTTAGAATATATGGGAAACCTTCTCATGCTACACCCCCGCTACCAGGACCCACCCTCCCTCCTACCCTCCTTCCCTCCCCGGACCTTCCAATGCTCCCTCCACACGCTATCCCTCCACTCATCCGCTCATCCACACAACTCATCCTCCCACATCCTTACCCACCTCTCCACTCATGACCTCACGCAGTAAACAACCAATCACATCCGCCTGCCTCGCGTGCCTGCCTCCTGTGATTGGCTGTGGCAGGACACGTATTGTGGCTCTAATTGGCCAGCTAAAACCCACAATCTCCGCCTCACTGACCAATTACAGCGAAACCGAGGCAGGCAGCGTGGCATTAAGCTTCTCCCAAACACTTAATCCTGATGGGAGTAGACGGTGAGCGAGAGAGAGAGAGAGAGAGAGAGAGAGAGAGAGAGAGAGAGAGAGAGAGAGAGAGAGATGAAGAAAAAAAAGACATATAGACTGATGCAAATAGATAAAACACAAACAGATAGACAAAGAATAGAAACAGACGGAGAGGAAAAATTGAATTCCGTAAATAGAAAAATAAAGACAGTCTTGAATTTTATCTTGTAATGAGAGCCTGACCTTAACGTCTCCTGTGCCTGGCGAGGCCCAGCGCTGCTCAAGTAATAAACATACATTATTCATAATAGTCCCTGCAGTGCTCGCTTGTATCTGCTCCAAGGACACATTGCATAATCAGACAGCATTGTTGGAATAAAATTACGAAGCAGAACTTATACTTTTTTTCCTTGTGGTTAGGTAACTGGTAGGCAACTCCTATACGGTAATTGATTTGGTTCTTACTTTCCACATTAATATAATACGTTACATTACGAAAAGGAATAGTGAAATTTAATATACGGTGATGTCGGAAACACGAGCCCGACTCACAGTAGATTTTATACCACAGGAATTATCTGCAAAAGTCATGATTAACTAACGTCGTCCAAGGTAATTGAAAGGGAAGGGAAGCCCGATGCGTTTCACCAGTATCTGCAGGAACATCTACCAGCGCAGGGAGGCGCGGGACGCTATAACACAGATGATGCTGCCGGCCAGGCGGCGCCCCGGCCTGTTCAAACAACGTTATTGTTATGGAGATTCTATAATGGGTTGATGTTCGTGAGTGTATTTTTGGCTTTTGAGTAATTTACCTTTCAACAGATTGCCGAAATGTGTGTGTGTGTGTGTGTGTGTGTGTGTGTGTGTGTGTGTGTGTGTGTGTGTGTGTGTGTGTGTGTGTGTGTGTGTGTCCCTGAGAATCACATGGTGGACTCGTGCTCGCCAGTTATTACCATCCTAGACTCATTTGATTTTAACCATGAATAAAATTGAACTCATTAACACACTACACATCCCATTCCAATGCTCGAGGAGGACACTAAATGCTCGCTCATCACTGAAAACCTTTACGTATACAAAATACTACAAGAGAGGTGTACAAGCAACGCCTACATTCCTTTTGCTCATGGCCGCAAAACAGACAGCGGTGAAGGAGGCGGCCGGCAGGTGCCCGCTTGCAAGGCAAAGTAAGGCCGAGGACGCAGATGAAGGGTTGTGATCTCACGACTGTAATTTAAGTCAATGTCACATCAGCCAAGATTGCTATCTAATGACTGGTTTGGGAAGGACAATTAATCAACGCTATATGGCTCATTCCAATGGTTTGCTTCATGCTATATCACATCACACACACACACACAAAGATACGCACATATACACACAAACACACTTATATATACAGTATGCAAAATACGTTAATGTGGTAGGCTATCGGAAGAGTCCTTAGCTTTACTTATTCCACCTAGATATCTTGTTAACCGTGAGGATCTGTCTGCCTGACTGATTCAGAGCACCGGCTGACTGATTAGATATTTAAAGTACGTGTTCAAGATGTAGTGTTCCCGCTGGGCCAATGTTAAATCGAGAGGACTAGAAATTAAAGAGAAGACGTGCAAGGAATAAGATGTAACAAACACCAACTGAATGAATAACGAGTTGAAAACAGACTATAAATAAAAGTTTATTCTCAGGGACAGCAGTTATTCAACAAAACATAAATTACAAAAGAGGAACAAAAAGTACAAAACGAATAGCAATAACCATCATCATTAACCAATTCACTACCATAACGCAATTTCATATTCATTGTGGTTACTTTTCAGTGCTTTAATATAGCTTCAGAAACTTATTTGTGGGATTAAAATAGCGACCTTCTTAGACCTTCCTAATGCAAATAAAATAATTTAATCATCGCCAAACCTCAAGATACAAATATGTAACAGTACTGAAGAGATTAACAAAATATTCTAACTACTACTACTACTAATACTGCTACTATCATTGCTACTAATACAATACTACTACTATCCCCATCAAAACCATTTTTTTCAGGAGGCATAATATCATCTAACATTTCCGTTCCCAGACACACACACACACACACACACACACGTCACACCACTCCTCCATCCTCTCCTCGCCTACACAACTCAACGCTGAGAGCCACAACCAGTGACAGAAATCTGGGCGAAGCAACAGCAGCACCAGCACCGCCCCTCCCCTGCCCGTCCTCCCAGCAGCCGTCCCTCCATCTGGCCCGTCATGTGACTCTCCGGTAAGCAGGTGGGCGGAGGGGAGGCGCGGGAAGGGAGGGTGTACTGATGAAATGAGAACGATTTACGCCACTCGGCAGCTGAGGACAAGAGAGAGAGAGAGAGAGAGAGAGAGAGAGAGAGAGAGAGAGAGAGAGAGAGAGAGAGAGAGAGAGAGAGAGAGAGAGAGAGAGACCAGCAGTGGGATGAGGAGAAAAAAAAATAATTATAGAGGTCTCAAGAAGAATGAATATGACGACAGTAATAATGAATAATAATGAAAATAGACGAGGAATATCATACCAGAGAGAGAGAGAGAGAGAGAGAGAGAGAGAGAGAGAGAGAGAGAGAGGAGAGGCCATAAACTCCATACTTACAACCTTCCCTTACTCTTAATTACCATGACGGACTAATTACTAAATGATCAATTAACACCTGGGCGCCTTACATTATCCAGCATCACCTGGCCGCTTGATACCAGCTTATTAGGGCTCTCCTTCATTACTCAGGTGAAAAGTATGATTGCTCACGATAATACAGCATTTGAGAGGCTAATTAGTAACACTCTCTCCCTCTCTCTCTCTCTCTCTCTCTCTGACACTATCACCTTCTCCAGTCTTATAATTCAGGGTGTGCGCTACGACCCGGCACAGAAAGGCTTGGCCAGGACAGTATTGGATAGCATGTGTGTGGCGGCGCGATTAGCATAAGTGAGCGAAGTAAGTGTGCAAGTAGGTGACGTAGATATGTGGCCTAGGTGCGTCTCTCTCTCTCTCTCTCTCTCTCTCTCTCTCTCTCTCTCTCTCTCTGTGGGCACTGGAGTAGCTATTCATGTCGGTGTAAAGCGGGAGTGGGAAGTGATGCTGTGGTATTTTTGCGATGGTTCGAAATAAACAAATTTGTCGACACTCTGCTGAGTCTAGAAGAAACAGACAGAGAGAGAGAGAGAGAGAGAGAGAGAGAGAGAGAGAGAGAGAGAGAGAGAGAGAGAGAGAGAATAAACAGTGAAGGTAAGAAAAGTGGAGGTCGTGGGGTAGGTGGTTTCTTCCTCACGCCATTAAACCCCATTAAACCATTAGCAGGTGTTGCAGCGATAAAACCTTTCCTACAGTCGCTCCTCACCTGACAGTAAACCCCCACTTACACCCCCTTCTCACACACACACACACACCTCGCAGGCACACTCTTCCTAAATCCCACTGCCACTTCCTCCTCCACCACCGTCGCCAGCAACTCCACCAGCACCACCACCACCATCATCGCCACCCAGCCCCCTTCACCATCACTGTCACTTTAAGTCACGCCTGAGGTAGATAAGGCGGGTGAAAATAATTCTCTTTTAGTCAAATGTGAATCTCGGGAAAGTTACGGTACTCTGGAATAAATTTGTACGGCAGTTTCCTTCCATATACGACGAAGAAAGAGTGGCTATGTCTCCCCTTTACACGTTGTCAGGGCATATAATTTACACCCTTTCCCTATCCCTGAAACATTTATGGACGCGACGGCTATTAACACGATTCAGTAAAACTATTAATTCCTTTTTCCATGTGGTAGGGAGAGAGGGAGATTCTTCACGTCTCGCAGATCGGTGCGCTATCATACCTGCGCACCTTCACCTCACACCTCGAGCGCCACAGACGTGCTCGGGAGGCTGGAGATAAGGGAATGTCGGAGCGGGAAACCATCAGAGGGCAAGATGAGAGAACCAGGAAGAGCCGAGTGATGGAGAATGTTCTGAGATGTGGTGGGAATGGCATAAGATAGTAGGGAGAGAGAGAGAGAGAGAGAGAGAGAGAGAGAGAGAGAGAGAGAGAGAGAGAGAGAGAGAGAGAGAGAGAGAGAGAGAGAGAGAGAGAGAGAGAGAGAGAGAGAGAGAGAGAGAGAGAGAGAGAGAGAGAAAGAGAGAGTAAATAAGGAGGAATACGGATCTAAGTACGTGTAGAAATAAAAAAAAAAGTGAGGAGAGCCGTAAAATGACAGTAAAATAGAGGGACAAACTTGAGATAAACCAGGCAACTTGAGCACACACAAAACACACACAAACACACACACACACACACACACACACACACACACACACAGGTAAGAAGGAAGACGAGAAAGGACACACAGAAACGGGTAATGGACGAGCGAGTGAGCGAGTGAGAGGGACGTGAACAGGAAAGAGACACGCAGAGATGGATGAGATATGAGTGAAGTGAGAGGGACAAGTGAGAGGCACGTGAACACGAAAAGGGCACAGACGAGTGGATGAGAGATGAATGGGAGAGACGTGGAGAGGAGGAGGAGGAGGAGGAGGACACTGAGCCACGGGTGAGAGATGAGTGAGGAGACGAATGGGAAGTGAAAGGGACGCTGGTAAGGACGGAGAGGCGGAGGCGGAGTTGTCACCTTCCCTCACGTAACTAATGATCGGGGAGCAGCGGTTCTCCATCATTCTTACCTCTATTTCCTAAAAGCGTGTACCTGAGACTCACGCCACAAGGATAATGCTGTCAGAGGTTAATTATGATCACCATACCATACACTTCCCTCCATCAACTCACCTTTATTCCCTCCCACATCTCCCCTCTCTCTATCTCTGTCTCCATTTGCTGCACGCGCTAAATAGGGCCAAGGTTTACGGGGGGACCTCACCGTGTCCACTCCAGCAGGAAGCCACCGTGATGGTTGAGGGAAGATGCCCGCAGCTCTAAGTGTTTTTTTTTTTTTTTCATATTTGCCCGGCGTTGTGGTGGAGGCAAGAAGGCGTTACTAATTTGTTTTTTTCAGCGTCACGGATTTAATATTTTTTTTCTTGGTGTCATAACTATCTTTATGATTGTTGTTGTTAATGTTGCTGATATTACCACTACTACCATCATTATAATCATATCATTACACGATTACCATATACATGTATTATTTCAGCTTTTATAACAAGGCTGCCTATTCAATCAACCTGCACGGCAACTGCTACAGCTTTGATTCAGTTTATCACGTGGGAAGGGTTAATGTAATCACGTGTCTTGAAACGATTCCTCTCCTATCCTGCTAACATAAGAAAAAAAGAAAGAAAGAAAAAAGGAAAGCTAAAACGAAGCAGTGATGAATTTTGTAGACAGAGAGGCAATGCATAAATCGGTCTGCTAACATTCTGCAAACAACTGATGTGCAAACAACACGGGTGGCGGCGACCAGCAATGTTTCTTAAGGTGGCGAGCCGTGAGTATGTGTTGCGCGGCGGCTGGCTGGCGGAGGGCGCTGGATGTGTGGTGGCGGCCACGGAGCAGCGCCGCACGTTCACTCAGAAGTTACAGTGCGATTAGGCGACTTAGAGCCATTTGCACCACACCAAGTTTGGCAATCATGCACTATCACTGGCAGCGGCAGGGAGGGACGGCTCACTAGCAGGGGGAAGGGAGGGTTGGGTCACTGACATGGGATTAAGAAAGGGCCACTGGCAGAGGAGGCAGGGAGGGATTGGTTATCGCCAGGGATGAGTCACTGGCAAGGATAGAGGGAAAGGGTTACTTGTAGAGGTGGGAGGGATGAGACATAGGGAAAGGGTTTAGTGCACTGAAAGAGTTGGAAGGAAGGGTCGACACTACTAGTAGGTCAACACTAGGCTAGAGGAAGGTGTCAGTGGTGGAAGGAGTGGGTCGCCTGCTATGCCTGAAGGGAGAATTGGTTTGCTAGATAGGAAGGACGTTTTAGCTAGTGATAAATGGATGAGAGAGATGGTGTACTACTGAGGATGGGATAAATGAACCGCCGAGGGCCATAGGGAAAGTGGCCTGTTGCAGAGGCGGCGAGAACCGAATCAAGCAAAACATTATTGGAAGCTGTGATTGTTCGGAAAGCAAGAGTAACAAACTCTTAACATTCATAATATACTCATGCTCAGTGTTTAGAGTCATTATGCGGATAAATAGAACGTGTATCATCTGTAAGAATCTTTGACGTGAGATGCACCATTTGAATCACAATGCAGGTCTTAAAGACGATCAGGGAGAAAGGAAAGTGATAGCGATACTAAGAAAATAGTAATATACAGCAAAAATAATAACAATAATTTTTTTGATAAAAAATGAAAATAATAACAATAATGATAATAATATCAATAATAATATTAATAATAATAATAATAATAATAATAATAATAATAATAATAATAATAATAATAATAATAATAATAATAGTTAACATTATTATAAATATTAATCAATATAATAATAATTTTGTCATTGTTCTGTCTGTCTTCTTTTTATGGTGCTCTTTGTATTGTTGGCTTGCTTTGATTAAACACGGATTTGCTTTTCCTTAATGCTTTGGTAGGAATTAAAAAAGCTTATCGTATAAGTTAACAAAAATAACAACGATAATAATAATAATAACAATAATAATAATAGTAATAGTAATGATAGTAATAATAATAATAATAATAATAATAATAATAATAATAATAATAATAATAATAATAATAATAATAATAGCAGTAGTAATAATAATAGCAATAATAATAAGTACAGAACAGCAACAATGACAGTTACTGAAGGTAATGACAATAATATTATCTTTTTCTTCTTCAATCACATATTTTAGTAAGGAGGTCATGCTTCCACTAATTCCCATGAACAAGATCCCAACAACAACACACCATAGGGTGTCATAATGAAACACTTGGCTATTTCCGGGACGGTGGTGGTTGTGGTGGTGGTGGTGGTGTAGCGGCGGGCGCGGCACCACACCTCATCTCCAGGCGTGTGGGCCGTGGACACCACAGCCGCTGCCATCGGTAACCGTGTTAGGATTTCCGGATATATATCATGGTGGGAAACGAACGACTGTAGAAAAGATTTACATGGAGCTTAGGGAAGGAAGCATGGGCGTCCATCGACTCGCCCCTGTCGCGGTCAGGTAAGTAGGAAAGCTTTAACAGAAGGCAGAAACGGGAGGAAATCGTTCCACCCGGTTAGAAAAATAAAACAAGCCGTGGTAGTGTGAGCGAAGATAATGCCAAGGGCGTCTTCTGGGTCCAGGCATCTGCATTATGGGTGATGGCGCCTTAATGGCATTGCTCGGCGCCCACACCTGTTGCTGCTGCTGCTGCTCCCTACCTGTTCATCCATATCGTGTCTGTCTGTGTGTTGGCCTCTCTGTGATTGTTTGCCCGCCCATCTGTCTGTTCCTGCTTGTCAATATTTTAGTGGTTTGATTTCAAGTACATTAGCTAAAAAATTCCTGTGTCTCGGTTCTCCTGTCCGCCTGTCCGTTTGGGTTAATCCATTAGTTCATTTTTCAGACACACTTGTTCATTTATTGTTTTATTTCTGACTGATAGAATATGTTTGTCCTTCACTCTCTATCTGTGGATTACTTTGTTTTATTTTCTTTGAGAGCGAAATATGTTTTAGTTACAATAGTTATTGCTTGCCTTGTCCTCAACACTGTCCCCAGCACGCCTCACAATATTGATT
>NC_059301.1:14279753-14314753 GCF_017591435.1 Portunus trituberculatus
TGGTCGGTCACTTCACTTCACGAAAATGAGGCTTAGTCTCTACTACAAACCATGGCATCATTGCCCAGGCCGGATGGCAAGGCGCTGTTCAGACGCCGCTGGAGCGAAGTGCTCAGCATGGTGCTGGTGACGGTGTTTAACTACCCGAGAGTTGTGACACGCACGCACGACAGATAGGGAAATGAACGCTGCCCATATAGTGATCTACTGTGCCCTGCTCCCAATCCCCTAATTTCCCTTGTAAGGTGTAGCCGTGACTTCACTCATGCACGATACACATGCTCTCTTACCTTGATAGTCTGGTCCTGTGAGAGGACCTGGTCGCTTGTCCTAGAGAGGGGCGGCGCGAGCTGGGTGACGGAGTGATCGCAGGAAAGGACAGGGGTGACGCTGGGGGAGGAGTCGTCACCGTCCCTCGAAGTTTCTACCGGACACACCATGTTGCCGTACATCACCGGCCGTGGCGGCACAAGCACTCCACTATCCGACTTGTCACTAAAGGAGTCCATCACTGAGGTGGGTCGGCCCTGCAGTGGCCGGCTAGGGGGTCATCTCACTCGCCGGGGCGAGGGCGGCACTGATCTCATACACTTCACTTGACGCGCCTCTAAGTTTTATCACTGCGTTTCACAACTGTACACAAAAGACATCCCTAGAGGTTTGTGTGGGTGGGTAACGCGAGGCGGAAAGCGGGCGAGTGGTTGCACATGTGGGGCGCGTGTGCACCGGGGAGCGGCTCCCACGCATCTGCCTGGCTACCACCCGACCGTGCCCGCCTCCACCGGGAATGAGGTCATCGCTGGGGCAGGTGGGGCCAAAGGTCTACGGGACAGCCACTTCGCCCACCCCACCCTCAGTGCCACCAGGAATCGCCTGCTGTCCGCCGCGCCTTCCTCAACAGATAAGGAGAGAGAAGTCCTGCAGGGGCGCGGGACGGGGAGGGTTGGGTGCTAGCGGCAGGAAGAGCAGTGGACGCCACCAGCCTCTAAGCGGCCAGATCGCAACTCAACTCTTGCAGCACCAGAACACCTCTCGGGCTGACCCCACGCGACCCCGCACACACGCCTCCGTATCTCCTCCGTAAGACACACGCCCTTGCGCGGCGATCCCTTCACTCTGCCGATTCCTTGAACATGAGTAGTGCTTACTGAACGCCTTGGGGACACGTACAGTCATCAAACATCACAGTGCATTGCGTCACACTAAACGCAAACATTAAACTCCACGTAAATCTCGTTCGCTGTAAGGGCGCACATGATTGGCTGGATCAGGAGAGTAGGCGGTGCATCTTCACCCTGAGGCAGCCACTGGAACGAGAGGTGAATAGCAAGTGACCACTCGCAGTCAGTCGTTCCCGAGCCGCACAAGAGAAAGGTTGCGCTGCGCTGCTCATCTGACCGACCTCTCGGGGTGACCATGAGAATCTCCAGGTAAGTGTGGTTTAAATGACCTCTCATTGTTGACATTATAATGCTGTACTTGGTGGCAGTTTTAAAAGTTTTTTTCTAATCAAACCTGGCGGAGTGGGAAGAGACATGAGTAAAGGGAAAGTGTACGAGAATGAATGGGAGAAAGGGGAGCCTCAGAGCTGGGACGCGGTAATAACAGGTGAAATTTGCCACTCCAGGTGTGAGGCAGCGAGCGGCAGGACAGCAAGGCGGCGGTCACCTCTTCACCCCGCAGCCATCCAAGTGAAAGTTGCTGCTGCCGCTGCCATCTTCACCAGCACCAGCACCAATCTACCTCTTCTTCTTCTCCCTTCTCCTTTCGCTTCCTCCTCCTCCAATAACAAACAGACCATCACACCAACGTCTCTCTCTCTCTCTCTCTCTCTCTCTCTCTCTCTCTCTCTCTCTCTCTCTCTACTCAACACTTACGTCTAATAGACACACAAGTCATAGAGTCTAAAATTATCTCTGGCAAGAAGTAGTCGTCTTCTCTTCCATGACTAGTAGATTCAGAAAAGTGACCTCTCTCTCTCTCTCTCTCTCTCTCTCTCTCTCTCTCTCTCTCTCTCTCTCTCTCTCTCTCTCTCTCTCTCTCTCTCTCTCTCTCTCTCTCTCTCTCTCTCTGATCTCCATTTTTTACGTTCTGTTCTTATTCCTCCAACTGAGTCAAATCTAGATTGGTTAGGTTAGGTTAGGTTGGGTTGGGTCAAATCCATCCTTTTCCTGCAACATGTAATTAAATTCTCTTTCAGACGATGTGTATTAAGTCTTGGGAGATATTGACTCTCTTTTCTAATGCTTCATCAATATATATGTTTTCCGCATCAATATTTTTTTGTTTACTATCCCTCTGTTATTGTTCGTGTGTGTGTGTGTGATCCTTTTTCATTCTTTGCCTTAACATTCTCTTAATGTCACAAATTTCACAACTCATTCAATATATCTGTTCCTTTCCCTTTCCTTCTTTTATTCTCCATCATTCTCCTCTTCTCTCTTTTTCTTCCTTTCCCTCTCATGTTGTTTTCCTGTCTTTAACTCCATTCACGCTTATCTTCTTTTTTTTCTTTCCTTTTTCCTAATCTTTCATCTTTTAATTTCTTTCTTCTAATCTTTATCTCTTGGATGTTCATTATTATATACTGTTAATTTTCTTCATCGCTCTTAATTTCCTCGTCATTTCCTTCAATCCCCCGTTTCTCGTATATTTCTCCCTCTATTTTATATTCAATCCTTACATCTTATCGTCAAGCTCTTCCTTATCTCTACCTCGTGTATCTCTTTCTCTTCTCACTTTCTCTTCCTTCCACATTTATCTCTACTCTTCCTGTGATGTCCCTTCCTCCTCCCACGCTCAGCCTCCACTTAGACTTGCCTTTCTCCTATCCGTGTTGCTTTCCCTGTTCCTCTTCCTCAGCAGCCTCGGACCGGCTTTATCTCGGTAACTGCCTCCTTAGCGGTGCCGGTGCGCTGGTCGAGGTAATTCAATAATGACAGGGAACGGCGGACACACGTATAAGGCACGAGCTTGGCTGGCTGACTGGCTTGATGCCGGTGCGTCTGTCAGCCCTCTGTCTACTATTACTTCCACACACAAGAGCGAAGCCGATAAAAAGAATGCCATTGGTATCTCTCTCTCTCTCTCTCTCTCTCTCTCTCTCTCTCTTTCGCTCTGTTTCTACTCTCTCTCTTCGTACACTAGTCTTCTGCATACAATGAGTCCGCCAGGCAGGGGCAAGCTCGCATGCTCCAAGATATACTAAATGATACAGATCACGCGGGGTTCACTGAGGTAACCCGACACATAATACTTGCTTAACATATGCACCTACGAGCCTGCCATCGGTGCTCGAGTGGCTGTGGCGGCGCCGGGGAAGTCTCCATGGGCCAGACGCGGAAGCCATATAACTGGATGCGCCATTACTTATGATAGCTCCTAAATGAATAAGTAAAATATGCCCCGTGTAGCCTTTCCTAAACAACAAAACAAAAAATCTTGAGGATATAAATAGTAGCATGACGAATAAGGAAGGGAGTATAAAATAGTAATGGAATATCTCAAGGCTTTGTTACACTAGCCTAGAATAATTTTAACCCTCTGACTACAAATGACAAATCTACACTTTTTAACTTACCAATCTCGAACGAATGAACTAAGCAAAGAAGTCCCTGCAAAACATAACAAGACCTAAGCAACTGGACCAACTGCTATATCTGTACGAAGGAGCTAAGCAGATCAGTCCCAAAGAACATAACAAGATTTTAGCAGCTAGACCACTGCTATATCTGAGCCAATGAGCTACGCTAATCATTCCCTGTAAAACATAACTAGACCTAAGCATTTAGACCACTGCTGTATCTGCCAATGACGCTTATTGCTATTGCACACTGAACTCCCACCAAGGTTGTTTTGTTTAGCTTGAGAATTCATGGCGATGGAAGTGTTAAGTTTTCCTGTGTGGCATGCTTGGGCCTCACAACACGCACGCGCTACCTCGCCAGCCTCTGAATCACCCTCAAAGAAGCCCCTCCCTTCCAGCCACTGACGTGCTTCCCACCACACCCTCTAATCGTCATGCAAATCGGCCGTGTATTCCCCAGCACGGGACAGGCCCAAGTAAGTTCCCGGGGGGTGGCGTGGCGCAGCATGCCTCAAGTAGTGCAAACAAACCACCATGTTCCCGTCAGCGCGCGATTGCATCCCTCTACGTTTGCCATTGACACCCACACGTACCCAGTGTCTTGTTTGGTTACGTGCAGCCGTGTTACTGTTGCTTAGTAGTACCTGCGGCGGTGGTGATGGTAGTGGTGGTGGTAAAAATAGTATGTAGATGTAGTGATATTATTATTATCATTTTCATTATAATTTTTATTACTGTGAACTTCAGTATTGGTAGAAGCAATAATAATAGTAGTAGACTGTTAGTACGGGTATCAATACTGTCATCATTATGGACAGTTGTAATAGTAGAAGTAATATTAGTGTTTGTATTCACAGAAGAACAATAAAAACACTAGTAGCCAGCCATATTTAGAGTCGTGTCATGGTGTAAGCTGCTCATTCCTATTTAGTCAGACGATAAGAATGAATGGATTATTATTATTATTATTATTATTATTATTATTATTATTATTATTATTATTATTATTATTATTATTATTACTACTACTACTACTACTCCTGCTACAAATACTACTATTATCATCATCCTCATTATTCATATAACCAGAATCATTATCACTACCATTATTAATATCACCATCATCCCCATTATCACTATCATCAACGGCACACGTAAAAGTCTCAAGACAATACCGCTCTCTCTCTCTCTCTCTCTCTCTCTCTCTCTCTCTCTCTCTCTCTCTCTCTCTCTCTCTCTCTCTGTAGACCATTCTTTTTTATTTCTTCTTCTTATTATTACTATTTTTCTTCTTCTTTTCTTCTTCTTATTCTTCTCCTTAATCTTCTTCTCAATCCTCTTCTTCTTCTTCTTTTTCTTCTTCTTTCTTCTTCTTCTTCTTCTTCTTCTTCTTCTTCTTCTTCTTCTTCTTCTTCTTCTTTCTCCTCTCGATTTTAACACAAGTCCGTCACCCGGAGCTGCCCTTATAATGGAGGTGGCTGAGCGCAGTAATGAGAGGGCTGCGTCACCCTTCGCTGTGCCTTTCTCCCGCCACCAACACAATCTGCTCCTTCACTATCCATTTCTTCCTTTCCGAGGCACCGCTAGACAACACCCGCGCGCCTCAAACACCTGCGCTTCTCTCACCTCAAGCCGTGTGTTTCTGTCCGTCTGGTTCTCTCTCTCTCTCTCTTCCTCCCTCAGATTTGCTTTCACCTCATCCCCGGCGTACCTGAGACTTGCTACCTATGGCGGTGCTTGCTTAGGGAGTGTGTAGAAAGGAAGAGAGAGAGAGAGAGAGAGAGAGAGAGAGAGAGACAGGCAGGCAAGGATGGTAGGTGATTTATGACTAGGGTATTATCTTCTGTCAGTTCGTCCGTCTGTCTTGTCTGTGTGTTTCTCTCTTTATATTTGTACCTGTCTGTCTCTCTGTCCGTGTATCTGCCTTTCTGTCTTTCTGTCTGCATGCTTGTGTCTGTGTGGTGATGGTGGGGAGAAGGGGGGTTGATTTTCTCTCTCTCTCTCTCTCTCTCTCTCTCTCTCTCTCTCTCTCTCTCTCTCTCTCTCTCTCTCTCTCTCTCTCTCTCTCTCTCTCTCTCTCTCTCTCTCTCTCTCTCTCTCTCTCTCTCTCTCTCTCTCTGTATAATGCATTCCTTCATGCTTCCCGCTGCATCATCTTCCTGGGGGAGGAATGGTGAGGGGAGGGGGAGGGAGAAAAAAGTGGCTGTGATCTCTATCTTCCCAAGGTACTCTCTCTCTTCTCTCTCTCTCTCTCTCTCTCTCTCTCTCTCTCTCTCTCTCTCTCTCTCTCTCTCTCCTCATATACATAGTTTATGGTGCTTAACGTATGTATGAATTACACACACACACACACACACACACACACACACACACACACACACACACACACACACACACACACACACACACACACACACACACACACACACACACACACACACACACACACACACACACACACACACACACACACACACACACACAGAGAGAGAGAGAGAGAGAGAGAGAGAGAGAGAGAGAGAGAGAGAGAGAGAGAGAGAGAGAGAGAGAGAGAGAGAGAGAGAGAGAGAGAGAGAGAGAGAGAGAGAGAGAGAGAGAGAGAGAGATGTTATAAATCACAAGTATTTGCTATGCACGCGCCAAAAACATCATCAACAAGCACATCATCACCACCACCACCACCACTGTTACAACCAACACCACCAGGATAAAAATAAACCAACACCAAACAAGAACGACGAGGAGAAGCAAAACGGCACCTCGCAGCTTATCGCATCGCCGTAACGGGAACCAGAAAACCTCATCAGCCACTACAGCCGTGTGCGGGAAGGGATCAGGCACGACGATTTACATGAGAGACCCTTTAGGTGCCGCAGGAAGTAACGGTACAGCGCGGTGGCCAGCGACAGCAGCCTCCGCAACGATGTCCGAACTGCCCCTCTCTGCCCCTGTCGTTTTTGCAAAGACGCTCACTCACTTAAAGGCGCGAGATATTAAAGCCTTTCAGAACTGGAACCCATTTTTATCTTTTTTTTATATGATTAGACGATTTTATTTACATTAGGTAGGGTCTATAGAGGTCAGAAGATTAAAGGCCGGAGTCTTCACTATTTTAATTTTCATATAAGTTTTTAAAGCTGCATAAAATAACCAAGTAGAAAGCAGAATAAACATGAACATGCGTCCTAGTATTGAAAGGGTTACAGGCACGCCGTTAAACTTAGAATCAGAGCTGAAATTGTCTCTACAAGCTCCATAAGGACAACTCAGACAATCCTTCCAGTTTACATATTTGCAAGAAAAATCGCCCTATCTTAAATGAGTGATATAATTCACACGCGTCGTTGGAATTATGATAAATGATGAAACTGACTTGACACTCTTGACAGCGATGACCAAAATTGTTCTTTTCTGTCTCAACGTGTTTACAAAAATGCGAGCTGTAAAGTGTGTGAGGTTATGCGGAAACGCTGACGCTGTTGGACTTGAAATCAGTACCGAAAATTAGCTACTACAACCTCCATACCAGTACTCAAACTTCCATTTCCTCTCTCTGGACATTTTTGCAGATGCGTATGAGGATGAAGGAGATGCTATACTGACGCTGGTGAACCTGTGAACTCCAACCCCTAAATAACCTCAACAGTCTCCACAACGAAACCCAAACTCATTATCCTTTTTTATTCATTCTGTTTTGTGGGAGATTAAAATAGTGAAGACTCTGGTCATTAATCATCTGACCTCCATAGAGCTTTCCTAATGTCAATAAAATGGTCTAATCATACTCAAATCTCAAGATAAAAATATGTCTCATTATTGCAGGGATTAAGGAGGTGAAACAGTATACACAGAATAATCAAACTTACACAAAACTACTGGCAAAACATTCTCTCTAGTCCTGACGTCGCTGCCAAAACCCTCCGTCCTGCCTCGACTGGTTTGTGAGGATGTTCACTGACTTAAGGAGGTGAGATATTACATAGGCGCCGCTGGAGTCAGAAAAAAAAAAAACAGCCTTGCCTCGGCGATGGTCGTATACAAGGTGCGTACAAGGATGCTGAGCCGCTGCTGGGCCTGATTTATGGCGCCATCTCGGGGATTATTATATATCATTATCACCTGGATGTTGATGTGATAATCGTTAGCATCACGGCAGCCACTTTCTGGATCATGCCTATCATCATTGTCATTACTCGCTTTCATGAACTATGGCCATTACTTCCTTTCTCGCTGGCTCACTCTCCAGAATAAGATGTGTTAGGTTGGGCATGAATTTGCACTTGTGTTTATAATGTGAAGCCCTATTTATACCGGGAAAAGAACTCAATGGGATGTATTTTGTGACTATGTTCTTCTGCTGCACCTAACTTGAATGTAGGTTTGGGGTCGAGATTGCAGTGTTGGGAAATAACAAACGCACAGTCCGCTCTCGTATGCAGGTTGGCTTCCCATGTGGTAATTTTTCATATTGACGCTGCTTTTGTACGTTGCTGCCCACGGGACTCCTGGCTACTTAACACACCATGTCCACTTTCTCTCTCTCTCTCTCTCTCTCTCTCTCTCTCTCTCTCTCTCTCTCTCTCTCTCTGTGTGTGTGTGTGTGTGTGTGTGTGTGTGTGTGTGTGTGTGTGTGTGTGTGTGTGTGTGTAGGGTCGAGCTCAATGTTCCACGCATACTTTCGAAATCAGAATGGCGTTCACATATTTCAACACAGAGACAGATGCAAATTTCATTAAGATACAGTTGGTCCCAGCGGCACTATCACGACCTGGACCCCGCGCTGAGATAGGGGCAGACGAGGCGGCCCAGCGCTGGTGACGGGCCGTGGCCAATGCGTTATAAGATTGTTACTGGCGGTGGAGATGAGCGGCTTGGCGTACCACGTGAGCCGACACTTGATGAGTTTAAACATGCACACACACACACACACACACACACACACACACACACACACACACACACACACACACACACACACACACACACATCTATTAACATAAACTCAAATGTTCGCGCACTTTTACTTTCTCTTAATCTGCTAACCTAAGCCAGGCATTGTTAGTGCTGCAGTGTTTTCTTCGTCCGTCTTTCACATTCTCATGCATGACAGAGAGACAGAGAGGGAGGGAAAAATAATATTGAAAAAGAGGAAAAATCAAGCGAAATTTAACTGTAAACATGAAGAAAATAGAATTTGTTTTTCTACATCATCGCTGACACGTGCACGCACACACACACACACACACACACACACACACACACACATTAATTCAACATATCATTAATCGCATTTGCTGAAGAAAAAAAAACATACAATTCAGCTTTGGCACACTTTTCTATCTTATTGTCCATTATGTCAATCAAATTATGTAAACCGAAAACAAAAATCTCCATCATTCCCGCTTTTCTAGTGAGTCTCTCTCTCTCTCTCTCTCTCTCTCTCTCTCTCTCTCTCTTTACACACATATACACACTCACACACACACACACAAACATTCCGTCCTTTCTCTTCACTTCCGTCTCTGATTAAGCAATACAAGAGGATGTCGAGGGACGAGGAAGCGCGTGATTACCTTCCGTCGATGTCAAATTACAGGTGAAGAAGGACGCAGTGATTTGGCGGCAAACAGAACAGATGGGGCGGGCGTGATGGGCTGCGTGACGGGCGGGCACTGTCGGGTTTGGCAACTATAACAACCGGGGAGAACAAGAACCAGACGGATGTTAACAGATAAAGGCATTACCTAGATTATACTTATAGTCTATATTGGCGAGCGTTCTCCTATCACGTCTTGTCAGTCGTTTGCAATTGTGTTCTGATTTTTTTTTTGTATGTAGAAAGGGAAGAAGAAGCTTGAGAGGCGGGAAAGTAGAACAGACAGACAGTAGCTAAATAGTACTTTTGTCTGTACTGATGTGTGTTTTTTGTATCATGTCTTCTTAATTTTTGTTTTATGTTCTCTTTTTTTTTAACACATGAGAAAAAAAAGAAAAGGGAGACTGAGAGACAAAGTGTTACGTGTTTCAACAAGTTTATAGCAACCACAGTACTCTCACTCTCTCTCTCTCTCTCTCTCTCTCTCTCTCTCTCTCTCTCTCTCTCTCTCTCCACTTGATCTAAATCCCTTGACGTTTTTCCATATTGATTCTGTTTGCTATCTGGCAATTTTATACAGCTCTAGAAAATCATGTAGGGATTAAAATAGTGAAGACAGTGGCATTAATTTTCTATCCTCCATAAACCCTTCTTAATGCCAATAAAGTCATACCCAAATTTGACCGCAAAAAATGCGTCGCAGTACTGAGGGGGGTTAAGCATACACACACACATACACGCACACACTTCCGCCTTCCCTTACCACCGCCACACCACATCTTAGCACACCACACCTCGCCACACCACCGCCCACGTTACTCAGGCCCTAAAGCGTGTGCGTACCACCCATTACCCTCGTCCCCCACAAGGTCCGAGAGATACACCTTATGTTCCCCGTAAAGTTGTGTCCCCCACGGCCTCGGTCCCCATAAAGCAGACAACGCTAAGCCCCTTCCTTCCCATACCTCCCACTCCCTTCCAACAACAACCTTTTCCTCCGTCTGCCATCCCATCCCATCCCTCCCCTTCCATCTAGACCCTTCTCTCCACGGATGCTCCACCTTTTCTATCTTTTTTGATGTGGTTTTGTTTCTGTAGTTAATTTCTCTTCGTAGTCTCTCTATTTTTCTTTTTATTGCTGTGTTTTTTGTTCATATCCGTGGAATATTTTTTTATGATACGTCTAGTAATGAGTATTAGGATAATGTCATTCTCCTATGTTAGTTGTATTATTTTCGTTTCCTTATCGGTCGCGTATTTCATCCCCTTCCTCCTGCCACCAGATTTCCTTTCGTGAGATTGACATCGCTTGCCCTACTCGCCTTACCGCAACGAATGTGTCCGTGCAAGTTCCAGCCCCTCTTGCCTTTGCTTATCTCGATGCTTTATCATTACATTCTTCAGCTTCACCATTCCCTTTATTCAGCCCATCCTCGTCACTTGCCTCCTGTACCCTCTCTTCTTTGCTTATCTCTCATGTTTTATCATTATATCCTTTAGTTGCGCCATTCCCTTTATTCAGCCTCGCCCTCGTCATTTGCCTTCTCTCCCTCTGTGGGCAGTTGCCCCTCCCGCGGGCCGCTCAGGACAGAAGGTCTCATTACTGCCGTTATCGAGGTGTAGTGGCAAGGCTGTCCCACTACCCCACTACGTCTTCAAGCCCACCCGGGTGACCCTGCGCCCTGACACACCCTGGGAGAGACGTCCGCCCTGCGCCGGTTTGTCGCGCGTTATTTACAAGCTCGTCGGCCTCTTCTTTGTCCAACAGTTTGATAGCAGCATGTCGCCGTTCTCTCTGAGCGCGTCACTCGATGGTGCACAGTACGTGATGACACGGACTACAAACCAGGCGAGATTAGCCTTTATCGACCACTGATCTGTAGTCGAGGTTTGTTCCACGTCCAGTGTCCGGCAGACAGGTGACAGGAACAATATGCCGGCCGTGGCTTGGGCCTACAGCGTTGAGGAAGGCTGACCGCGCCTAGGCGTCTGCTAATGGTTGTACTGTATTAATTCAGGTCCTAGAGAGACACACGCGCGGCAGGGGAGACCATATGTAGGGTACTGATAACAGATATAAAGAAAAGTGATGAGGTTGGTGGAGGGAGAGGCGCAGCAAGATGATTAGGAGAGCAGTCTATCCTATGGTGATCATCGCTGGACCTGCCTCGCCAGTCTTGGTCTCGTTATATTCCTCCCACCATTGGCTCAACGCCCCTCCACTCACTAAAATTTCTATGTCTGTAGTTTATATTTAACGTGAATGTGACGTTGATGAAGAAATTGGAAGGTAAACATTATAGAGATTTTATGAACAAGAATTGGAATAAGTACTTCACTATATCTTTAAAATCAACAGCTTATTCTTGCAGTCCTTCGCAGGCCACCTTTTGGCATAGAAAACCAACTGTAATATACCTACTATCTTGCAATGGTTCAGTGTAGCATTACAACCTTGGCTGTTCCTTTAGAGCCTTGGGTGACTCTGCCCAGTGCTTAGAAGTCTATCCAACTCTGAGCTAATTGAGTGGGGTCGTGCTTGTGACCTGAAACCATGAAGCACCATTTACATCCTTACCTACAAGAAAAAAGTTTAGTGTTAGGACTCAGTGGTTCTCAGTCTTTCATAATTGCAGTGCTTTCACTTTTCAAGACTATGTGTGTGTGTGTGTGTGTGTGTGTGTGTGTGTGTGTGTGTGTGTGTGTGTGTGTGTGTGTGTGTGTGTGTGTGTGTGTGTGTGTGTGTGTGTGTGTGTGTGTGTGTGTGTGTGTGTGTGTGTTTATTATACCTTACATTTTAGGCGAATGTAAAAATGTAAAGATCTGGACTGAGACAAAACATTTCTTCAGTCTGTGAAAGCTTTCCACAAGGATGCCGTTTATGATTCCCTCGAATTTAAGAAATGTTTAACGGTATGAAACCATGACTTGATTAATTAACCAAGAAAACAGGCTGAATTATGCAAAGGATATATAATGGCATGTTACATTCACGCATTTAATCAAAGAGAAGGAAAAATCTCCAAAATCTACCAAGCCACACACACTTCCCGAGGTTAATGAACGGCGACAACGCTTTCATTTCAGACGCGGACTTCACGGACACGCAAACAGTGAGGCAGCAAAGCAAAGACTAAGCGTGCATGATGTGAGTACTGAAAAGACCCTACCAAGAAAAAAAAAGAAAACATCATGAAAAAGATAAGATACCACCAATAAATAAAAACTACGAGACATATTTCACGTGGAGGCGTTGAGCGTTTCCCACAAAGGAGTGTTCTCTTAGCAGTTCTGATCACACAGCATATGAATTACATGAGATGGAAAAATACGCCAACAACCCCACATGTGGTGATGACAGCTGACTAAATAATCAATACCAACACAATAACACCATAATTTAGGAGGCACAATGATAAAATCGGTACATTAATCCAAAAATCAACATTGAGGTGATCCAGATAGCGTCTTACGTATACTTGTACATACATGATCGATAAATATATAAGAAAAATGGATCTAAAATAAAGAATACACAAAAACTAAGCCAGCACTCCATTGTGAAAGATAAAATAATGGACAATATAACCCAGGAACCATATTGGAACCATTCTTTCCGCAACTTTCCTTGATTTTTTCTTTTTAGTCTTTGAGAAAAATAAAGTCAAAACAATAAACTTTGGACAACTCAACAAGGAACAAACAGGCACAACATGAACAGACAAGAAAGAGAGAGAAAAAAAAACTTCCACTTATTAGAAACTCCGTAAGTATCTGGTCTGTCATTAGCAAAAGGATGTGGGCGTTGGGAGATCATGTGATGGCCAGAATCAGTAATAAGCGAACAGTTACAATGATAGCGAGGTGACGTGCAATGGAAAACGTAATCAAAGCAGAAAGACCGACACAGACACATTAACCTGAATATGCTGCTCTCGGCCACGTAACGGGAAGAGAATGGAAACTAATACCAACTGCACGAGAAATGTGTGTGGGATTTGATGACCAGTGTATGTGTATTTAGATTTGCATAGGAAACAATGGCTAGTGGGAACGTGTTGAAGTGAAGGGTAAGTGACTAGAATGGTATGGAAAGTAGTAATGTTCTTTTGTACGACGAGTAAGAAGAAATTCAGTTAACTACACAATAATAAAACAAAGTGTTATACTTGACATTCGTAAAGCACCAGTAATAAGGAGAAAAGTGGACTGTGAGATATTAGCATACTTTGGTGAAGGAAGAAGCACATAAAGGAAAAGATGGTGATTAGTTACATTCGAAAACCATATTGCGAAGGAAGAAATAAAAAGAAAAGTCTATGGTGATTAGTAGGAATGTGACAGCAAATTGTGAAGTGATAAACATAATGAAATAGAAAGACTAGTGACACTTTACGAACACCTGGTGAAAAAAGAAATAGAAAAGGTGGTAATTGGTAAGGTTTTAGAAGCATAAGGGAGAATGTAGAAAAAAAGATTATAAAAAAGATGGTAGTGAATGATGAGGTTTTCCAAGGACCTGGTGAATGGGGGAAGTAGAAAGGCTGTTGTTGACTCGTGGAATTCTAAGTATACCTGATAGCCTTGCAGTACCGGAACAACTGGGGACGAGAAAAGAAAAAATGTATATAACTGCGCCAGGGTTTGTTTTCCTTTCCCTCATATTTAGGTAACAAAGTAAGAGCAGTATGTAAATTGTAAAGGTGAGCTGCATCATGACTCTCACCCCTTCAGTACCATCCCGCGTTTTCACATTCATTCTGCTTACTATTTAGTGATTTTATACCGCTTGAGAAATTTATGTGGGAATTAAAATAGTGAAGCCTGGCTATTAATCTCCTGACCTCTATAGATCCTTCCTAATGTAAGTGAAATCGTCTAATCATACCCAAAAATCATGGTAAAAATGCGTCTCAATACTGAAGGGGTTAAAACGTTTTTCTCTAAGGCGCATCCTGCTTTTTTTTCTTTTAGTTTTTTTTCTTCTTAGTCAGCATTGCGTGTGGCGGAGGTGATGGAAGGGTTGGAGCGGTGGCGGTGGTAATGGTTGAGGCGACGCGTTGTTTCCACAGGTGCCTCACACCCACCACGGAAATGTGAGTGCTGAACATAAATTTTTGAAAACTATCGGTCATCTTGTATCGGTCACGTGATCTCCCAGGTCAGAGTGTTCCTCGGAGAGAGGGACGAACTCTTGTGCTGTAAATCTTAGGTCACTGACAAGCTGACGGGAAGCATTCTAACACTACTGCAGCACCTCCTTTGTGTACTGTACATAGTAAACTCTCGGCCTGCAGTCTATTGATATAAAGGTTTTCAAGGCTATGTATAGGATTGTGAGTGATTTCTAGCTTTGATTTACTTATTTTCCTTTTTTTTTTGTATTTGGCATAGGAAGCGTGGCAGATGACATTATCTATTTCTCCTCAGCACACAAGCACGATGGTATAACACAAAGAAAGAGTGAAACTTGAAACGAAAACTTAAGAAATGATAAAAAATGCAGGTCCCTAGCAATCACCCTTCCCCACACCAACCCACACCTATCTAGTCCAGAGCGAAGACTTCTTTACCGTAGGCTCCTTACGGTAACAAGGTAATCCGATCCTGCCTCAGCCTTACCAGACCGTCTCGAGTTTCACCTGGTCCCGCGGCAACATTCTATGGTAAATAATACAGGGTTGTACACAGCCACAGCCGCTCATTACCTGCTATACGTCTGTCTGTCTCTGGAGCCCCGAGACACACCCAGACTGAATGCCTCTTTCTCGCTCCTCTTGTCCTGAAAACTTCCTCTCTCCCCTTCCCTCCTCCCATTCTTATCCCTCGGCCTTCTTCTACCTCCTTCCTCTCTTCCCCCTCCTCCTTCACCCATCCCTCTCAGCACCGCCTCCTCCTCTCCTCCCTCTGCCTTTTCCTGCGGTTCACCCTAATTTCATTTTTATGGCGACCCGAGTGTTGGTTGGTCAGTGCATTGGCTTGCATTTCCATATTTTTTCGATTAGCGGCCTGACCCAGACTCCCATTTTCTACGGAGGGAATGCCCGACTCCTCGTTTTCTATGTCGCCTCCAGGGCAGACGTAGTTAAATGAATGACGTGACCGTAGCTGAATCTTTTTTTTATTATTATTATTTCTGTCCTATTTCCCTTCATCAGGTTTCAGATTACAACGTTTCGCTCGACTGTCTTTACTCAGGATTCAATTAACCTCCGTCTCCATCGCCGCCGCTGTCACCATTGCATTCACTGCCACCACCACCGCTACTGTTACCTGCACATCGCCCGCCATCACCATCACCGCCACACGTCCCACGGTAACAACAAAAAAGTACTTGTCCGCCACACAGAAGGCACATCAGCCACCCAAGCTTCGCAGAACTATAAAACAAAAAAATCGCGCATCATATCAATTATTACTTTGTGCATCGCTCTGCTGTTGTACATATACATTCTTTTACTCAGTTCGATGTAAATTTGTAGTACTATTAAGCAGTGATGATATAGTAATAGTTATTTTCATAGAGGGTTCCATATGGTGTATTGACTCATAAGATTTGTTAGTGATATTCTTCGTGCTAATAAATCTGCCCATATTGATACAGCTATTACAAATATTTTCACTGTTTCTACTACTACTTCTATTATTACTACTATTACTACTACTACTGCTACTACTACAACAACTTCCACTACGACTACTAGAATACTACTACTACTACTACTACTACTACTACTACTACTACTACTACTACTACTACTACTACTACTACTACTACTACTACTACTACCACCACCACTACTACTACTACTACCACTACTACTACTACTGCTGCTGCTACTACTACTACTTTTAATACTACTACGACTAATAGTAATAATAATAAAAATAATAATAATACTGCCATTCTTCCTGCTGCTGCTTTACTACTGCTATTGCTACTACCAATACTATCAAAACAATTAATCTTTCGTTCGTCCAAGTGGTTCTGCTACAAAAAATAAAGAATAAAAAATCTGTGACCAGAGTTAATGGATACAATACTCACAAGGAAATAACATCTTATAACAACAAAAGTAAAGTAATACATCAATGAAAGCAGAAAGGAATGACAGCAGGCGAGTAAGATGTGTTGGGCAGAGTAGGAAGGAACATTGACCAAAGAGCAATGACACTACTGGTCTTACTGCACTCCCCCCTCTCTCTCTCTCTCTCTCTCTCTACGTATGTCAGCGGCGAGCTCCATCCTGCCGCCGACCGACACGATGCGCTCGTAATCAATTTGCCGCCCCATAAAAGCTGATTTTTAACTCTTCCAGCACAGTTACCCTTTTTCTCTCCCCCTCCACTCCTTCCCTCTATGCTTCCTCCGTATGCCTTCTACCTTCCTCCCGGCCACTGTTTCTTCAGCCTCCTTAAACCCACGCCTACCCGTCGCCACCTTCTCTAATTCTTTCTCCTTGAGTCTTATCATTCATTCTGAGATAACCTCTGATCGTCCTCTGAATTTTCCTTCTCGCCCTTCCTTGTTGTTGTCGCCACACTGCAGTGCTTGTTCATTCATTCTGTTCTTGTTTGCCTCCCTCCTTTTGCCTGGTGATCGGTCTCTGTCTGTCAATCTCTGTGTGTGTGTGTGTGTGTGTGTGTGTGTGTGTGTGTGTGTGTGTGTGTGTGTGTGTGTGTGTGTGTGTGTGTGTGTGTGTGTGTGTGTGTGTGTGTGTGTGTGTGTGTGTGAAGTTTCTGTTTTACACCTCCTCTCTCTCTCTCTCTCTCTCTCTCTCTCTCTCTCTCTCTCTCTCTCTCTCTCTCTCTCTCTCGCTCTCCGTCACTCAGTCACTCACTCACTTTCAGAATAAAATCAACCCCATTACCATATTACAAACATCACCACTACCACCACCACCACCACCACCACCACCACCACCACCATCAGCTCGCCTCTTCTCTTACTTTACTGCCTTTTCCCTCGACCCTTCCATTCTACCCGCGTATTCTTAACCCTTCCAAGCGTAACCCTTCCGTAACCCTTCCTGTCTTCGTCTAATTCTCTTTACCCATCCGTCCGTTCCTCTCCTTATCCCCTCAAGCGACAATCATAACCCGTTCCTCGGCCTACAATAAAACGATACACGGAGCAGTAGCGATAAAAAAAAAGAACAGTAGGCCTTCGGGGTGCCTCTGAGGTGCCGGCGTAAAAGGCACCCAAAAAAATAAAGGAATCCACGGCTGCTGCATTTCCGCATTGTCGTCCTGGTGATGGTTGGGAGATAAAAGGCTCAGAGACAGACAGACAGACAGAGAGAGAGAGAGAGAGAGAGAGAGAGAGAGAGAGAGAGAGAGAGAGAGAGAGAGAGAGAGAGAGAGAGAGAGAGAGAGAGAGAGAGAGAGAGAGAGAGAGAGAGAGAGAGAGAGAATAGGACTGTGTGAGGAAGTTAGGGTGAAGGAAGCTTGAAGGACATTCTTGGATGCAGGAGGCAGGCTGACTGTCTAGAGAGGTAACGGTGGAAAGGTTGATAGGCTGAAGGAGGCAGGCAGGCTGAGGCAGGTAGGTAGTGAGGCAGGACGAGGTGGGAAGGCTAATTTGGGCAGTCAACGAGAACCGAAAGGAAACTAAAGAGCTAATTCGTATCTCCAGTACTATGTCTTTGTGTGGTGTACGTGTTTCAAGCGTTTGTCTTTATGGTGTGTGTGTGTGTGTGTGTGTGTGTGTGTGTGTGTGTGTGTGTGTGTGTGTGTGTGTGTGTGTGTGTGTGTGTGTGTGTGCGTGCGTGCGCAGGATGCTTCCACTTCCTTGTGTTTCGTGCCATTCAGATGCAGTGTCCGCCGGGTCCTTCTTTGCAGGCAGCGGACGCACTCTGCCCTCATTTGCAGTCCCGGAGTGGCCCTCGCCAAGCGTTTCTTTCGTGCACGACAGGTTCCTTTCGTATACAAGACGCTCCGTCCCTCTTAAACTGTTCCATTTATGCTTATATTCGTCTCAGTATCTTCCAACCGCCGGCAATGCAATTTACCAATAATAATGAGGCTTATCACCATCATTACTGCCTCTAATGCTTATACTTCGTCCTTACACGTCCTTACTTCTACATCTTTACGACTGCCATTAACAAGGGATTACAAGTGCAAACACCATCGAGGCTTCGGGGAACAACTTGATCAACATTGTTATTACCGCCACCGCATCGAATGTTACTAAAACGACGGGACGCCTTTCACTGCTTACTGAACACTTGAACATAGACAAGAATAATGAAAAAAAGAAAACCTGAAAAAAGAAGGAGGAATGAAAGGATGGAGATGGCAGAAAATGTGAAGCTGGGAGAGACCACATGCATCCCTCACCCTCGTCACACACCTCACTGGGTTTGTTCAGAGTTATTACGGCCACCTCTCCCTCTGCTCCAGGGAGATGAAGTAGCTATGTACCTGATGGAGCGCTTGTGTTGCAGGGATGCTCTTTACGTACAGCAGACGACTGTGCTGGTGACGCTTATGAGGTACAGAGAGTAAAGGAGGGGAAGCAGCATCCGGGTAAGGAAGGACAAAGTAGATACTAATGACAGTGCTACTACATACACAAAGAAAATTGGTAATGTTAAGTTAGGTTTCAATCGAAAGAGGTTAACTCCCATCAGTACCATTACACGTTTTTTATGTTCATTCTGCTTGCTATTTGATGATTCTATACAGCTTCAGAAACTTACGTGGTGATTAAAAGAATGAAGATTGTGGCCAAAAATCTTCTGACCTCAATAGACCCTCCCTAATGTCAATAGAATCGTCTAATCATACCCAAAACTCAAGGTAAATATACATCCCAATACTGAAGGGGTTAAGCGCTGAAAGATAGACGTTGATGTTTGTAAAGGTGTACGTGTCGGTGATGATTTATTCTTTGATTAATTAATGATGATGGAAAAATACGTCTGGAAATGAAAATAAAAAAAAAAAACATACCGGGGAAGAAAAGTAGAAATGTGAAAATAAACATCAACAGGTTTAAATGTTCCGAAGAAAATATGAAAATAGTGAAGAATTATGACTGGCCATTCATTCACTGGTACAACGCAACACCAAGAACATGAAAAAGAAACGAATAGCATTAAGAGATACGAAGAAGACTGCAGGTTGAATATATTAACAACTTATGAAAGAAACACATTAAAAAGTTTAAAAAGAACAGCACATACCAATGAAAGAAGACAGTTAATAAAGGAAGAGTATTATGTAGCCGGTGTCAGAGAAGTGAACTGAATTAAGGCTGAGAGTGAGAGAGAGGAGGAGCAGAGGGAAAGGCGAGGCAGGAAACAGAAGGTCAGAGAGGCCACGCCAGGTGAGGAATGGGCATACAGGAGTCAGGTATTGGTGATTTAATGGAATGGGTCGCTCCCTCACCTTGCCTTACATTACCTACCCTCCTCTCTCTCTCTCTCTCTCTCTCTCTCTCTCTCTCTCTGTGTGTGTGTGTGTGTGTGTGTGTGTGTGTGTGTGTGTGTGTGTGTGTGTGTGTGTGTGTGTGTGTGTGTGTGTGTGTGTGTGGAGGGACAGTGAGAAAAGCTTGGAGGGACTCAGCGGAACACAAAACATCATTGTGAGCTGCGGAATGTTGACATTAATATTTTGTCATCGAGTCCTTAGAGACGAGAGGTAGAAAGGGAGGGTGAGAGAGAAGGAGGACCGAGGAGAGGGTGGGAGGGATGGGCGGTGTGTGAGATGGGGCTATGGGAAGGGAAGGGAAGGGGAAAAAAAGGTAACGATGAGGTAGAGGCAGTGATGAGGGTGGTGGTGGTGATAGTGGTGGTGGTGGTGGTGTTTAAGGAGTACAATAGGATAAACATGAGGGGAAGAAAGATATTCATATGATAAACTTATGTGAATCAAACTATGTATTCATTATGCTATCATAGTCCTGTGTATACGTACAGCTGTATGTGCATAATCTTGGTATGTGTATATTCTTATGTATGCATATTCCCCTGAAGCTACGGGCAATATTAGTCCGCGATGCTGGAAAAAGATATGAAACAATTGCTAAAGGAATGGGTGAGTCAAAATTATGTTAACACTAGTATGAGAAGACAAACGAGGAAATACTGCAGCAAATAGGAATGCAAAGATAAATAATAGAGACAATCAGGAAAAGACAGTTACGCTTCGTTGGACACGTCATGAAGAAAGAACAACTAGAACACACGCGCCTATAACGAGAAAAATAGAAGGGAGGAGGGCAAGAGGAAGACCACGCAGGAAATATTCTGATGGGCTAACAACATCTGTAAGGAAAAATAAGAACTCCCAACACACGTGCCTAGCAGGAACAATAGAAGGAAGGAGGGCAAGAGAGAGACCACGCAGGAGATATACTGATGGGCTAACGACATCTGTAAGAGAAGAAATAACAACTCCCGACATGTTAAGAAAAGCCATGTGCAGGCAAGAATGGAGCTTCAGGGATTCGGCAGGCCCGGTAAAGTAATATGAGAGAAAATTAAAACTGTTAACATAATTTTGACTCATCCTCTCATGCTAACATTACCACAATTTTGACTCACCCTGTATATAAAAATAGAACATCAATGAGGTTAACTGTTGGGAAGACTGCCTGGGTCGTAAAGAATGCTGATGAACTGTGCGTTTATCAAAAATGACGAAATTATGTTGCTTGGATAAAAATCAACAAGGAAAGAGTAAACAGACGAAATAAAATAAAAAAAAAAATCGAAGAGATTCAAGTGTCTGAAAAACCGAATAAGGATACTGAAGAATTAAGACGAACAGCGGATTAATCACACATAATGGAAGCGTGGCCGGGGAATATACACACCCCAGAGAAAAGTATGAAGCAATAAAGAAGAAGTGTATGTGCGTATGTGACTTCAATATCCGCTTTGCCACTGACTGTATAGAAATATGTGTCGTAGCGTAACTCAACCTGTACGTGGGCAATGCTCCTGAAGGTACAGTACGTATGTGTGAGTGTACGTGATTTAAGTGTGTCGTGTAAGTACTTAAAGTGTCTGTTGGAGTTGCAAATCACTTAATCCCTTCAGTATTGAGACCTTGAGTTTTTTTTTTTATGATTAGACGATTTTATTTGCATTAGGAAGAGTCTATGGAGGTCAGAAGGTTAATGGTCAGAGTTTTCACATATTCTAATCCCCCTACATGTGTTTCTGAAGCTTTATAAAATCACCAAATAGTAACGAGAATGAATATGAAAACGTGTCATGGTACCGTTGGAGTTATGCAGATCACTTAATAGAACAGCGCATAAAGAAGGAGCAAATCGCCTCAACATATCAATGGCGGAACAGGATCGTTAGCGTGCAATAAATTTCAATAAATGCAAATAGATACGCAATAAACATCACATTCATCACCTGCACTACTTATTAACCACCCACGTAAAGGAGGAGCCGCTGTACCCTCTTCTCCCTCTCCCCCCCACACCACTCATACCTACACCCTTCCCGTCTCCCTTCCCTTCCCTTCTTCAGTCTTATTACACCTCCACCACCCCCTAGACCACCATCACCGCTACCAACTTAACTATCACCACCACCGCTACCACCACTACCGGTACCGCCACCGCCGCCACCAGCACCACCGTCGCTACTATCACGATCTCTACTACCACCATTACCACCAATATTACCACCTCCACCACCGCCTTTTCCTGCCTCCACTACTGCCGCCACCATATATATACCATCACAATTACATCTACTACATCTACAACTACTATTACCACTTCCACTATCCAATTTTACCACCATTGTCATCACTTTCACAGCCACCATCATCACCACCACCTTTATTAGCATGACTACCACCACCACCGCCATTATCACCACCACCACCTTCACTACCATTACTCCTACTGTTGCTTCCCTCTGCGGCGGGAAGGCGGCCTGACCACACACACTCCGTGGCTGGGCTGGAGGAACACTGCCGCTGTATTCCGTGCATGTCTTAAAAGGCGATTAAAAGGGACGGGGTGAGAGGACTAGGAATCTTCACCTCTGTGTTTTTTCGTTATATTTCTTATTCCTGCAGTGACACAAGGCGTGACTCTGTTCCTTCTCTTTCTTGTATATAGAGATAGTACATGTTCCATACACCTTGCTATACTGCTGTCGTGCTACCATTACTATGCACGAAGATAAGAATATATACCGTCCTAAACTTGTCGACATGTCACCTCAGATACTTTTAACAGGCTGTAGTGGAGGTCAATGTATATTTCAAGGCTCATCCAAGATTCTGTTGAGATAATATCCATAAGGGAACACATCCATGAGAACCTGACTTTTCAAATGATAGCTAGGAGAGCATAAAATATTTAAAAAATGCAGCCTAAGGAGTGTTTGAGTCTATTTCAGCCTGGTACATAGATAGGGACTTGCTACCCCCTTTGTTACCTTTACTGGGCGATGAGGTACCGGAAAGATAGCTTTTTGGTCTTGGTTAGGCCCGTATCACCACTGTTTTCCATGGCCATAGAGATGACTGGCCGGGTTTTCAAGACTGTTTCTCCAGTTAATAGTGCAGAAATTTTTTCAATCTGTTTCTAGAAAAGTAAAAACACCTTAAAAACTAGTGTGAATTTCAATAAAGCCTTTTGAAATAGTGCAGGTAAAGCACAGAAGTGTTTGAGAATAAGAGCCTTAGTCTCTCGCTGGTAAACATATGGGTAAGCATATCGTTTGTCATATCACTTTAGCACTACCGCAGCCGCCATCATCACTACCCACAGCTCGAAGGAATCAACACTACCAGTAGAAGCAGAAAATAGTTTTAAATAGGGCTTTAAACGCCGATCTCCGTGATTAATGACCCAAGTGCATATTGCAATAGCAGGATATACAACATTTATATGCCTTGGTTTACTGCACGTCCTGCCATGGTTTTTAAAAGAAATGACACTATATAATTGATGTTTTATGGCATCAGAGCTAGACCTTGAACTAGGAGCGTGACCTTGCAAGCTCTTCACTGCGACAAGACTCCCTCGTATTAATTTTACTCTGATGAATCACTTACGGCGCCTTGAATATTTACCGTCAAATGAAAGGAAATAAATGGGTCCTCTGACCAAATCGATAGATGATAATATCTTCGCTCACATGACTGTTAAGAAATGCAAAATAAGTAAGCTTTACGTATCTGTGCAGGATATCTAACACGTTAGGATTGTAAAGCTATTTCCATGGTTATTGCTCTTCTCAGTTTGCCAGCTGCTTATATTCTCCTCCTCCCGCTGATTCTCAATACTTCCCTTACATGTATACTTTGCCTTCTTTATAATTCCCTATACTATTATTTCTTTCTACCACTGCTTCCTTATAATGTCATTCCTCCTACCATAACTTTCCTCATTTCCTATTTTGATATCCTCCAAACATTACGTGGCTGGCAATGTCCTTCCTTCAGCAGCCATTTCTCTCAGGTCTGACACTATATATTACCACAGCGGAGACACCAAGGCCACCATCCCTTTGTCCGAGGCTGTGCGAACTCTCCACAGATGCTGGGATGGTGTGAGGGTCACGTGTGGATTATTTTTTGGAGACGTGGGTTATCTGGTTGATATCACCTCATACAACTTCACAAGGCTATCTGTGCATCGGCGGGCGCTGTTGTGGCCAATGGTTCCCTGAGGCAGACCCCATGCATGTGGTTTCAGTGCGAAGCCTCGGTGGTTATGAGGCAATGGCATGGATGGTTATCGTTGGTATATTCGACTGATACTAATCGATTATTGCTGGCCAGACAACATAACCAACCACCAGGTACCAGTATTTGCTGATAGGCCTGAGCAAGAACCTTCATCATCACCTGTGTCTGCCGTGATCACAGTCATCCCCCTCCACGTTAACTGTTTCTAAAGTCGCCCGCCACTGCTTGGGCTTTCCCATCACGTCCATAGGGCAGATCCTGCTCGCTGCTTTAGCAATGTTTATTCATTACAGGCCAAGCACACGGACCCGAAACCCTTGGGATCTTAGCGCATTTAAAAGTCCCAAAATCAGTAAAACACATCTCGAAGACTCAAGATTATAGCACATTTGAAAAGCTTAAGATTATAGCACACCTACAAACACTGGAGTGTGAATCACCAGGAGGAAATAATGTGTTGAGCATAATGATGACTTCAGTGATTTCCACAGCACTCAATGGCGCACTGTGGAAACATAAAACCCTGCGAAAGATGAAGGAAAAAAAACGAACAATAGAGAGGAATACAATGAAGTAAACACTAAAGAAAGAAAACAAAGTGTGTGGTTTACTATTACTTCTTTTTTCTTCATCTTGGAGTTTGGTGCATGGTGGCGGAATGTAAGCGTCACCTCCGATTGCTTTTATTCCTTACATCTTCCTCTGTGACTCTCATCTCTTACAGTTCTACAGCAATTTACCGCCTCCATCTCACTCTCTATCTTTCCCTCTCCTTCGCATGTGGCTTACTTCCATCCAAATACAATAAAAAAAAAATACTTATTATTTTTATACCCCTTCAGACATATAATATTTTAGCTTCAATGTTTTTTTACATATCTTAAAACAAATTATTTTCTAACACATCTAGACTAGTTAACTTCTCAGATTCTGTGTTGCCATACTTTAACCCCTTCAGTTTTCATATTCATTCTACTTATTATTGGCGCTTTTATAGAGCTTCAAAAACTTATGTGGTAGATTAAAATAGTGAAGACTCTAGCCATTAATCTTCTGACCTCCATAGACCCTTCCTAATGCAAATAAAATCATCTAATCAAACACAAATATCAAGTGAAAATGCACCCTCAAAAAATGGCTCCTAGTCTAGCTTATTGATTATATAATTGATTTTAGGTGAATAATACTTGTTTTCTGTTGATCCACACTCTGATCACGAGGAGAGACTACAGTTTTCCTCAAGGTCTGACAACTCACGCATTCCCTGGAAACCATTCAGACTGAGACACGGGAGCCACTTTAGAGTAGAAAGACTATAGCAATGAAGGAGTTAGTTAATACACACAGTTAATATTCACAAGGCCGTATCTCCAGACGTTCCCGTACAGTTAACATTGGGTTCCCTACGTGGTAATGTCTATAATAAGGCTTCTCTCCTGACCTGCTGTTTCACTCTTCCTTCCTCGCCTTCCCTTCATCCCATTACCAAACGAGCGCATCCTCCTCGCATAAATCACGGTATGGTCTACTCTCTCTCTCTCTCTCTCTCTCTCTCTCTCTCTCTCTCTCTCTCTCTCTCTCTCAGGGGCCGCGTGTGCCAGCCGCTGGACAATACAGTGTTGACAAAGGTGGTAAGAGGAGCAAAGAGGAACTGATCTGAATGGACTCGCTAAAAGGAAGAGAGAGAGAGAGAGAGAGAGAGAGAGAGAGAGAGAGAGAGAGAGAGAGAGAGAGAGAGAGAGAGAGAGAGAGAGAGAGAGAGAGAGATTATAGAATTGTGATATTTCGGCAATTTTCTTGTTTTTTTTATAATAATGCTGTTTTTTTTATTTTTTACTTTTATTGATCTTTTTTATCTGTGCAATTTCTCGGCGTAGTTTCTTAAGAGGCTATAAATAAAGAAAACCTGTGGATCTCTCTCTCTCTCTCTCTCTCTCTCTCTCTCTCTCTCTCTCTCTCTCTCTCTCTCTCTCTCTCTCTCCATTTACTTTGAAATACGAGAGTAAATTGAACAACCGTAAACAATGTCGAACAAAACCTGAGTGTAAATATTTTCGAGAGGCGGCCTGGAGCTGTCTAGGCCTATTTAAGGGAAGCCTATGAGAAGTGGAGCCGCCGGTTGCCTTCTTTTCAGGTTGGAATGAATTATGGGCTAAGAAAGACAGATTTCCCCCTTTCTTTCCCTCCCTAAATCCTCCTCCCTCCCTCCCTCCCTCCCACCCTCCCTTCTTCCCTCCCTTCCTTCACACCCCTTTTCCATCTCCTACCTGACCCTCACTGACTCCTTCCCCTCCTCTTCCCTCTCTTCTTCCTCCTCCTGCTGTTTATTACCCTTGTATTTCCCTTTTCTTTACGCCCCATATTGTCTTAATATTTCTCTATCATCCTTATTCATATCCTGAAAAACTGGCTGCCCTCTGCATATATCCCTCCCATCCCTATTCTTCCTCACAGATCCTCCCATACCTTCCCTTATCCTCTATTTTTTTCAGCCGTGCTACCTCCATATCACCTCCCTGGTCCCCCATCCTGTTCTCTGCCCCGTTAGTTCTGCCATTCCCTGCCTGCCTCTCCCCATACCCTTCCGTCCCCTCACCTGGTGCTCTCCCCCACACCTCTGTCCCCCGCCACCGGTGTTCCAGTCTTCAGCGGGCGATTTATGACTCCCCTTGTAAGTCTGTTATTTATTGGGTGAGTGTTCCTGTGCCTTCCTTACATTCCCGTCTCCCTCCCTCTGCCTCTCTGCCTCTCTGCCTCTCGCTGTCTCTTTGCCTCTCTCTCTCTCTCTCTCTCTCTCTCTCTCTCTCTCTCTCTCTCTCTCTCTCTCTCTCTCTCTCTCTCACGCACACAACTACACACACACACACACACACACACACGCACACACACACACACACACACACACACACACACACACACACACACAAACACACAGTCAACACAACTTCCTCGTACATGAAACACGAGACCAAAATAATAAAGACATCAACACACACACACACCTACACACACACACACACACACACACACACACACACACACACACACTAAGAAAAACAAATAAAACGAAACAAAACAGTAACATCAACAACAACAATAACAACACACACACATATTCACACGTACACACAAATAAATAAATGAATAAATAAATAAATAAATAAATAAAAACAAGAGAAAAGGAGACTAAATAAATAAATAAATAAATAAATAAAAAAAGCAAACAAGAGAAAAGGAGAGACTAAAACAATAAATAAATAAATAAATAAATAAGTAAATAAATAAATAAATAAAAGGATAAACAACCACCACACACACACACACACACACACACACACACACACACACACACACACACACACACCAGTAAGTAGAACCACCCCACTACATCCTTTACATTATAACACCAAGCTCCCTGGATCGAGATTATTATTATTTTGCATCAGCAGTTTACCTTCTCGGGGGCAGCGGCGGCAGATGAGTTACGGAGGGGAACTAAAAGGGGTAGTGGCTTAATTACCTGGCGGGTGCTCGGGTCACCTGCTGCATCTATCTCCCGTTCAACGCTAGGGAGGGACAGAAGGGAAGGTGACACGTGGATGAATTATAGCGCGAGAAGGAACTGAGTGTGGGATGAAATATGGAAGGAAAATTGAGAGGAAGGCAGTGAGTGGGAGCAGTGAGGTAAGCTGAGATTGATACTACGTGGCAATAAATCGATGCAAGAAGTAAGATTGATGAGAGAAGAGAGAGAGAGGGAAAACATATGTACGGTAGAATTACTCATGTAGACTGTAAAACGAAGGAATTGGCTCTAAAATTGGGAAAGAAAATCGTAGGAGTGGTGTGAACTGGTAACGATGAATTGGATACTGAGAAGAAAGAAAGATGCATTATTAAAGTCTTCAGTACCAGGACGCGCTTTCATATTCATTCTGGTTACTATTCGATTTTATACAGTTTCAGAAACATATGTTGGAAATAGAACAGTAAAGATTCTGGACATTAATGTTTTGGTCCCATAGACCCTTCCTAATGCAAATAAAATCGTCTAATCATACCCAAAAATCATGGTAAAAACGCGTCCCAGTACTGAAGGAGTTAAACAAGCTATCTAGGAAACAAATAAGAGGGAAAACAAATGGAAATGGAAGTATGAAATTAAGTGTAGTCTCAAAAAAAAAATATATATATATATGTGGAAAAAAATTTAGGAAAGAAATTGATAGTTTGATTATAAGTGGTGGAGAAAAGAGAAAGGCGGATATAAATATGAAAAGTCTAAAATATGTAAACCGAATTAAGTGAACAGAAAGTAAAAGGAGTTAACAAATAAATATATGAAGAAAAATTTAGAAAAGGAGAGACTATGTGAAAAAGAAAGAAGGATTACAAAAGAAGAGTCGTACAAAAGCAAGCAGAACGAATGAAAACAAGTAATATAAGAAAAAGCAAGTGCAATGAGGTGGCAATGGAAATACTATAAAAATTTTAGGCAAGGAGGTGCGGTGATAACGGAGGTGATAGTGGAGGGAGGCAATGGATGGCGGTGGACGGATGGCGCAGTGGCTTAGTAGATGAAAGAAGCAGGAGGTTTGAATTCAGCCTTAATAAACGAATAAATGATAGAAAAAGCGACGGAAAACAAAATAATGGTTGAAATAAAGACAATGGAGACGAAGGAAAGGTTGAATAAGACAGACAAGCGTACTGACGAGTATTCAAAATTTTCTTTTCTACTTTTGCCAAGTGAAATTATATGCAATTTGCTGTAAGTTATTGTTTGAAAAATACTTTACCAAAACAAATTTCATTATCACTGAATAGTTTTGGATGGATAACTAGCCACTATTGTGCTTTAACGGAGAGTGGGTGGGGAGGGAGGTGTTTGTGAGCCCAGGGGGCAGAGAGGGGCGCAGGGAAAGCATCTAAGCAGAGGTCAAGAGGGAGGAAGTGTGGAGGTCACGGAAGGAGCAGGTCGCGCATGAGAAGGAGTTATTATGGACTTTAAAAATAAACAGACAAAATGATGGTAACCTCCAACGCCCCGCGGCCTGCACCATCACTCCGCGCTGACTGCAGGCGTGGGAAGGCCGCCGCTCAGGCAGCCGCTCGGACCGGCGCCAGGGCCGCGCCAGGAGGGAAAGTCAAAATGTAAACGACACACATGAAAATTCAGTGAGTTTGATGACCACGAAGTTTTTTCTCGACTTAAAGGTTGCGACACGCATGGATAATTAGTTATGAGAAGCAAATAGTCAATGTTCACCAGCGTCACCTCCTGTCATTGCCTTCTCCATTAAGTTCAGGCTAATTCGAACGACTCACGTTCTTTTCCCCCCTTCACTCACGTTACGTGTCAGTGGTCACTCGGTCGTTACGCAAAGCTGTACATTTTCTGGAAACTACTCAACTTTTAACAATTACTAATTCATTTACTTTCCTAACCTCACTCCAGAACACTGAGGCTCTGTTCCTGTCTTTCCTCTCACGCCAACTTCTCGCTCACCAATTAAGTGACAACTGGGTCGCGAGATAAGACCGTGTGCACTTGTTACAAATCATTCAACCTTTGGTATCTAAGACCCCTTCACCTCCCACATGCCATCCCAAGACAGTTACGCTCTGCCCCATCCTTCACGTCACCCTACCGTCGCCCTCGCTCGTGGAGCGGTAGCCGGGACACACAAGGGAATAAAACTGCATACCTATTATGAATTATTCTGCTTTTGACAACAAACAATTCCTCAACCTCCGTCACGCAGCTCCAAACTCTTCACGCTCTATTCTCGTCCTTCATCTCACGCTCCCACTGCTCGCTCATCCAGGAAGTGACAACCGGACCTGCGATTAAACCTGCACACTTGTTAGGAACGATTTAACCTTCGACAGGTGGCGTGCATCATGCCATACGATAATCATGCACGCCCCTGCTGCACGGTCCACCAATCACCACAGATCGGCATGCATGCGTGACGTCTAATCAAGTGAGGAGGAGGAGGAGAAGGAGTAAGATGAGGGTGTGTGTTCTGCAGGAAGCCTAACCCAAACTAACGAGGATTTGTATGCCACGGGAGCCGCACACGAGCAGCGAGGGGGAGGTGATGTCGTCGGTAAGCTTTTATCAAAACCAGAAAGGACAGAGACGTCGTTCTCATCACACTGGTTTATTCAAAGCGACGCCACTTTGAATACTGTTTCTAATTCAGCTTGACCCCAGAAGTAGTCCGGGCAGCAGCTTGTTTGGCGAGTTGGTGACCCTGTTGGCTTGCGGGGAGGGGAAGGAGGCAGGGCGGAGGGTGGAAGATGGCAGGGAAGAACAGGGAAACAAAGGAGAAATATTTGGAAGGGATGAGCGAGAGGAAATCGGAAACAAAAGCACGAGAAAGGAAGGCACAAAAAAGTAAGAAAAAAAATAAGAAGCGGGAAAGGATACGACTGGATGGAAGAGAAAAAAGACGAAGATAAGGAAAAAGAAGAGGAGGAAGAGGAAGAAGGATAGCAGATGGAAAAGGATGAATGCAAAAGGAATACAAAAATAAATCAAACGGTAACAAGTAAGGAAGCAGAAAGGCAAGGCGGGGCGGAAACATTCATGAACGTTTAATTGAGAAAGGTAGAGAAGGTGAGCGGCAAGAGAAATAAGAAAAATACTAGTCTGTTCTGTTGTATAATGGTAAAACAGAACGAAGAGGAGGAAAAGAATGAAGAGGAGGAGAAGGAGGGGGAAGAAGAAGAGGAGGAGGAGGAGGAGGAGGAGGAGGAGGAGGAGGATGAGGAGGAGGAGGAGGAGGAAGAAGACAAGGAGACAGAGGGTTGGGGTAACGAAGAGCAGAGGGAAGAGATTGGAGTCCCACATGCACGCTAGCTCGTCTCTTAATTGTAGCAGAGCGGACGCGTGTAGCCTCTCAAATAACCTGCACCAGTGTCACCACTTCCACCACCACCACTACCACCACCACACACACCACCACCATTACCACCACTACGACCACTGCAATCACCCTAGCCAACGCAGTGCAAGCGAGCGCAGGTGGCCTCCTCGCATAACCTTCTCATTACTAACACCGTCAGTAGCCACTAGGAACACGCCCTGGGCCTCGTATTACCCGTCCCGCCTCCTTCATTAACCTACAGGAGAGCAGCTCAGCCAGAGAGAGAGAGAGAGAGAGAGAGAGAGAGAGAGAGAGAGAGAGAGAGAGAGAAAGAGAGAGAGAGACGTAAGGTGAACATCTTTCTCTTCAATTCTCTCCCGTCCTTCACTTGTCCCATCACTCAGCCGTGGTCTGACTTAAATTTGCGCACCTCAGCCTCCATTAAAACAAAAAAGGTTCCACGGACTCTTATCTTGCCTCCAGACTTCGCTATCTCACTCAGGCCTCATTAGAAACTCAGCCTCCTCATTGCTAAAATACCTCGCGGCCCTTCCAGCCTAACTAAAAGCAGAGGCCTTGCGCTTGTGGTCCACTGTATACAGGTAATCTCTCCCTCTCCCTCTCTCTCCCTCTCTCTCTCTCTCTCTCTCTCTCTCTCTCTCTCTCTCTCTCTCTCGTTAACTTCCTCCTTCGTGCCCTCTTTACGAATCTGTTCCAGTGTCTCCGGGAAGCGACCGACACCCGCCTCACCTTGCCTGTTTTTACTTAGTCTCTATCACTGGAATGTTAATCATGGCGCGGGAGGAACTGGCTTGTTAAGGACAGCAGGGCAGGGACAGGGAGGTGGCTGTCTTTACCTGCTGGAGGGGGGAAGAAGGGAAGTGAGGGTGTTCCGCGGGCTTTACGAGATTAACTGATATGCTGTGTGTGTGTGTGTGTGTGTGTGTGTGTGTGTGTGTGTGTGTGTGTGTGTGTGTGTGTGTGTGTGTGTGTACGCTCGAGTGACATATATTCTCTCTCTCTCTCTCTCTCTCTCTCTCTCTCTCTCTCTCTCTCTCTCTCTCTCTCTCTCTCTCTCTCTCTCTCTGTGACAAAGCACACAGCATAACTCTGGCATTCCTTTATATATTACTGTCTATTACATCAATCATATGCTCGCTGGTAAAAAAATATTGTTACTGTCCTGTTTTTTCTGGTTTGGCTAATTCTCTCTCTCTCTCTCTCTCTCTCTCTCTCTCTCTCTCTCTCTCTCTCTCTGGCGCGTCATTTATTTAAGAAGAGCTTCCTTTTGCTACCTAGGTATTTAAGCTAATTATTACCTCTTTTGTTGAATCTCCTCCTCATATATAATTTCTAGTCTCCTTACTTCATCATTTTTTCTCTTTTCTCTTCATTTTTTTCTGATGCAATGCGGTATTCTATCATGAACGTTCTCTCTACGCTTTGGTAGAAATATTCCTTTAGCAATCCATCACCGCTCGCTACAAAAAAGTACCACCAGCATTATGAGACAAGACATGTAACCTAACCAAAGACACACTCGCAAAGAAGATAAAGAAGAGTCAGAAAAAAAAGAGAAGATAGTGAGGACGCCTTAGCATAAGAAACACAGGCAAGGTCGTAACAAACACGACGGCATGCCCACTAATCAGCAAACAATGTGTTCCGCCCAAACAACAGCGAATAAATCAACCAAAACTAGTAAACAGAAAGGAAACAAACTCGCGTGGTGCATTGCAAGCCCAACACGAGGCAAACAAAGCACTGAATCTCATCCCAGTCACTTCCAGCAGCCGGAAAACAACAGTCATCGCAGTGAGCCGGGTAACCAAGCACTCCAGATGCACGTCAGGACGGGGCCTAAGCCACCTGGTTTGTCCCGCGCGGCAACTGAGGTCTGGTGGTGCATGTCAACGCTCCTCATCAATATACAAGGGATGCCCCGCGAATTTTATAGCAAGCGAGTGTGCGAGTTGCCTTCCTAATTCTCTGGGGAAGGCAAGAGTGAGCCAGTTCCCAGAAGTGATCCAGTTTTTTAGAGCTTTGCTTCCATCGTGTTTGTTTTTTCTTTACGAGTTGGCTGAGTTAGGTACATGGTTCGCAAGGCAATGAAATGCTGGCAAGAATATTTTACACTCAGCTGCTTGTTATATTATTCTTTTATCATTTTCTTCCCTGTCCGCCTTGTGTGTTGCTGCGAGGTGGTGAAAGGTTGAGATTTGCTGACCCAAACAGACTATGGTTCGAATCCTTGTAAGGGAAGTGACTAACTCGCAGCCAAATCTGTCACACTACAGCTCCCCTCTCGAAACGCTAGGCAGGAGTGCCACACGCTCCACACTGCAGCGAGGCAGAGGTGCATCCTCTAGTCACGATGCATACTGGATTGATAAACAGTAGAAGAAAGGACATGATTGAACAGAAGACCAGAAAAAAAAGAGAGACCATCATTATTCTTTTCCCTATAGAGAAAATCAAACATTAATTTATAACTGATAGAAATTCACAACTCATAGTAACACTTACGTGCTTTTATTTCAAGTCTTCGGTGGCACGCACAAACGTCCCGTCCTCCATTCTGCACACAAAAAAGAAGACTAATTGAATGCATGTTGTTAAAGTAAATGACATGCTGAATTGTAATAAAGTGTTTAAATATTTTTTTCACTATATATTTAGTTGAAACGTCCAATTAGGTGCACTGACGTGTGTGTGTGTGTGTGTGTGTGTGTGTGTGTGTGTGTGTGTGTGTGTGTGTGTGTGTGTGTGTGTGTGTGTGTGTGTGTGTGTGTGTGTGTGTGTGTGTGTGTGTGTGTGTGTGTGTGTGTGTGTGTGTGTATATGTATATATATATATATATATATATATATATATATATATATATATATATATATATATATATATATATATAGAGAGAGAGAGAGAGAGAGAGAGAGAGAGAGAGAGAGAGAGAGAGAGAGAGAGAGAGAGAGAGAGAGAGAGAGAGAGAGAGAGAGAGAGAGAGAGAGAGAGAGAGAGAGAGAGAGAGAGAGAGAGAGAGAGAGAGAGAGAGAGAGAGAGAGAGAGAGAGAGAGAGAGAGAGAGAGAGAGAGAGAGAGAGAGAGAGAGAGAGAGAGTATTCTGCAATTACCTATGTACGTATATGATACACAAGAAAAATAATGTTGAGACAAAGGTTGTCTTCAGCTTATTTTGCCCACAAAGGCGGCTACATATAAGTATGTGTGTGTGTGTGTGTGTGTGTGTGTGTGTGTGTGTGTGTGTGTGTGTGTGTGTGTGTGTGTGTGTGTGTGTGTGTGTGTGTGTGTGTGTGTGAACTAGAAGATACTGGCTGACTGAGGTGGTCTGAGTGGCGGACACAGCGGCGGTCAAGCTATGGCCAGTGCCCCGTGGCCTGCAGCAAGCTAGTGGCCCCGGCATGGAGAGTGTTCCATAATTTACCGGGGGCAGCACCACCAACAATCCATCACCGTGACCGTCCCGCCATTACTCACCGCCCCACTGAGGTAACGAAGCCACCATTAAACGTGCCATTAATAGTGCCCGGCGCCGCCATCAACACACTATTCAGCACAGCGAGCCACCGTGAAGCGCCGCCATTACACTACTACCACCAGCTCCTCCAAACTGCCATTATCACGCCGTTAAGTCGCCAACATCACCATTAAATCTAACTTCATAAAGACTATGCATAATCATTACTCTCAACGGGGGAAAAATTAAATCTTAATATGATAACCTGATTTCTGAATGGATTTCTCGCCGTTTCCTCTCAGTGCTCAGTGTTTTTTGTGGCCCTTTTTTTTTTTTTATTTAATGTTGCCCCTGGTCAGTTTCCACTCTTACATAAAAGAAAGTGCATCAGGCGAGCAGTTACGGGAAAAGGGAAGGGGAAGGGACACAGATAAATGAATGAAGCAACACGGTAGACAATGAATGAACTCGGCTGAAGCATTAAGATCAAAAGGAGAACCGAAAGAGGAAAGCACACCATATTATGTTACAAATAATTAAAACTGTTGTTGATTAAAAAGATGCGCGCACACACCCACATCCACACACACACACACACACACACACACACACACACACACACACACACACACACACACAGAGAGAGAGAGAGAGAGAGAGAGAGAGAGAGAGAGAGAGAGAGAGAGAGAGAGAGAGAGAGAGAGAGAGAGAGAGAGAGAGAGAGAGAGAGAGAGAGAGAGAGAGAGAGAGAGAGAGAGAGAGAATTATGCAAGTACAAGAAAAATAGCTG
>NC_059301.1:14317253-14354753 GCF_017591435.1 Portunus trituberculatus
TTTGATGTATATGGATATTGTGAAACTAGGGCAGAAAAATAGAAAAAAAGGACAACTGAAAGACGGATACAAATAAGAACGTTTGGATTACATATACAGTTTGAAGGAAAATGTAAAATAAAGACATTTAAATTAAGGAAGCGTTTAGACAGAGGGTGTTCAGGTTATCGCAACAATTTGAATCTTTAATGTAAGACAATATAATGATGGATAGACGAATTAATAAAGAGGACCAGTCGAATACACAAGGAGATTTATAGATAGATAGATAAATAGATAGATAGATAGATAGCGTCTCTGAGCCGTGCATGTCATAAGGAGTACACCGACAGAAGGAAAAACTACTTGTGGTCACGGAGATTAACCTTTCCTGCATTGGCAATAATGAACCGAGGAGGAACAATACTTAAGTCGCCTAGAAAAACATAAGAACATAAAAGAAGAGGAAGTTAACTCAATATTTTTGCTTAATTTTCTTATACTTAATTGCCTTCTTGAATATTCTAATGAGTGAGACAACCAAATATCCGATTACTAGTGTGAATTTCTTCTTTATTCTTCTTTTCCTTCACAGCATCACACACTTCTACCTTCCAGTCTCTCGTATCATCCTACCAATATTCCCTCTTTCCCCCTATCAACCCTCCCTTTCTGTCTCACCTATCATCTACTTTCTCCTTCTCTTTTTCCTTTTCCCAATGCTATGCTCAACTTCCCTTTCACAGTACATCCTTTTCTTTCACTGTCGCATCAACCTTAACCTTTCTCTCTCTTTCTCTCTCTCCACTATCATCTCCCGCCACCCAGTTCTCTCCACTTTCGCCCATCATCCTTTAGCCTTCCTGCACTTTGTTCCCTGCTCCCTCCTTGACCTACTGCACATTGCCACAATATAAAGTGTCTCTACGGGGCGGAATGCAAGGAAGCCACGATACCGATGATAGTGCGCGTGCCTAGCAATTACTGTGACTATGATGGAGTCGTGCTCGGGGTTTAATACGTTCCACATGTTAATCATCAGCGGCAGCCTTCCTTGTGCAGTGTGGCGTTAAAGGGAGGCGCAAGGGGGTAACACAACACTCAAGTCTTCCTCGCCCCTATAATTGAGAGTAACGGGGCATACATGGTACAGTGCATCGTAAATTACCAATGCACTTCTCTCTCTTTCTCTCTCTGCATCTTGGTATTTGTCAATGGGGTGAAATAATCCATTCCATATACTACAAGTTGCTTTGCTAAGAGAAAGTACCTCCTTGTTTAGACGTGTATTATTCCTTTGTGAGTGTAGAAATAACTCCCACACTAACCTGACTGATAGAATGGTAGGAAATAGTAAAGGACAGGAAAGATAGAATGCGTAAATGCCATAATGGAATAAGCTTTGGTGAGAGAGAGAGAGAGAGAGAGAGAGAGAGAGAGAGAGAGAGAGAGAGAGAGAGAGAGAGAGAGAGAGAGAGAGAGAGAGAGAGAGAGAGAGAATGGGTAGTCACGTAATTGAAAAGAAAAAATATACTGAATCTGACATCACTGATCACCCTATTGGTCCGCCACGCCTTGCTTGCTGTGTCGAGGTGAGATGAACGTGCGTGACACCTACCTGTAAAAACCGACAGCCTAAAAAATCAATAATAATATGACTAATTCTTACACTCTCACCAATGAATAACGTTGAGAAACCTCCTGACCCCTCTATAGAAAGAGCCGTGATCTTCTACTGAAGGGTCACGACCTCGGGGTTAGGAGTGGCTGTAGAGGACCTTGTGTAATGTAATGGTGATACAAAGGGAGGGTTTAGCAATGCCCCTCAAGACCCTGACTGACGCTGTGGCTGTGAAAGGAGACGGATTCCAAGCTAAATGAATGAATGAGGATGCTTTGTTTTCTCTTTTCTTTGGTTGATTTTGTGTGTGTGTTCTTCTCTTGGTGAAAGTTTTTATAAGGTATTTAAAATAGGTGAGAAATTAAGACTGAATAATGATTGCGTTTACTACTACTACTTCTACTACTACTACTGCTACTACTACTACTACTACTACTATTACTACTACTACTACTACTACTACTACTTCTACTACTACTACTGCTACTACTACTACTACTACTACTACTACTACTACTACTACTACTATACTTTGCACTACTACAGCTATCTATCAACCTACTATGTATCTACGTACGCACTATCCCTTGTAAATTACTATTACTACTACTTATACTGCGCACTGCTACCCCTATCTATCAATCTATCTATCTACGTACACACCATTCCTCTGTAAAAAGTGTAGCCCAGACATTATTCCCACATGCACACCTTCACTTTTTCACACGACTACTACTACTCTTACATTTGTACAATAAAGACATCTTTCTCATGGGGCGAATCATCAACGCTGCCTAAGGTCGCTGTCACATAGAGCTCTACTATACGGTATACGGTGCACGTTTTTCGATGGCACGCGTATAACTGGAATCGAACAGGGGGAGATGCCTAGGAGCGCGTCACATAGGAGGGCACTATACGAAATGCCGTATAGCTGCGTATAGTATAGTATAGGGAGAATCGAGCATGTTCGATTTTCGTGCACCGTATACCTCCAGATCCCATCGTGATTTCTTGTGGCAGCCTAGTATTTTATGCAATAATACAATGATTATTGCGACTCATCTCATCGGAATTTCGAAGCACATGCACATTTTTGCATTTTAACATTTGTATTTGTATTTATATTTAATATTTCGAGTCAAAATGTGGGATATGCCAATCTTGTGCTCCCTCCCCTCAATTGATAGTTGTTTCACTCACCTGATGGTCAAAACCAGCTTTTCTTCTCCTGATATCGGTTTCTTCCAGTTTGATCCAATGGGACTGAGGTGAGGTAAAATTAGGTTTTTCAACATTTTGTAGCTGTTGTATAACATACGCATGAAGTTGAAAAACACCTTCTCATCAGGGTGATCGATCAGGTTCTGAAATGTGGTGTGGAGCTCTCCTAACTCAGATCTCATTTGGAAGTGCTGTCGTACCCATGCCCTTCTTTTCTTCCCAAGTGTCTCCTCAGCCTCCATCAGTAAAGAAGAGCCAAATCTTCTTCTGAAGAATCCATGTTGACGGCACCCAAAAGACTGTAAATAGTATACGCATGCACCCTCTATGTGAACAGCCGTGCCCGTATAGAGTATAGCGTATAGCGTATACCGAATAGCAAATACCGTATACCGTATACCGTATAGTTCTATGTGACAGCGGCCTAATGTCTCCCGGTGCCTGCCAGCTTCCCAAAGTCACTCGTCTTCCTCAGCACTTTTCCTTCTTGAACTTCACCACTACCACCACTTCGCTCTGTTCAAAAGGGATAGAGACAAAGGCAACTCACTATCCTAGTCACTATACACTCTGATCTACCACAGCCACAACCACTCACTAATCCTTCATTATCCAATCTCTACTCTGATCAAATCTTGTCACTCATTCATATCCATTTTCACATCCATTCACTCATCTGTTCACCTACATCACACTAACCATTCACACCTTATCAACACTTTCTCCACTTACCCAACCGCCTACACACCCACGCTTCCACACACCAGTTCACTCATACACCTATCCAATTATCCATACACCTATCCATTTACCTGTGTGTGTGGGAGGAGAGGAGGGGGAAGAGGGCTTATCTGGACTACTCATTGAAGGATTGCCGGCCAGGTACAGAGATAGACAGTCTACTACTACCACCACCACCTCCACCACCTGGGTCATCTTCACTCAGGCATGCCGTTTGACAGCGAGCGAGGGAAGAGAGTCGAAACAATGCCTAATAAGGAACATGTAGCGTGTCACGTGGTGCCGCCAGCCCGGTGTTTAGAGGATGGTTTGTGGTGGGTGGAGGGAATCACAGAGTCACAGGCAACATGGAAACCAAGTCACGACCTAACCTCACCCACAGCGGCGTTGGGAGGGAAGAGGTGCAGATGGAGGACGAAATGAGGCATACAAATAATGGGTCATCAACAGGAAACAATAGCACGGCGACAGCCAGCCTCTGCCTTCCCTCCTCCACCCAATAAACCTGTCAAAAGTTAGGCCCCATATGTATCTCCAAATTGACCGCTTCGCCGTGCTGCCCGAGGCCCACACCGGCAGGTAAGGCCGACAAAAATACTTAAAGCGCTCGCCCAACCCTGTGGTCAAATTGGAAAATTCAAGGGTTCGAAACGGGAGCATAAAACCTACCTGTGAGGCAGGTCTGGCGCGGGAGGCCTTAATGACGTGGTTGGATGGGCTATGGCAGGGGGCGGACGAGGCGGGGATGGAGGGGGGGCTCGTCTGCTACGAAATTGGAGTCGAGGAAGAACTATTATGAAGTCTCGTAATATCCTGCCGTTCATCCCTTTTCTGGCCCAGGGAGGAGGAGGAGGAGGAGGAGAAGGCGCAGGAGGAGGGAAGGAGAGGGAAGGGAAATGTACGGGTTGTGATTCTGTAATCTTTTCCCAGTTCGTTCTTCCTCAGGGATTTATAGAAGAAGAGGGAGGGATACCTTCAATCCTTCCATTCCCCCTTCATCAGAGAGAGAGAGAGAGAGAGAGAGAGAGAGAGAGAGAGAGAGAGAGAGAGAGAGAGAGAGAGAGAGAAAGGATGAGTAGGAAAGGGGAGGAGGAAGAGAGAAGTCAGGGAGGAAGGGAGGAGAAAGGGGGAAGGGAAGGCGAGGCGGTCCGTATGTGGTGCTAAAATCAGTGATGAGGGAGGGACCTGACCCCTGCCATAGATAGTACCGTTTTTATGCTCCAATCTGCATATTTCACCCCAGCGGAGGGATAAACAAGCCGGCGGGGCAAGACGGCAACAGCTGGCCTCCTTTCCTTAGTCGGACAGGGTAGAGCTGAGTGGCGGGGCGGACCTGACGAGACACACACACACACACACACACATACACACACACACACACACTCCTTGTACATCAATATCCATAGTTCATACACGGCACACGTCAGACGATCGCAATACTTGTCAGTTCCGAGTCGTGTACGTGTTTGTTATATTTAAAGAACGACCAGGATTATGGGAACAATTCTGACAAATCTTTCAAGTTGAATCAGTTTATTTGGGGTATTTTGCGGATAACTCTCTCTCTCTCTCTCTCTCTCTCTCTCTCTCTCTCTCTCTCTCTCTCTCTCTCTCGTTCACTTCCTGTCCACTGTGCTTCCTCAACAACAACACCAGCAAAAACAAAAACAACAGCAACATTGTAACATAAAAAAAAGTGAAAAGAGAAGGCATGAGAATGTTTCCAGTACCAAGAGGACGCCTCATGTAATAGTTATTGATCTTAGGAGGTGATCATCTTGCAAGACTTTCTAAAGAGGCTGCAGCGAGTACCGTTGTCCTCATCGTTATTAGCATCATTACCTACATCTGCATTCTCATTACCACCATCATTATAACCCCGAGCAGGAGAAACAGATGTTCACACAAAATTAATTACCTACTGCAACATGCTACCCACACACACACACACACACACACACACACACACACACAGACACACACACACAATGACATTCTACACATGCCTGTCTTGTTTTATTGAGCTCTCGGCATGCACGGGGCCCAGTTCCAAGCATTGTGACCTTGTTTGGGGGGAAAATATGTGATAGGAAATCCCAAGACACTCCCGCAAATGCAATAGGACCACTCAAGGCTACCAGGCGAGGAAGGATGGAGATGGAGGAAGGATGGGAAGGGGGAAAGAGGAAGAGAAAGGAGGGACGCTTTCTCAAGCCGCTCAGATGCAAAAACATGAACACATAAGCTTGTATTGACAGGTATTCCCTTTGTGTGGAGGTGCAAGGACATATAGACACACACAGGTAACAATAGACAGGCAGGTATATACTTACTCACCTCATTCCTGTGTGTGCATATACGTAAACACACACACACACACACACACACACACACACACACACACACACACACACACACACACACACACACACACACACACACACACACACACACACACACAAATACACACACAAAACCCTACTCATGATTCCAGCCCCAAACTCTAAACACATGCTCACACGAAGACAAAACCCTGAGCAACATTTGGCTTCCTCTCCGCATATACATTTAATAGAGTAATAAACTATCAGACGGACAGATTAATAGTTGCCCATAAAGCTAAATGAAAGGGTATATAAATTCACACAACGACGAATACAGATGAAGGAGACAGCAAGATACAACACATAGAGAGGGAATGCCTGGCAACCCTCATTACTCCTACGCTCGCTCCGCCGGGGGTATTCATCATGAGCAGTGAGAGGGGGAGCAGGGAGACCAGGAAGGGAGGAGCTATAGACGAGGTGAAGACTCCGAGGCGTATGAGGGAGAGGGTGGAGAGAGAGAGAGAGAGAGAGAGAGATGGTGATGGTTACGATGAGTTGGAGGGTGATGTGTGTGATAGTGGTGGTGTGGATAGCAGTGGCGGTGGTGAAGGGAGGTGGATGGTGAAGGTACAGTACAATGAGCAGAGGGTAAGGCTTGGTGGTGGTGGTTGTGGTGGTGGTGGTGACAGTGCTTTCCTTCCTTCCCTTCTAATGGTCGTGGCTAAAGGGAGTGTGATGACGAAGCTTCGTAATGGTATAATGAATTGGGTAATGCGGATGATGAATAGCACAAATGAACACTACATCTTACCTACACACACACACACACACACACACACACACACACACACACACACACACACACACACACACACACACACACACGCATGCCTTTTAATGTCCATCGCACCAACAATCACTATTCCATTCTGAACTCAGTCCCTTACTTATAAAAGATGGTGGAGAGTAAAAATAGATTATGAGCGGAAGAAGAGGAAGAAAAGGAGGAGGAGGAGGAGGAGGAGGAGGAGGAGGAGGAGAAGGAGGGCGAGAAGGAGGAGGAGGAGGAGGACGAGAAGGAGGGCGAGGAGAAGGAGGAAGAGGAGGAGAACGAAAGAAGGAAGAAGCAGAAGTCTCTCTCTCTCTCTCTCTCTCTCTCTCTCTCTCTCTCTCTCTCTCTCTCTCTCTCTCTCTCTCTCTCTCTCTCTCTCTCTCTCTCTCTCTCTCTCTCTCTCTCTCTCTCTCTCTCTCTGTTTTGGCACAAGTCAGGAGGAGGAGGGGTGGGAGGAAGGGACGAGGGACTTGCTGGTAATGAAGATGTAAGAGTGATGAGATCAAGATAAGAATTAAGATATATAGATATGGAGGCGAAGATGACGATAAGGACGGGGAGCGGATGGGGCGATAAAATATAATGTACAAACATCGAGATGGGCAGATAAGAAAATATTTAGGTAAAGGATGAATCGTTGCAAGGAGTTGGAAAAGAAAAAATAATACGTAAAAAAAAAATAAACAGCGATGAGGCGCTAACGAGAAAATGTGAGACTGAGCGGAAGGAGACAGAAGGAAAAAAACAACATCTATTTATATACGAAAAAAATAGAAATGGAAAAAAAGAAATATGATGAAGTAAAAGGTTTCGAAACGTGGATGAAGATTAATTTGCGAGGTTAAGAAAATATGAAAGATGAATCATTGAGGTGTGTGTGTGTGTGTGTGTGTGTGTGTGTGTGTGTGTGTGTGTGTGTGTGTGTGTGTGTGTGTGTGTGTGTGTGTGTGTGTGAGGGATTGTTACAGTAAGGCTGCTACCTGAGCATACCTGCCGCCCCGCACCTCCAATTAGTGGGGCGATCGGGGACCATTACTACCTGTCTGACAAGTGATACGGGAGAACACCTGTACGTACACGGGCAGGTGTAATATAGAAGACCCTTACTCTCCCACGGTCACTTATTGACTTACCTGGCGAGAGGAAAGGTACATCAAACCACTTGGAGTTATAGTGACTGATCAACGCAACAAGTCTGATTAAGTGAAGTATTTTTTTGTGTCCTCTGAAGGAAAATGAAAAGAATAATGTTTCATAGCAATCAAAATTATTGTTACCTAAACATGCGGGATATTTTTGAAAGCCTTACTGAATAAATTATGTATCTTTTATAGACTTAGAACATTAAAAAGACAATATTTTCCTTTCGTGGCACTCAAAATTACCATTCTTACAATAAATAGAACTGAACATAATGTATTTTTTCTCATATTCCTTCCTTCCCTGTCAGTTTCCTGCTCCCCTCGTACCCTCGCGTTTTCCTCCTCCGTTCCTTCACTCTCCCCTTTCACCTGGTGGCCTTCATCACATATTTCAAACCCTTAGCCGCAGCATACCCACAAACACACCCAAGGCCCATTACCTTCGCACCCATTCTCTTCCATTTCCTTTCAGCACATTCTTTTCCTCACAAACCCTCATAAACAGTCTCAATACATCCCATCCCTCCCTGGCTCTTATTCTCTCCCCTCCTCATCCCTCCCTCCACTGTTCCTTTCCCGCAGTCATAACCCTCCCTTTTCTCCTCCCAGTCCCACCTCCCCCAGCACAACACGAGGTACTGACAGCTCGTGGTCCAATTACGTCCTTAATGCGCATCCCACGAGCGTCGGACTCAAGCTCGTGACGCGGCCGACCACGAATTACGAGGCGGTGTCGGTCGGATCCTGAATGGTGGTAAGGAGTATCAATGCACGAACACTGGCTGGCCGCGGCGGGAGGGTGGGAGAGGAAAGGGAGAGAGAGAGAGTGTGTGTGTGTGCAAGTGGAGGACGCAGAGCAGAGTAAGGGTTGCCTGAAGTGGACGTGTGTTTTTCGTGGTGGGTTGAAAGAGGAATTGCAAAATTGTGACTGGCGAAGTACTGTATGTTAGTTCACACTCATGCATGGCGACTCAGCGGTGTATATTCCTGGTGCACGGGTAGACAAATAGATAGAGTGGTAGATTCTCTCTCTCTCTCTCTCTCTCTCTCTCTCTCTCTCTCTCTCTCTCTCACACACACACACATTACAACCGACATGTGAAAGACAGATTTACATTATTCAGTTTTATTTCGACTACCTACTTTTTCATCTCTCTCTCTCTCTCTCTCTCTCTGCATGAGCACGTCTTGGTCTCACACACACAACACACGCGTCTCATTAAGGCCCAGCTCAAGGATTCCCAGCGCGTTCCCCTCAGTTGGAGTCACACTCGGGCCACCCTCCACCTCAGCCTTCACCTCCTCGCGCGTCACCTGTCCGCCGCCCAGCCGTGCCCGTCTCCCCTCCGCCCTTCCCGCCGCCCTCACTGCGATCTGTTTCTCTGGAGTGATTTTAATATTATTTTTATGAGCTGATCTCGACCTTTCCCCTCCGTGGTGCATTAATGAAGGCCAAGGGAAGACGTGGAGGTGAATATGATTAGTGTTGGTTCAGGTTAATTAATGGAGAGGGTGTGTGCTGGTGAAGCCGATCTGATGTCAAGCTGGAGTGAAGGACGAGTTGGGGAGGAGGATGAGTCTCGTTGATGATCTCCTCCTCCTCCTCCTCCTCCTCCTCCTCCTCCTCCTCCTCCTCCTCATCCTCCTCCTCTTCCTCTTAACTTATTTTTTTATCTTTAACCTTCCTCCGCTCTTCTCATTCTCACATCTTTTTTTCTGTGTTGACTTTTCCGTGTCTCGATAAAACAGCTCCATTTCACTCTCATCCACCTCCTCTGTTCCATCTCTTCCCTGTCTGTCCGCACCCTTCCATCGGTCCATCCCCTTCCCTCCTACTCTCTCCCATTACCTTTTCCTCACCCTACCTGTTTTCGCCTACCTTTCCATCCCTTCCCACATCCCTACCTGTCCAGCCTCTCTTATACCCTCCCTCACCTCACGTCCACTTCCACTCTCTTCACCACTCCCTCTTTCTCTCTCTCCTTTCCTGCGGTCTCTCTCTTTCTCTTTCTCTCTCACCCTACCTATTCTTCTTCACCCCTCTGCCCTCTGTCACCCCTCGCCCACACGGCTGAGATGTGCTTGCTGATAATGCCCCTGATATGGCCCTGATAGCCGACCCTGATAGCTGGTCCTTATCAAAGACCGACACCGCACAGCTGGACGTAATTATACAAGTGTTGCCAAACGGTTCGCTGCAAACCTTCACCAAAATAAACACGCGAAACCAGATGACTTCACCTCCGCCGGCAAATGAAATGAATAAATGGACTGCACGCTGGCGACGGGACGGGAGAGGAAGAATAAGAAGGGACTAGTGCGTTGCCGCTGGGTGTTGGGAGACGAGTGCGTTGCGAGGGCTGCATCAGGGACCTGCCTGCCTGCACGAGACCCCGGGTGCCAGCCAGCCACAGTGTCTGCCTGCTGTACATAATGACCCGGCCTTATGTCCTCATTATACTCGGATATGTCATAATTAAGGACGGCCAGCGCTAACGAACCAACGAGGAGGTCGCGTTAATCACCCGCAGTAATGGTCATGTGCAGGAGTGACCCTTGTGTATACGTGGCCCTTCCCTCCTCCCTTCCCCTCCCTACTCCACAGCATCCTTTACCCCTTACCCCACACCCCATCACCTTGCCGCTATTCCAGACTTCCCCTGCCAGCTTGTTCTTCCCTTGCATTATTCCCCGCTGATCTGCACTCGCTCCCTCCTCTCCGTGCCATGTTTTGACCCCATTCCTCCTCGTTCCTCCCCGGCCGCCACCCAAGGCTTCCCTGATTTGCCCTCATCCGCCCCCCGCTATGATTCAGCCTTGCCCTCCCCCCCGTCCCTCTCGTCAACGCTGTAATTCGCCCATTGTCCCTTTAACCCCCTGCCTCCCCTTCCATCGTGAACACTTATATTCCTGTCTTCCCTTTCCTTTCCCATCCTCTCTCTCTTTCTCTCTCTCTCTCTCTCTCTCTCTCTCTCTCTCTCTCTCTCTCTCTGCACGAACACAAAAATTCTTGTCTTTCCCTTATTTTCTCCACTTTCCTCCCCTTTTCTCGTGCACACTGATCCTCTCTCTCTCTCTCTCTCTCTCTCTCTCTCTCTGACACAAACACACGCACGCACTTTCCAAAGCCCTTCTCGCCAGCCAGCGCCGCGGCTCATTCACCTTCTCGACATGCACCCACAGATCTAAGGGGTGTTGATGTTTACAGGGCGTGGGAGCCATCACGGGTGCCATAAAGGGTGAGGGAAGGGGCACAGAGGATTGGGCAGGGGGAGAGACGCGTGCAGGAGAAAGGGGGAAGGAAGGAGGAGGAGAGGGATTGAGGGGGAGTGTATAAAGTGGTTGAGGGTAAAGGGAAGAAGAGGTAAGGGAGGTAAAGGAGGTATTTGAAAGTGAGTGAAGGACAGATAGTTTGTGAGACACGTAAGGAGGCTGGTAGTTAAGGTGTTGAATTATAAGGTAAAGGACGTGAACTAGTGCTAATTTAGTAAGTACGCTTCTGATAATGTGTATGTGTTCATGTGTAGTGTGTGTGTGTGTGTGTGTGTGTGTGTGTGTGTGTGTGTGTGTGTGTGTGTGTGTGTGTGTGTGTGTGTGTGTTGGGGGGAAGTGAGTGAGTAAGTCGCGAGGGTTACGGAGTGCATTTGTTTCAGCAGAGAGGATATAGTTCATCATTGTCGTATTGTCTTTATAAACAATGGCTCATTATATTGCGGTCAGAATCGCACTGCTTTTCGCGGCGCTATGAGCTTTCACAGTACCACACACTCACACACACACACACACACACACACACACACACACACACACACACAGAGAGAGAGAGAGAGAGAGAGAGAGAGAGAGAGAGAGAGAGAGAGAGAGAGAGAGAGAGAGAGAGAGAGAGAGAGAGAGAGAGAGAGAGAGAGAGAGAGAGAGAGAGAGAGAGAGAGAGAGAGAGAGAGAGAGAGAGAGAGAGAGAGAGAGAGAGAGAGAGAGAGAGAGAGAGAGAGAGAGAGAGAGAGAGAGAGAGAGAGAGAGAGAGAGAGAGAGAGAGAGAGAGAGAGAGAGAGAGAGAGAGAGAGAGAGAGAGAGAGAGAGAGAGAGAGAGAGAGAGAGAGAGAGAGAGAGAGAGAGAGAGAGAGAGAGAGAGAGAGAGAGAGAGAGAATCGGGCAGTCAGACAGTCAGGCAGGTTAGTACGTTGCGAAAACACCAGCAAGTCGTCGGCCTGTTTACGTATGAAATTAATTGCGCGCGTAACCCACGATCAACGACATAATTTGCGTGCGAAGAGTCTGCATTACGAACTTAATTGGGTACGAACACCTCACACTCCACCTTGAGGGGCACGAAACGTCTTGTGCATGAAGTAATGAGTACGAAAGTGATTTGCGTAAAAGTTTATTAATGTACGACCGACGAAAGGAGAGGAGAGGAGGAGGAGGGGAGGGTAAGGAGAGGAGGTAGTACGAGTTTCTTCTTTCCCTGACACGACCTGGAGAAGGGGAGTCTTGTGAAGGGAAGGGGATAGGAGGGACGGCAAGGGTAAGGGGGAATCTTTGGTGTATCTCTCTCTCAGCACCGTCTTGCAGGAGTATACATTCTCTTACTCTCTCTCAGTCTCTCAGTTCCTTCGTCTTTTATTTCCTCCAGGTTTGCGAGATCAAGAGGAGGAAGAAAAGAATAAGCTGGAAATGAGAGTGGAAGATAATTTAACGGAATGAAGGAAAAGATAAAAGAGTAAGAATAGAAAGAAATAACGGAAGATCAGATTATGAGCATTAGAGAATAAGAGAAGAAAATATAGAATAATAACAGTAATAAAACAGTGTAGTGATATATCAGTGGATGTGAATGGAAGAATAAGAGAGAGAGAACAAAAGAATAAGTACGCCATAAAAGAACATTAAAGGCGGGTCACTGGAGACGTGCATGGAAGAACAAGAGGAGGAAGAACCGGGGAATAACCTGGAAACAGTATAGGATGTAGGAAAGACAGTAAGTGTGTGCAGCTTCTCACAGTAAATCCTACGTGCTTCTTTGACATCGCTCACTATATACTTTCTACACATAAATAATACATCCTTTTAAAAGAAAATAATGTAATCGTTTTCAGAGTTCCCAGTTCCCATGTCAGCAATATAATAATCACTACTCTTCACGTCACATTACAACAAGAACCTAACCTTTCCAGATAACCTGAAAACAAAATACACACAACGTGAAACAAAGCGCTTATCATGAAAGGAAAAAAAAAATGAAGACAAGAAAAAAAACATGAGATAAAGTTATCACATTTCACTTTCAGAATGAAGGAAGGAAGGAAGAAAGGAAAATGAGAGAGGAAAAAAAAACTAGAAAAAAACACCTTATTTTACGAACTATTTGCATCGTCATTACACCCACACACCAGTTTCCCTCACCTTCTCACCGTCACTCGCCACGATGGGGAGGGAAAGGAGAGGAGCGGAGAGGAGGGAAGGAAGACTGCGCTCGAAAATAAGGGGTTATGTGGGAGAAAGGGACGTTAAGGAAGGAAAATTGGGAGGTGGAGAGAATGGCAACGAGCATCTCTGTTCAGGACGACTCGAGGCAGAGCTGGGTAATCACAAGGCACCGTGACGACTTTCACTCCTTTGTCTTAGTTCGGAACACCCAAAAAAACAAAACAAACAAAAACAAGTGATTGAAGGTGATAAGATGTTGGGAGGTTAAAGAGGGTTGGAGGAAGGTCGCTGGTGTGGAGAGGGTGGACCGAGACAGAGAGTGATTCTAGGGTGATAGGAAGGCTGTAGGGTGACGAGCTGGTGTGTGTGTGTGTGTGTGTGTGTGTGTGTGTGTGTGTGTGTGTGTGTGTGTGTGTGGATGGATGGGTGGACCGAACCAGAGGGTGATTCTAGAGTGATAGGAAAGGTGTAGGTAGGGTGACGGGCTATGTGTGTGTGTGTGTGTGTGTGTGTGTGTGTGTGTGTGTGTGTGTGTGTGTGTGTGTGTGTGTGTGTGTGTGTGTGTGTGTGTGTGTGTGTGTGTGTGTGTGTGTGTGTGTGTGTGTGTGTGTGTGAAGAAACAGAAGCACTTGTTTTATTATATGTCTTCTCTATCTTGATATTATTTTTCCTGGTTTCTTCGTTATATCCTCACATTTTCTTCCTTTTTATATGTTCAGTGTTTTTCCCTCCATCTTTTTATTCTGTCTACGGCGTGGTATGGACAGGCAATCATCATCATTAACTATCTTCACTGTTGTCATTTGATGTTTTATACACGTGTAACAAGCAAACACAAGAATGGGTAGTAGGGAAACAGAAACCGATGAAGATCCCTACCACCCACTAACACAGGCTAATACAAAACCCTACCACCCACTCTAAACATTTCTGCAGACATACACAAGCAAAGACAAGCTATAATACATCCAATCCTTCAAAATTTGGTACTAACTTTGTATCTGTATCTTCAGACAATTTTAGTGAGCAAGAATGAGTCAATGGATCACTACTTTTATTGCTAGTGATATCCGTCGAGCGCGCACTCTGCTCTAACACTCCACTAATCCATTATGCCTGAGGAAAACACATAAAAGTCCTGGAGTTAATTGAGGGACAAACGAAAATTAAAAAGTAATGATAAATATTCCATTACAAAGTGAACATAATGAGTCACTGGAATATTTACGTAACCAAAGAAGGCATACGAGGGTAATATATGTCACCTGGCGAGCAACGAACTTCACCTCGGGTTAAGCAACTTCCTCTTGCCACAACAAAGCTTTGCAGGCGTCCGTGTATCTAATAATAATGCAATGAGCAAGATCAAAGCACGGAAAAATGGAAAAGAAAACAACACAGGATACCAGGCGACACGTTTCTCATGGGTGCAATGAAGGAGGAAGTCATAAACTCGTAAACTCTTAAGAAGGAAAAGTATTAGAACGGTCATTGCAGGAAGAAGTTACGAAAGTGATGGCGGTGGTGGTGGTGGTGGTAAAAAGAGACTTATCTTCATAATATTCTATTCACTACCATAAAGAACAAGCAAGAGCAACAAATAAGGATTACACTCGCCGTGACGCAGCACCGGCAATGTTGGAAATGAAATGCGCAAGAGACCACAACCTTAGAGAAAGAGAGAGAGAGAGAGAGAGAGAGAGAGAGAGAGAGAGAGAGAGAGAGAGAGAGAGAGAGAGAGAGAGAGGAAAAAAAGGCAAGCAGAAATATTATCAAGAGAGTGCCGCTCAGCCACAGCACCGCCGGCTCGACAAGGATTTACGACAAGGTTATATGACGCAATAACAATCATCTATTATCGTTTGCTCAGACAGTGAAGGTTCCAAATCTCAAATCCAGCACCAATGATTTTCACACCAGTCTTCACACCGGCAGGAATCCTTCATCCCGCGCCCCTAAAAGGAACAAAGTGACAATCAATTAAATCCTGAAGGAGCCACCGCTAAAAAACCTCCAGGGAGAGATCGCGGATAGCCTGGAATTTAGGGGGAATAAAACATCGCCAGCCACCCAGACGAAACCAGATGGCATATCACTGAGGCTATAAACTACTGCCACGCACACCCACAGCAGCAGCAACAGCAACAACAGCAGTTCCTCTTCCCGCCACGAAACGCAGGGAAATGCGCAAGGAAAAGCACGAAACCAAACAAATATGACATAAAGTAACCGAATAATACTGTAAATGACATTAGCGTTTCTATACAAAGCAAGATGTTACTTAGTCAATCAATATGAGGAGTGCTACGATTAATTCAGTTCAATAATTTCATTATATGGATTATGGTTAAAAGTTTCATAAATTTTGCCCTAAAACAAGTAATCACCGCCTAGAATTGAACAGCCACTGGTTATTTTCCTCTCAGGTGATCTAGTACAACGTTAATGGCGTATTTCAATTTCATAGATAGTCTCTTCATTATGTAAATTATGGTTAAAATCTTCACAATTTTGCTCAAAAAACAAATAACGACAGCCTAGAATTGAATAGCCACTAGTTATTTCCCACTCAGATAATCTAGTACAAAGTTTATGACGCGTTTTAGTGACACTTTCATACGTCCTTTTTCAATTTCAATATTTACGTATCAATAGAAGTTTTCCCCGAATATCTGTTACACACACAGCACCTCAACTCACGGCTTTCCGACACTAGACCAGAGCTAACGTAAAACCAATAAAAAGAACCGCAAGTGGAGTTCGCAGATAAAAGGAAAATTCGTACAGGACACGCATCGGGGAACAGATCATGAACGGCGAGGAGAGAGTAAGAGGGAGCGAGGAGGTAAAAACAACAGCAGTAAACACTTAACCTCAATTTGCTCACCTCCGCCGCTAAGGTCAATCACCATCTAACCACAAAATGAGGGAGTCGCACGTAAACAAGAGGAAGGAAGAGAGAAAAGGCTCGCTCCCCATTACCCTCGCGAGCACTATTGTGAATAACGAGACAATTTGAAAGCACCAGTAAAATTGATTATGTCATTCCCGTAAAGACAATGCCACTGGGAGACTGAGGGCTGTACGAATATTCTCAATCGGTTTGCTCTCTCACCATCACTGCTATCTAAAGACTCCAGGTGAAGATATTCGTGCTTTTAAGAGTATTTTTAAGGTTCTGGTGATAGATTGGCAAGATTTCTAGTTTATTAAAAGGAGAAACTATCTTGAAAACCTGGCTAGTTGTCTCTGTGGTCTTACAAAATTGTTATATTGAGAGGGGAAGGCGTTTCTGAATACGGCCGTGAAGACGATACGGTTACGGTTACGAGACGAGGAATGACGGATGTGACGTGATGAGTATAATGAAGTGTGGCGAATTGAAAAGTAAGTTGAAATGAGGTTTTATAGGGCAGTGATTGCGCTTTCCTTTTTCTGTCTGTCTCTCTCTCTCTCTCTCTCTCTCTCTCTCTCTCTCTCTCTCTCTCTCTCTCTCTCTCTCTCTCTCTCTCTCTCTCTCTCTCTCTCTCTCTCTCATCAAACAAAGCACACACAAAAATATCAAAACTTACACACAAAAAGAACTGATAAAAATACAAAAAAGAACCAGAAAAAATAAAAAAAACACGAGAAACTACACAAGAAAAGGAAAAGAAAATGGACCCACGAGTAAACCAACAGAAAACTAGAGAACTAATCCTATCTTCAACTGTGATCCTCGTGAAATTACCCTCTCCGTTCCTTCATCTTGTGTCTCCCTTGCTCGCCCAACCTCCCACCTGCACTACCCCGCCAATGCAGCCTCGCACCCCGCACATCCCTCAGCCCCGCACACTCCGCCGCTACGACCGTCCTCAAGCAGTTTTACGAGCCGCGAGAGAGACAGCCAGCTTTTCACACTCCTCTAGCGCGCTTCGACTTAGTGTTAGAATGCAACTTCGGGATTAACTCACCTTAAAAAGAAACGAGAGAGAGAGAGAGAGAGAGAGAGAGAGAGAGAGAGAGAGAGAGAGAGAGAGAGAGAGAGAGAGAGAGAGAGAGAGAGAGACTGATAATATGACATATAGGGCAAAGAAGAAGAAGAGAAGTAGAAGATAGGTAATGACAAGACATTTATAATAACAAAAAAAATAGGAAAGAAGATAATGGGGAGAGAACTAAAGAAAAGAGAGCAATAAAGAGGAGGATGTACGTCTGATGAGAAAGGAAAGGGAAGAGGAAAGAGAGAAAAATGAAAGAAAAATAAGTAAAGGAAAAAGAAGAAAAAAATAGACGAGAAGGAGAGAGAAGCAGAAGGAAGAGAAGAGTTGTGAGGTGAAGTGGGTTTGGTCTTCACGTCTCTCAGTTCCTCAAGTGTGAAATTTGAAGCGATTCCCTTTTTGCAGCTCTTTGCCTTACTGCTAGTCTTGCTTCAGTACTAGCAGTAGTAGTAGTAGTGGTAGTAGTAGTAGTAGTAGTTGTCGTGGACGTGGTGATGGTTGTGGTGGTGATGGTTGTGGTGGTGATGGTTGTCGTGGTGATAGCGGTAGTGGTAGTGGTGGAGGTGACGGTGGTGGTGGTGATAGTGGTGATGGTAGTGGTCGTGGTGATGGTGGTGGTGGTAGTGAAAAAATAAAATCATTAGTTGTTTTTGCTGCAGTTCATGTCACAGTCATTTTAGTATTCCCATCTTATTCTTGACGTAATTGTTTTCATGGTGTGTGTGTGTGTGTGTGTGTGTGTGTGTGTGTGTGTGTGTGTGTGTGTGTGTGTGTGTGTGTGTGTGTGTGTGTGTGTGTGTGTGTGTGTGTGTGTGTGTGTGTGAGCACACTGACATGTTCTCATTTTACGCTCATGTTTTCCTGGTACATTAATTTCATTCTCTCTAGTTATTCTCCTAATGACTTTTTTGTTTTCATTCTCTCTCTCTCTCTCTCTCTCTCTCTCTCTCTCTCTCTCTCTCTCTCTCTCTCTCTCTGTGTGTGTGTGTGTGTGTGTGTGTGTGAGAGAGAGAGAGAGAGAGAGAGAGAGAGAGAGAGAGAGAGAGAGAGAGAGAGAGAGAGAGAGAAAATTGCTAATCTCTCTCTCTCTCTCTCTCTCTCTCTCTCTCTCTCTCTCTCTCTCTCTCTCTCTCTCTCTCTCTCTCTCTCAATATATCTTACAGCCAACGGAGCGCATGCAGGAGTTTCTTTTAAAATATCCGAGGTAAAGGAGAGGTGCGCGCGTCACTTTGGTCAGCTTTTGTCGTGAATGAAAAGTGATCATTACAGTAAACACGAAATAATGTTCACTGCCGCCAAGAGTCATGTTTGTGAGTCCTTAATCAGGTACTTGACTGGCTGGATGTTTACCTGTTTATCTTTAATTATGACTCCAAGGATTTTGCCCATTATGGAGGTCTGCTAATTAGCCTATTGATTCCTGGGTCAGCTCTGCCTTTATTTTTATCTCCACTTATTTATTAATTTTCCGTGTGTGAGTAAGAGCGAGGCGTGTGGATGGTCAAGTCTCTCGGTGCAGTACAATTCAACCTGTCTGTCAGATTTGTGGAGGAAAAAAGTCCCAGCTGCTTCTTTGTTCTCTTCTTTCTGCCCCGCACTAAGGTTGTGCTCTAAGATTTGGGGACGCGGGGATGTTACTACGAACGTGATGAACATGGTCGCTTCCAGATCAAGAGGCGTCGGTTACTATATGAACTCTATGAATGATTATATAATTTTGATGATCTTTATTTTTAGGGACCATGTCGTATACTTTTTGAGAGTTCTACAAAGGTTACAGAGTTTCTTTCTCTTACGTTTGGCCATGGCTGTCAGAAGCTGCAGGATGGTAATATGTTCAACACAATCCCGTTTTCTGTGTGCTCAGGTATGCTCTCCGGGAGGACTAAAGCAAACACTTATCCTATCACACAAAACCATGTCATCAAGTTTTGCCAATCAGTTAATTACAGTTATTCATCATTAGTTATTTGCATCAGTTCCACTTCTTGAATAGTGTAAACATCGTAGCTTTTGTCCAAGACGCAGATTGTGATGCAGAAAAAAAACACATTATTGAACAGTATATTCGCTATTCACTCTGCTTGCCTCAAAGTAAGCAAACCTGGTAAAATAATATCTATTCCACACGCTTTGTATGATTTCAATTGGTTTATTTGTCGTTGAACGTCATCATCGGTTCACACACACACACACACACACACACACACACACACACACACACACACACACACACACACACACACACACACACACACATAATGACATACGATCCTGTGACGGAGAAGTTAGAAATTTCTCAACATGTATTTTCTCTTCCTATCATGACAGTATCTCGTTTTGAAATGCTTATATGTGCCTCGCCACCTGGCCAGCGCTAAGTAGGTGCATATGCGCTAACGTTTGGCTGAGTCTCGTGAAGATGGTGCGTCGTAAATCTGGTTTCATGATGCTATTATGGTGTCAGAAGCTTTCACGCGCATGTGATCGCACCAATTACATTCCCAGCAGCCTTGAAGCTCACCGACATTCACACAGTATGAATTTTATTACTGCAAGCCCACGCACATTTCATCGATCGCATCTCACAGGCAGGGATGAAGAAATTAAGTCCATTATATGTAATTACTGTGTTTCTAGGGCACAGAAACTTTGTAATTCTACAATAGGTTTTGATTTCTTCCAGATTACATTTTATCACAGGAAAAAAAATCACAAATCAATAGAAGACTTAATTAAAAGGGTCAAACTGGTCTAATGATATATATAAAAATCTCCAAACATCAGAAGATTTTATGATGTTATGAGACATCTGTGGGATCTAGTCTTTTGCACGTGAATTTCGTTAATCTTTCTGGATGAGGAAGGCAAATGGACGTCGACGTGATTTATAGCTCCGGAAAAAGCATTTCATACAGTGCACAAGTTAAAGAAGGACGGCAATCGTACACAAACAGCTTAATGTCTCCTTTACTGCCTTCACTACTCTTGGACGAATTATGCACCGGTCCTTCTTCCTCCCCTTATCACATCATAAAACTTTGCTCACTACATTCTTATTTATTTTTTTCGTGTTCCCTCACGCACATACTGACTTTCCGAGGGTGCGTGAATAGCAGAACTAGAGCGCAATAACACAGTAGTAAGAACACAAGCTCCTCAGTCAGCCGAGCTTTGTTTCACTAGTTGTGCTTTTCTATAAAACATGAGAAACCGGGACATAGAAAGAGAGAGAGAGAGAGAGAGAGAGAGAGAGAGAGAGAGAGAGAGAATGCACATTATTCCTCCGAGCTTCCTGGGTGGGTTCCAGCTGGGGGTACATCGCTCTAAATGTATGCAAAAGCGGCAGATGAGTTCACATTTTTTTACGAGGATCTCCTGAATGTTTACCTGGTGTGTTGCGGGACCATCTGGCGAGACTCAGGTGGGCGGGTGTGCCAGTGTGCTAAAATATATCTGGTGAAGGTATGTATGACAGAGAAAGTAAACCGCAGGTAAAAAATAATGCTATTCAAGGTGAGTTTGCGAGTACATTATCCTAGACGAGTCCCAGGTGGGGTTTCATCTTATTAGGTGAGTCCCAGGTGAGTCGCAGGTGGGTACCCCTCGCTGCGGCTCACCGATGAACTCCAGTGGATGCTCACTCACCGTCAGGAACACTCATCCTCCTCACAGGGTTCCCACACTCCTCGAACTTTAAGTGATTCCCTCGCCGCCTCCCCGTCGCCGCGCCCACTGCACCAGCCCGCCACCCACACGGCCCACAAGAACGCCCAGCCGCGGCACAAACACACGAAAAATGAGTCTTAGTGTGTCGGCGCTAGAGTTCCGCTCTTCCCCGCACAGCTTAAAGTGACCGTATCTGATGCATGACCGGTGCATGGCGAATCTAACTGCGGAGCCATCATATTGACTGATTCGCGAATCTGTCAGTTCTGCCACGGGTCACAGAAGAGGCGAGTACTTACGGCGTGTGGTGGGAAGAGGCTCACAGGAAATAAAAGCGAGGGAATACAACATACTCGCAAAAACGAAATAAGATACTTAAACGAAAGGCGACGCGGCAGCGAAGAAACGAATGTTAATTTTTTTTGCGAACATCTGCTTGCAGGTCGGAGATTACGAGCACATAAATTTCCCCATAAAAAGGACTCCGGGTCAGGTAGGAATGCTGCCGTGCTGAGAGAGCGGCGACGGGCGAGGCTCAGTAAAGTGCCGGGCAGTCAGGGCACGGGGAAGCCGCGGGTCAGGTGGAGGGCGGGGCGGCCAGCAGGCTGCTAACGTGGTGTGGAGGCGCCCTGGGCCGCCCCGTGTGTCTTCATTTGGCCCTCTTGTAGGTAATAATGACGCACCTGACCCCCCTCACCTCACACCCACACACCTGCCTCCCGCACGCCATGCCAATACCATACAAATACTATAATGACACTGAAAACAAGCACTACCATTACCAACACTAATAAAAACAATACTAATGCCAATAGTACTAACACTACTATCACTACTTCTGCTGCTATTACAACTATTACTATTACTACTTCTTAATGCGACGACAGCAACAACAACATCTACTACTACTGTTACTACTACTACTACTACTACTACTACTACTACTACTACTACTACTACTACTACTACTACTATTACTACTACTATTACTACTACTTTTATTACCATTACAACATATTATACTGCATAATTCCACTACCTCTAATACTTACTTATACTACCACCGTCACCACCACCACCACCACCACCACCACCACACTGCTATAAACACTACTAATACTGAAAAATTACACCAATCACCAACATATACATCAATAACCGACAAATATCTTCACCACATTACAGTTGCCGACTTAGGATTACCCAGCCAAACCTCTTATAGAAATTATACTGTGTCTTGTGCACTCCTCCAACACACGGCTTGTTCTTATACACCTACGAATCTCTTGGTATCAGTTCTTCTCGTGTAATCCAATGCAAAACCTCCCCTACATCATCCTCCACGATGCTAAGATATATCCATCTACTTACACACCTCTCATCACTGACCACCACGCACATTGCCGCCCCAACCCCATACACATACTAATACCTTTACCGCCCCGTCTCGTCCCGCAGTCTCCCGTCCCTCTACCACGCACTGCCACTGTACTCATTCTTCTACAAGACATAGTGCGTACAAGCAAGAAAGAAAACGGTTCGCCTTACCTAACTAGCGTGATAGTGGATGTGCGGTCACCTCTACACACTGCCAACTGCTCGTGCATATATAACCTTTGCCTTACACGGGTTCCTTCTCCTCCTCTCCTGTTTTTAGCCCAAGTCGCGATTACATGAAGACCACCCACCTCACCTTAACACGAGATACAGTAGGTCTGGTTAAGTTAGCTTGGGTTTCTCTTATTCTAGGTTACGCTAGGTTAGTTTAAATATATCCTAGCTATTATAGGGTTAGGTTAAGGCAGGCTAAGTATATAGACATGGCGACTGATGCAAAGTTCCTGTTAAGAGTTTCTACGTGTGCCTCCTATAGCCCTCTCTGTCTTCGGGGAGAGAGAGAGAGAGAGAGAGAGAGAGAGAGAGAGAGAGAGAGGGAGGTCTTGTGTTTACTTAGGCTGTGTAACGAAAAGTGCATCTAATGTATCTTATCTCTGGCTAATATTATCTATTCTCTCTCTCTCTCTCTCTCTCTCTCTCTCTCTCTCTCTCTTACAAGTCTAAGCGTATCTATTCCACTATTTGGTATGTTTTGAGCGAAGAAAGTTAACTACCTCTGTTTATTTAGTAAGAGAGAGAGAGAGAGAGAGAGAGAGAGAGAGAGAGAGAGAGAGAGAGAGAGACGAAAAAAAAAACATATAGACTGATGCAAATAGACAAAACATGGACAGATAGACAGAGTGAGAGAGAGAGAGAGAGAGAGAGAGAGAGAGAGAGAGAGAGAGAGAGAGAGAGAGAGAGAGAGAGAGAGAGAGAGAGAGAGAGAGTTACGGATGATTTCTAGATACCTTTCATGAGGGCTTTTAAAGTTTCGCTAAAAAAGGTGACTGGAAAACATATATACATAAAAGCACGTAACCTTACATCAATAACATGAAACTAAATTTAAATGCGTTAAATTCTGCATCGCACAACCGGTTTCGCCCACAAAATCCTCTTAGCTCATGCACGAATCTGTCTTCAAGCACGTACACACACACACGCACTCGGACACACACACACACACACACACACACACACACACACACACACACACACACACACACACACACACACACACACACAAACCAAACATAATGCATTAACCTACATAACCTTGCACTTGGGTATACACACACGTAAATACACACACACACACACACACACACACACACACACACACACACACACACACACACACACACATATATACATACACACGCACACCTTCACGCACGCAAGCTCTAACACAGAGACGTGAGCGGACACACACTGGCACCCATAGAAAAGTAATGGCTTAAGAGGCCACCGCTGACTGTCTAACGTTGCTCATCAGACGACTAGAGACTGTAGAGAGACTGAGCGACTCTTTCCACCACTGCATTCATGATCATCAAGTCTGTCAGATCGCCACCAACACTCTGAACAAAGCTGGTGTACTACAGGGTAAGGAAAGGGGGGAGGCGTTAGACGGATATGGAGATGTAGAGAAGAGATAAGTTGATAAAGGGTAATAAAGGATAGTAATAAAGAAATGGAGGAAAGGAAAACAAAATAAAGAGATGCACCTTAGTCATGCGTAAAAAGGAAGGCAAACGAGAGAACACATACGATGAAGAGTGAGAGAATCTAAAGGTAGGCACGAAAATAAAGGGAGACCTGCGGCTTTCTCCCTCTAAATGCGAGATTAGTAAACCAGATTCAACAAAGTTTCAAAGATTTACGAATACAAATTGAGGTCTTCTGAACTGGCAAATGTATCCTCAATCTACGATTCATAAAGTTGCAAGCCCCTAACGATATTTTTCTATGCTGCAGTCACACACGCTGCTGCTTTCGTCATTAGCACTGCTTGAGTTATCTACCTCTCCACAAGTGTTCTCCAGCCAATATTTAGATCTCAAGTTCCTCCAACTTTTAGATTTATGATCGATCCACACAAGTGTTTCCTAGTAAAATAAACAAGTTTCATCCATCACTCCTTCATGCATTTTTTTTTCACGATTATCTTCACTGTTAATACTTTTCATTCACTCAGAGGCTTTGAAGAAAGAATTCAGTCTTTTCAGCAAACGCCACTATTTTGTATTGCATACGACGAAATTGTTTTTACTGATTTTATTACCTTAGCAAACACTGTGCCGGTGTGGGGCTGTCAGGATGTGGGTGTTACTCTGCAGTGAGCGCTAAATGGAGACGTGAAGACTGGGGTGAAGCAGAGGACTAGAATGAATATGGGGATGAGGGGAAAGTGGTAGAAATGTAGTATTGACTGTAGTTTTTAAGGTTAATTTCGATATATTTGGATGTGTTATAAATGCTGTCAATGAGTTGCTGTGATGGATAAGGTAGGACAACAAAATATAGGCATGTATGAGGCTTCGAAGGCTAGGATAAGGTTTTGAAGTCTGCGGTGGGACTGTGAGAGCTTTCCTGCAAATATGGCTGGTATCGTGGAGACTAAAATCGGGCATAGAGCACTGCGGTGTGACTATGAGAACTAAGGTGGGACTGTGAGGGACTAAATAGGGCTGCGAAAACTGGGGTGGAACTATAGCCGCGTGTGGGCTGAGGGCTGAGGTGGGCGTCGCCGCGCCATGAACAATGGGAGGCATAATGGCGCTCCAGTGTTCCTCCTCCACAATAATGGCCCGAAATAGCTCCACAATGGCAGGTCCTCACGCCTTCCACACCGGCCTTTTGTTGGGAGTGACGAGCCTCCTGCGTCTGTGAGGTATTTGTTCATCATCTGAGCCCGATACTGACGCCGCCTCCTCCGCCTGATAACCATAACCTTGCCTTCATCATCCCCGCTCCGGAACACAACCTGCTTTGTCTCCTGCCTTGCGTCCCCCTCCTCAAGACGCTCATTCCCCGACATATCCTCCTGCATCCTCCTTGGACAACGCTAACCATCTGCCGTCACACCCACCCTCCCACACACCCCACACACACACACACACAAGTTCCTCCCTCAACCCCCGTCTCTATACCTCCCGCACATCACCATAAGCAATCACCATCTCCCTCACAAGCCACTCCATCGTTCCTTCGTGCCTCTGCAGTGCACCATCACCTCGACTACCTTCACTATCATCATGACCGACGCCATCACCGCCATAAACCTCCTCCAATCAGCGAGAATCTTCTGTATCTCTGCCAGAGCCTTTTAACGTCACTTTGAGATCCACTTAGATCCAGGCAATGCAATCACTACCGTCATTACATATCCATTACTCTTTTGACGAGCTAAATTCACTCATCGTTCTTCATCCCTTTACTCTCCCTCTTTTTTTTTTTATCCATCTTCAGTGGTACATCTTTCTTTTTTTTTTTTTTGTTGGTCTTCCTTGCTTTTTTTCATATTTTTATTTTCTCTCTTTTTTTTCTCCTCTTTTTCCTCCTTCTCCTCCTCCACCTCTCCTGCCTCCCTCGTTCACCTCATCTTCATTTCCTGTTCTTCAATTTCTTCTTTCTCTTTGTTCCTTTACTTCTTCTCCACGTTTCTCTTTCTCATTTCTTTCTCGTCTTCATTTTCATATCCTTCTTCCTCCTTCTCCATCTCCATCTGCTTCTACTTCTCAAACACCACCACCACTACCACCATCTTCACCCCTCCTCCGTCTCCACTTCATTCCGAGGTCCTCAGCCCGCTGGACAGACGCTGTGTCATGCAATACTCCCAAGACCTCTTTAATTGCCCCATGCAGGTAGCAATCACCCGCGCCAACCTCCCATCAGACGAGCCGAGGGACACCGTGGCTCCATCAGGTGCATCGCTAAGGGTCAGATGGGGGTCATCCCTAATTGATTTTCCCTTTTCTCCTCGCTGACGGAGGGTTCGCGTATAAGGGAGGCAAGCGGGGAGGGAAGGTGAGGATGGGGTCGAATCGGGGAAGAGCAGGATTTTAGAGACATGGATGAGGATCACGAGGAGACGAGGGAAGGAAAAACACGCTGGAAAATATTGTTAATGAGGAAAGTGGAATATAACAAATCGTCGCTGGATAAATCTTCGTCTAGAGACGGAGAGATGCAGTTTTATGAATGAAGAATGGGTGAAAGTACTAAACACGAATGTAAGAGAGAGAGAGAGAGAGAGAGAGAGAGAGAGAGAGAGAGAGAGAGAGAGAGAGAGAGAGAGAGAGAGAGAGAGAGAGAGAGAGAGAGAGAGAGAGAGAGAGAGAGAGAGAGAGAGAGAGAGAGAGAGAGAGAGAGAGAGAGAGAGAGAGAGAGAAGTAAAGACAAATAGATGAACGAATGAACAAACAAAAAAAAAAACGCTAGTAAAACAGATAGACAAATAAACAGGTAGACAGACAGACAGACAGAAGGAAAGACAGACAGACAAATAAACAGATAGACAGACAGACAAACAGACAGGCAGTTAGACAGGCAGCTACACACATAAACACACACACACACACACACACACACACACACACACACACACACACACACACACACACACACACACACACACACACACACACTAAGACAAAAAAATAAATAAAGACAGACTGGCAGATACACACACAGACAAATGACACACATACATACATACATACATACATACTGAAAGGCATACATATAAGAAGACACGAACTTTCCAAATGCTTCTGAGAAATTACGCCTGTTCTCCGTGTGCGCGTGCAATCGCTACTTCCTTTCCCTTTCCCTTCCCAGCGCATCCCTTCCCTACCCACACCCAGCCCCGCCCACCCGCCCACCTGCCCACCAGCCTGCCCTCGTGACCCCGCACTGCACTCCCGTAGAAGGAACTGTAATGACGTTCCTAATATGACTTAATTCCATCACGCGAAGAGAACATAAATACCCTTAACATCCTATCATGATTCTAATATTTGCCTGAAAAATTACTCTTGAGCACCATTAAGTATTGGTGTACTCTCCACCTGCCTTCTTGTCTCCTCATTGCTACACATCACTAGTGGTCATATTTTCAAACGTTCTGGTATCTCACTAAGAGTATTTTCAAAGGCCACACTCGGATCTCCAAGGGTGTTTTTCTTTCGAATGATGGTTGAGGTTTACAGTCACTTGGTACTGGTGCGAATGGTACGAAGTCATATAGGCCTCACTCAGGTCAGGTGATCCTCAAGATAGATCAACCAGAGAGCAAATGAGTCTCGGAAAGTTTGATATTCTGAACATATGGTACTCAAACAACTTGGTTCTCAAACTGTATCTAGACTCTTAACTACAGGCTTCGTAGTTTAAGGGTTGTGATTAAAATGGAGACTGACTATAGGGAGCCTCCGGTCTGTGCATTGCGGGACACGAGGTTGAGGGCCGGGTGTTGTAAGTCTGGCGATGTTAATCATGCATGCAGGCCACTCTACCACCCTCCTCTGCATCACATCTCTACTGTTCCATGCTTCTTTTTATACTCCTCGTCAGTGCACCATCTAAAAGACCACTAAACCATCAGCCTCTGCTGTCTGGATCCTCTCTCACTCTGTTTCATCTCCTCTTCATTTCCTTTCTCTACATTTCACTAAATTATTTCAAGATTAAACATTCCTGTACCAATCCCATACATTTTTTCTTCTTAACATTTCAAATCTTTCCTTTTCTCGATCAAAACACCATTTCTTTTATCAACATTCAAAATTCTTTCTTAATCAGACTTTACCTACACCCTCCTCTACTCTCCTTGACTTTCCCATTTATCTGCTCTACTCTACATCACAGCTTGTCTATTGCCAGATTCTCCTTCTCTAAATCACTACACCATATCTAGAACCACAACCTCTTTACTTAGCCCAACTCTTCCCTCACACTCTCCCCTGCAGTCCTCATCACTCTGCTCCACCAGCCACCCAGCAGCCCCTCTCGCTCCCTGCACGCCTCCACTTAGCCACTTGTAGCATCAGTTATCTCATATCCGGGAAATCATTGATGAATATGCGATTCTCTTAAGCATACATGTGTTTTGTTGAGATTTTTATTGGTGCATAATAATGAGAGAGATTTATGCGTATGGAAATTTAGTCCAAATGATTGGCTGTGTGTGTGTGTGTGTGTGTGTGTGTGTGTGTGTGTGTGTGTGTGTGTGTGTGTGTGTGTGTGTGTGTGTGTGTGTGTGTGTGTGTGTGTGTGTGTGTGTGTGTGTGTGTGTGTGTGTGGTCTTGGCAGTGTTTTGTGAGTGAATGTTACTTTTGCTGTTAACAACGATGCAATTATGACGCGGTTTTCTGCTCATCTGTCAGTCATTAGTTATCTCGTTTAGCTTTTTTTCTCTCTCTCTCTCTCTCTCTCTCTCTCTCTCTCTCTCTCTCTCTCTCTCTCTCTCTCTCTCTCTCTCTCTCTCTCTTTCATCGTACTTTCACTCCTGTTCTTCCCCTTCAAATACCAGCTTCTTTTCATCACTCTTTTCCAGTACAAGTCTCTCTCTCTCTCTCTCTCTCTCTCTCTCTCTCTCTCTCTCTCTCTCTCTCTCTCTCTCTCTCTCTCTCTCTCTCTCTCTCTCTCTCTCTCTCTCTCTCTCTCTCTCTCTCTCTCTCTCTCTTCCTTGTCTTTAAATCGTGCTCCCACCTTTTCTACTCCTTCCTTGTAAATTTTCGTCTCTACCTTTTCCTCCTCTTTTTCTCTTTCTCTGTGTCTTCCCTCCTATTCCTCCTCCTTCCATCTCATTTCCTCCCCGCCTCCCTCCCCTCCCTCCCCTGGGTAAGTGGCTCATCCTCTCTAAGAAGGTTTCTCCACCAACACATTTCAAATTAGTTTCAGGCAATTAGAGGCTTAAACTGTCTCTGTTAGCTGCCTTGTATATACGAGTCACACTAACTCTACCTCACGTCCAGACACACACTATCCAGATTCGAAGAGAATTTCACTGTAAGCCTCTCTCTCTCTCTCTCTCTCTCTCTCTCTCTCTCTCTCCACTCCCTTCTTTAACTAATTTTCGTGCTCTTGACTCGATGTTTCTTGTCTCTAACCCAGCGCATTCTTACAGAGAGATTTTTTTTTTCTTTCTGAGTTGGAGGAAAGACTGAGGCTAGCAGTAACCATGTAGTGTATATGTTTCACTTATTGAATATTTTTTCCCTTCTGCGAATTGTAGCAGAGAAGCGTTTGGTTGTCAGAAAATTTGAAAATATAATATATGTGATGTATGCAAGGTGGTTGTTTTTCCTTTCTTTCCTTTTGAGGCTAACAAGCACCGGAGTCACAAACAACTAGTAAGCAGACGGGATAACATCGATTCTTAGTAATGACCGTTATAAAACATGTTGTTGTGGTGATGCACGGGCCGCGTTTTCCCAACACTTGAGACCAACAAGTATTAACACCACACACAGAGCCATCTAACAGTTAGTAGGACACCGAATTATAACTAAAGCATTTTATGGACATACTGCTTTCACTTGTCTGTTTAATGGCTGCTCCTGCCAGGCGTATATCACACTTTGATAAAAACCTGACGGCGCTAAAGACATCTTACACCGCCGCGCATAATGTTGTGCGTCCCACTGCGCCAGGACGAAATGCAGGGCTGAGAACAGGCTTTCAGCAGTGGCCATGCAGGCTTCTCGTGGGGTACGGGGCTTGGGGGTAGATCGTGGGTCACCCTTTGGCTGGCCACTAAGGGTCACTGGGCCTCCTGTGTAACACATCATTTAAATACACCATTGTTCGGATGGTTTCCTGCCGCCATTGCCTGTGTGCCTCGGTGACTCGGTGCCTTCTCTCTCTCTATCTTCACCTGGTTTTGCTGTTTTCTGTTTTGTTTTACTTTGTGTTTGAATTGTGTCTGTGATTCCTTCATATTGTCTTGTTTGTTCTTAATACGGAGTTGTGTTCTGCAACGTTATCTGTCTTACTGCTTCACAACGTTCACCCTCATTAGCTTTTCAGCGTGTTTCCGCCCCGCCGAGTACCGCTGTCTTGCCTGTATACTGTTGTCTCGAGGCATCATTTGAATGTCTAATTTTATGAGTAACTTCGCTGATCGGTATCGTGGGTCAGACATTTGTCAGTTCCGTTAACGAGGCGCCGGCAAATCTTCAGCTTTGAGTGACATCGCCGTATGCAAAGTAATCGCATCTAAACTCTTCACCGCGTTCACCTGGCTGGCCTCATTCACCGGCAGGTCCCGGGGCGCCGAGCAGCTGTGGAATAACTTTTTTTTTCTTTTACCTTTCTTGCAATCGATGATTTACTAACGCCTTCTTTTTGTGAGACACTTAACATTGTTTTTGTCTTCGCAGTTTTTTGCGATTTTTTAGTCTGAATATCTAAGAGAAACTTACAAACGATCATTGTTTGTTTACACAGTTGTCACCTTTCTGAACAGCGGTCGGCATGCCATCACGCAGGCCGGAAAACTCGACGCTCGCCTCGTCAGGGTGCTCGTAAGCTGACAATAAATCAGCGTCATGAGTGGTTGCGCTCCAAGGACTTGCAAGAAAAAGCAATAATTCAATTTTCACACTAAACATCACCTCGGTATATTCAAACCATTACTAATGTAGCTGTCTTTCTGCGCTTTCCTTCTCTGTTCCCTAGGCGTTGCTAGCAACTGAAACTTTGAGTACACGTTTATTTTTTCTTTTTATCAGTATTCACCGCCACGTTATGGTGAACAAGGGAGAGTTTGAAAGGAGGAAACACTCACATGAGCGAAGGTGTCCCGGTGTGGTGTCGCCGCTGATCAAGCACACGTTGGACCGGGACCTGCACGGCACTAGTTCCCCGATGAACGTCTCGGGTAGTAATGAGCTAATTAATTCAAGGCAAGCTGAGAAAGGTTACACTAACATCTGTGAAGCAACTGCGTGGCTCACTTGTGTATACATTAATACTAACTAGTATACCACATTTCTATCAAGGGTGATGGCATCTTGTGTATCGCCTACTCATTCATCTTGTCGACTTTACTCAGGTGTGAAAGCCCCCCCACCCCGAGGTAATGACCCCTAAAGAGGCGGCCCTTCCCGTGTCTCGCTGGCAGTCTCGGCCCCCAGGCGAGAACACAGACAGGGAAGCTTAACACGGCGACAAACAGAAGCAAAGTTAGCGAGAATGGAACAAGCGAGGGTGACATGCCTTGAGTTGTGGCCAGACGTTTTATTATTTTCAAACAGTTACATTCACATCACTTCTTGGCCAGCTACAAGTACCTCCCAGATGTAATGTGCTTTCCCTTCTTCTTACCAAGTCCAGCCTTTCATTGGAACATGAAGGGTTGGGCAGTATTTCCTTGTAAACTTAAGCCGAATACTTTATAATTTTTGTTCAGGAAAAATTAGCACAAATCGAAACACGGAAAACTTCTAATAAGCTGGTGTGTTTTATGGCATTTTTTGCTGTTTCTTTTCTTCTCCTGTGTGTTATTGAAGGTGGCATTTTGTGTCTTTTTTGGTAGCGCTTCAAGCACTCCCCTCAAAACCCGCGCACCTCCATGCACTCTTTCTTCTTTCGGTGCTAAATTATACTCCACTTCAGTAGAGACCAATGGGAAACCAAAGAGCGAGGTCGGGGAGAATGACAGGTCCAGGTGAAGAGAACAAGTACGTGCTTGAAGCGACATTCGTTTCAAAATCCACAAATCCTGCCAAGTAATGAACCGAGTCCTTCAAAATATCAAGGAAAGTAAAACTGCACGAAATGGAGCTTTGCCGCGTTGCTCATCTTCGTTTCCTTACCAATTAAACCTCAGGCAGGCATGACCACCTCTTTCCTTGTTATCCCACGGCTCTCTTCACTATGCATTCCCTTGCAAGGTAATGCCAGTGTTACCCTACGCTTTCCTCCACTGTCCATTCTCCTAAAAGCCAACGACAGAAGAAACTGGACATGATGGACAGTTATTGGTAAAGAGGGTGATTTATGAGTGATAAATAAAGGTAGACTGTAATATACTCAAGCTTAAGCGAGAAAATTTTGAGTGTTGTAGTAAACTGGTGATGATGGAGGTGATGGGAATGGTATTTGTTGGTGGGAAGAACTTAATGAATTAGCAGCGTGGTGATGATAATGGTGATGTGACTGTGATGGAGACAGTGTGGGTTGTGATCGTGTCGCTGTGGTACAGAAGGGTTAGCGGCGAGTTAGTGGAGGGACAGCAAGGTACGTGTGCTGGACGCGGGGCGCGAGGCAGGAGATAGCTTGCCCGCCGTGCCATATTGTGTGTTCAGCGAGGAAGAGGACGGCCGCCCCGCCTCGCACAATGACCGGACGGGCAGACTGCAACAATTAAGCTGAGACGCACAAATTAATGAAGCATTGTAAAGCAGACCGGGTGTCGGGAGGGCATTGTGGCGGCGACGGCGGAGGCGAGGGTGCTGATGAGGGCATTCTCACCGCCAAGCGGCCAGACCATCTTCCTCCTCCTCCTCCTCCTCCTCCTCCTCCTCCTCCTCCTCCCTCACATCCTCCTTTTCCTCCTACACATCTACATATTTTTTTTTTCTCCCGCTACCATCTTTTGCTGCAACACGGTCTCCCTTTTATTTCTCCCTTCACATTACTTATTTTCCTCCTCTCTCTCTCTCTCTCTCTCTCTCTCTCTCTCTCTCTCTCTCTCTCTCTCTCTCTCTCTCTCTCTCTCTCTCTCTCTCTCTCTCTCTCTCTCTCTCTCTTTCGTCACACCCTCCAACAATTACTTTATGTTTCTTCACGTTCTCTTGCAAACTTATCCTGCAATATTCTCTTCTTCTTTTCGTAACTTCATATGCAATTTTTTAATCACATAAATGCCTCTCTCCTTTTCTTCACCTCTTAGCATATTCTCTCCTTCACGACTTCTTCCTGGTTACTGATTAAAATTATGAGATTATGAACGGACGAGACCTCACACCCATAAAGGAACCACACGATATGATATGAAGAGTCGAAGCGAGATAACTGAGCGATGGTATTTGATAGGATGAGGTGACTAAGAAATGAACGGGAGACACATGAAGGCGCTTGACTTTCATGAGGAACCGAGACGTGAAGGGGGAACGGTATCACGTCAATGAGTGATATGATATGAGACGGTGGTTTATGAATTTTAGGGCCATGAACGAGGAGGTAAGCATGATATCACAAATGGAGATGCGAGAAGTGTTTATCAGTTTCTCATCATGATTAGTCAGTGCAAGTAAACCAAGAGTAATTTTTACCATAGTGCTTACCAGTTTCCGTGGCTTTCTGTACTTTAAAAGAAAAAAAAAAGAGTGACAGAAAACATAATGAAAAAGTAGGAAAAAATATACAGAATAGAGAGATTTTCATTAATATCTGCCTATTTTATGCAGTTCTTGACCACCTTTCTTTACGTATGTTTAAATTAATCAATCAATCATTCAAACAACGCAGAAACACACACATAACAAAATTAACTTGAAAACGTGACGAATCTAGCAGGGCTTAATTGAGAGAGCTTATTTTTACCATTCCTACCTGTTGATTATTTCTCTTTTTGCAGACAGGAAGCGTGATGAGGTTATGTAACAATGAAGAGATGAGAAAACATACAATAAAACACACTGGGAGAGAGAGAGAGAGAGAGAGAGAGAGAGAGAGAGAGAGAGAGAGAGAGAGAGAGAGAGAGAGAGAGAGAGAGAGAGAGAGAGAGAGAGATAGCAAATAGGGTGAAAGGAGCATGAGGAGAGCGTGGGAGGCATTGCTGAGTCAGGTATCCTTGGCACTGCTTTTATTGCTTCTGGACAAGTTTCTTAATTTGCTTCGGAATATTTGACTTCTCTCACTTGCCAGAGTATGAAATTTTGAAATCGCAGCGTCTATTTGTGCGGAAAATTAAACGTGTCTAGCTTTACCACCCACGTTTAGGGAGAAATCTAGCAACAAGTCAGGACGATAGAGAATGATTTGTAAGCCAATCAAAGGCAAGAGAAGTGCAGACGAGAAAGATTCCAAATGTCTGAGGATTAATGTAATGTTTATCGATATATATATTGTTGAAAATTCTCCATCACAAGCACAGTCCCTATTCATTCCATTCACGTTCTTATACTCACACATTATTTATTGATCTATTTATTCCTTTTCTTCTTTTTCTTCCCCAGTGCAACATTCTCACAGTGGACGGCAGTGGCTTGAGCTGCTACTACTGTGACATTTGAGCCAGACATCACATCTCCACAACACTGGTTACCTCAAACTCTTCCCTAACAATGTGCGTATCGGCTGTGACTATTCATTCTGGGAGAAAAAGAAATAAGAGCGACGAAAAAGGAGCAGTTTCACGCATCAAAGACAACAAAGTGTAAAGTGGCCTTAAAACTTTGTTGCCTCACATTTACTTAGTATTCGGCCATACCTCGACCCGCTCGTTGCTTATGTTTCCTTACGCTTGTATATTATGGCTTTTTTTTCCTCCTTTTCTCAAGTCTTTTTCTTATTCTTTAGTTTGAACAAGAATCTTTTTAAATGTTTTTTTTTTCTTTCTCTCATATTCACAATTTATCTTTATTGGAGGTTCGTGCGGGCTACCAGTCGGAGGCAGGGTCAGAGTGGTGACCTGTGACCTGCTTCTCGGAGTCCTGTTACCTGTGGCGACCTGGTGTTCCCCTCCACCTCCTCCCTTACCCTACTTCTTTCCCTCCACCTCCTCCCGACCGACCAATGGACCAGCCGAGCCTAATCCTGTACTGCATCACGAGGGAGGAGGAGGAGGAGGAGGAGGAGGAGGAGGAGGAGGAGGAGAGGGAAGAAGCCACCGCCTCTACCGCCACAAGCACCGCAAACCACCTGCCATCACCATCGCCACCATCAGCCGCATCACCGCCGCCAGTTCCGCCTGTTGCTGAGTTAACATGTTTTCAGTGAGTTGAGTCGTGCAGCATTACCAAAGACTAGTAAACATGCAAAAAAAAAAAAAAGTGTTTCTTGATGCCTTACCGAGTGCAAATGTGGAGGCGGCAGGAAAGGCATAAATAAAAACAATGCAGGCAATGTGTGTTCCTTCCTGAAGGCGAAGCGGAAGGCGAGGCAGGAGGGAGGGGCGAGTGACGAGCGTGGGAGACAGAAGTGACAAAGGAACGTATGTTATGGTAAGGATCCGTGAAGTTGGTGACAGTGACACTGCTCCTTGCACTTCACTGTCAACACTATCTCTTCACGCAACTTCTTCTTCAATGTAGTTAATTAGAATCTTATCGTAATTTACTTTGCTTTTCTTCTCGCTTATTTTTCACGTCTCACAGCTTTATGAATTATACCTGTTATTTTCTTTACTTTCAATAAAATATCACAAACTATTTCCTTTTTCCTTTACCTGTTTCACTGAATATATACTATTACTACTACATTATCTGACAGTTCGTTTGCTTCTTTCTTCCCGATTCTTCTTACGATAGTTATATTACCCAGACCACGACACATCATGTATACCCGGCACGGAGTGTCATTATAACCACTTTACACAAGTCAAAGGGACGAGTGTCGTTGTTGCACGTAATCGTTTACATGCACAAAGAGAAGTATGTACGCGGTACGTTAATGATAGCTTTGCGGAGATCATTAGGAACTGGTGTGTGTGTGTGTGTGTGTGTGTGTGTGTGTGTGTGTGTGTGTGTGTGTGTGTGTGTGTGTGTGTGTGTGTGTGTGTGTGTGTGTGTGTGTGTGTGTGTGTGTGTGTGTGTGCGTGCACGTGCGGGTTTACGTGCATGATGCATGGAGGTGCAAATACATAGGTGTGTAGGCCTGCATACTTGTGTGTGCGCTTAGGCGTGTGATGCATCTCAAGCAGGGTGGAGAGCGAGTGGCCTTGAACACATAAATACATTCCCAGGATATCTGTCTGTCGCCAAAGCTGCTCACCGGATTACCCACGCCCTCCACTCAGGAGAAGGAGAGCCTACATGGTGGGGTTTGGCATGCTTCTCCACCCACCCATCTATCAGCGCCCTATTCCTGCTACTGTCTACGAGTATGCCGCAGACAATGCGCCTGGGATGTAGGAATTCCATTCAAAGACTCCAGATAGCGGGAACCACTGCAGACTGCCCTTAGAAAATTATGGTATGGGAAATGAGACACGTAAAATGAAGAAGATTTATGTGATGAACTGAGAGTCGTGACATAACCAGAGAAAGGATGAGCAGTGGTGAGTAATAAATGATAAATGCACTGTGCAATGAAGCTGATGATTGCGCCACGTAAGTCTTCACCTTGTGTCACTCTCCGGGATCCATTTCCTAGATCAAAATCATTACATTTTTTATAACTGTAAAATATATTCATTTTCTGTTCAATCTTTAATGCTAGAAATGATAACCTCCAAGCCTCAGCAAATCACTTGACTTCACGCTTTGAAAAAAAAAACTTTCCATCTAATCATCAACAAGCACTACGGTGAGAGAACAAACTCAAAAGCACGAGGTGAGGAAATCCTTTCATGTAAAGTTTCATATTCAGCCGTACGTGCACCCAAAAGTTAATTACTAAAAAGCGTTGTCAAACAAAATGATTTATGGTTTCCTATGCTCGTCCGGAAAAAAAAAAATCAAATTTCCGCCAAGCATAAATGGTGGACGTCTGCACCAAGGTGAGGGTGTGGTGTAAAAGGCGTGTCTGCACGGAATGAAAGGCAGGCGCTTCCCATGTAGTGCACGCCTCTGCATTCATCAATTCCAAGAGGAAAACAAAACCAGTGGAACCTTTAACCTTGAAAGTGTTGTTGTTGTTCTTAGTGTCTAGAGAACTGGTTTATACAAACTAAACGACCAAGGCAACCAGGGCGGGATTGCGCCGGGGCCAGGCCAGGGGTGGCACCACAGAACAGATAAATGAATGAACGAATGAAAAGCATACTTAGCAATTCAAAATGGTGAACAATTCTGCATCAAAGGAGTGTACTCAATTGTATCTTCTTTATAAGGCGCTCATTATTGAAATGTTAATATTCCAGTTTATTATCTTTTTTAATTCACTGTTTGTGCAGGAGCCTGGACTGAGGCTGAGCTGGGGCTGACCTGGGGTTGGGGCAGCGGGGATCACTGGCTTGCCGCCTCGTGGGGTGCCTGGTTAGAAGGCTCCGAGGCAAAGCCGC
>NC_059301.1:14359753-14402253 GCF_017591435.1 Portunus trituberculatus
TGTCCACACCTTGAATATATTATGACTTATGAATACCTCTTCAATAAAACCATGTACGAGTATTTCCTTATCACCACCACCACCATCACCACCGCAACCGCCGCCACCCCTCAGTCCTGATCTACAGCATCTCAACATGTACCAACCAGTGTGAGGGTCTCGCATCAAGAGTCCCTGTGCACATCAGGTTTAGGCTCACTGATGCGTCTAACGGCAAGACCTCGTGTGTGTGTGTGTGTGTGTGTGTGTGTGTGTGTGTGTGTGTGTGTGTGTGTGTGTGTGTGTGTGTGTGTGTGTGTGTGTGTGTGTGTGTGTGTGTGTGTGTGTGTGTGTGTGTGTGTGTTTGTAAGACGTATCTATACTGAAAATTTCCTTCGTTGTTTATTGGAATATGTTTTCATGTTTATGTTTTTTCATGTTCATGTTTTCATTTGTTTAAAGAAATTTGGAAAAAAGAGGAAAGGAATAATTGAAAGGCCAATATCAAAAGTAAATTGTGGTTGAATCGAAAAAGTGCATCAAATCATTTTCTTCTTTTATCGACTTCTTGTGAGTGCTTATTGCGGCAAACGCACATAAAACTGGCAAAATGATGTGTCGATCAAGTGTTGCCGATGCTCCAATCCCTCCCTCAGACTGTTACTGCGGAGTGTGATCGTGTGAGGCGGCTCGCTGCCTTCCAGTGCCGCGACCCTCTCTCCCTCACGCTCCTTCCTGCCAGCAGTTAGCCAAGAGACAGGTGAGTCTTGGCTGGATGAGTTACAGCACCACAGCGGTGATGTTTTGCGCTAAAACTAATTACTGGACTTTTGAATGCATATTGATTACCCAGTGAATATCACATTAACAGCTACATGATTTATTCTTTGGGGTTTTCCTTATAAAGGCTGATGATGAGCTTTACACTGAGTCAACGTGCAGCTGATCAAAGATGGTAATAGGAGATGTAGAAGCGCCGAGATTGCCAGTGTTGGCACCCACATGCCCGCCACGCCACGCTCAGCAATACACAGGTGAGGGCGGCGTGGCGGATTATCATGCACCTTTGCTTTTTTCATTTGATTTTATTTGTAGTCAAACATTCTCTTAAACAGTTCCGGGGAAAAAATGCATAAAATTTTTCTCACAATCTTACGGCTAATATCTCAGTGAAATTTACCAGGCTTCAATTTTCAAACATCGTTGATCAAAGTAAACAATGAACATAAAAGAAAGTGATAAAATGTTCAGCACGGGACGCCTCACGCTCCCTTCTTTACTGGCAGCAGGCTGCCTGAGGACGCCACGCTTAGGAAAACTGTCCAGGAATTATGAGACTATAAACTAAAATAAGTTTAATAGAAATGAAAGTAAACTTATTTCCATTTTTTTTTTTTTTTTTGTTTTGTGGGGAAAGAAAATTATAGCTTTCCAAAAATTAAATACATAACGAGTGTGGCAATGGTGAGGCAGCGGTGTAATGGCCGCAAACACTCGCTGTTTGGAATTCATCAAGAGAGTGTCTGCATACGCAAAACTTTTCTCTTTCTTTTCTTTTTTATCTTCCTTAATGTTGACTTTTACTTTCTTCTGAAACTTTCTTCAGTACACAGATGAAGTCTCAACGTCTTGCAAGCTTTCTCCTCTTAGTATTCGGCAGCTAAGTGGTCATTCTTCAGGGCCCAGCGTCAATAGCATTATGCTCACTATGCACATTACAACAACATGAACACATTTAAAACGTTTCCTAGGCAAATGCACACGAGAAATTAAATATGTGACCACATGCAAAGATGTACTGCCGTACCCAAAAAAACTCAGCGCCAAGAGACATTGTTCCCAGCGCATTCAGTCCCGCGAGGCGCCCCTCTGCAGCCCCGCGGCGACCACGTGCACCCTGCCTCGTAAGGGACGCTATGGCGTGCTGCTGTTGCTGCTGCTGCTGCTAGCATTGCTTAAGTGTAATGGCAACAACAATTATCATTAATGATAATGATAATAACAGTGATAATAACGGTGGTAATAATAATAATAATAATAATAATAATAATAATAATAATAATAATAATAATAATAATAATAATAGTAATAATAACAATAACAACAACAATTATGATAATGATAATAATAATAATAATAATAATAATAATAATAATAATAATAATAACAATAATAATAGTAATCCCAACAGTCTCGTCAACCAATAAATCACTTTTCCAATGGGCCGTCACCTGCCTCGTTAAGATGCATGAGCCGGGCTGTTTACGAGCGTGGTGGGCGAAGTATTCTTGATTTATTAAAATGTGTCATTAACGCCGCACCATACCCGCACAGCCCAAACCCTCGCTCCACTCAGCTGGTCAGGCAAGGGCGGCCTTCCCCTGCTGTGATCTGCGTGCCGCGGGGCGTGCCGCTAGCTCGCGATGCATTAAGGTAGAAAGCAGTGGGTGGGAAGGTTTCAACACTGTATGCTTACAGGGAAGTACTGAGATCTGGAGAACATGAAGTGTGACTCACGACATGCATATATTTCGGAGGACGGAGATGACTGACTCGTCATTTAGAACACAAGAATATGAAAAATAATGGATGCAGCAACAAACCATCAGGTCTACACATGGCAGTGTCTCCTTACAGCTACAACAACGAAAGTCTATGGTGACTTGCATGAAAAGAGAATCATTCCATTTCGTAGGTAAAGACAGCTAATGCCAGTTAGTCTGCTTGTTATGGTACTGAATTTTGAGGTAAATTACTGAGTATCTGAATGAAAACGTAAAATAATACTTCAAAGACTGCCAGCCCAATGATGAAGCAATTAAAATGATGAAGAAAAATGTAAATGTGATGCTGTACAACACACACGGAACAAGATAAGATTTCATTATCAAAATCGCTGCCATCATCATCATGAATTTCCCTCTCTCCTTGGCAAAGACGGCACACTCAACTGAGAGAGAGAGAGAGAGAGAGAGAGAGAGAGAGAGAGAGAGAGAGAGAGAGAGAGAGAGAGAGAGAGAGAGAGAGAGAGAGAGAGAGAGAGAGAGAGAGAGAGAGAGAGAGAGAGAGAGAGAGAGAGAGAGAGAGAGAGAGAGAGAGAGAGAGAGAGAGAGAGAGAGAGAGAGAGAGAGAGAAACAGAAGCCACGATCCATTCACTCGCCATTCAAAACCTTCACTTGGCACACTCCAGCGCGACTGCATGGCGTCGTCACCTTCTGAGCAGCAAGGAACATTAGTAAAGGAGGTGGATTGCCATCACAACTCCAGCTCCTGTATTGTATATGAACACTAGGCTTGAAACGCGATGAGAGAATGGGTGTGCTTTTAAAGGCTGACTATAAGTTTTAATAATGATGGTTGTAAAACATGATGTATAGCAATATTTATTTGTTTTCATATCTGAATATTCTTTCTTTTTCTAAATAAATGGATGGTCATTGGATGTGACATGTTTTTTTTCTTATGCAAGGTTCTTTATTTATGGATTGTGACCTCACTCATTTTCTTTTCCTTGCTCTCTCTCTCTCACTCCTCACACACACACACACACACACACACACACACACACACACACACACACACACACACACACACACACACACACACACACACACACACACACACACACACACACACACACACACACACACACACACACAAACATTTTTCTTTTCCTTTCAGCTCAATGCCGCAAAAGGCCTCCGTCGTCTTCAATAAGTTTGCATGTCTATGATCAATTACTTTCCAAAAATGTATATTGTTAAAAAGCTGCACGTCTCCACATCACACATCGCTGGTGAGGCAGACAGTGCGGTGGGCAAGATGCAGCAGGTAAGGAAAACTTAATCCAATGACAGAGAAGCAACTCTATCAGACAACAAAAATATCTTTCTCGTGACGCAATCAACTTCCAGAAGCGAATGAATCTATGACACCTACTAAGTAGCTACACGCTTCGATGAGAGATAGTTTCGAAAGTAGATAGGGAAGCTCAGATTGACGGTAAAGTACTATAGGAGGCAAAATCATCTTCCTTGCATTATCATTTCTCACGAAAAGATAATTGTAACACGAAAGTTTGGATTCATGCATGATTCCTTTCGGCTTCCACTCACCCTGGAGGTTCGTCACTCGCTGATGATTATAAAGCGAAACACCAGTGCCTAAGAAGATCAGTTTGTAATAATCAAACAACTCTGTGTGTAGAATATGCTATGAAAACAACTTTGTGTGTGGGAAAGGTGGTATGAAAACTCAGGATGAACTAAGAGCATTGTTCTTTTACGCTTCGACTCTAAGTCATCCTGAGAGAAAGAGGGGGGGAGAAAGAGCTGCAGTTGAAATGTATCAAGAGAATATATTTAGTACTCTATGCTTCCTATTCTCACTCATTTGTCTCAGCTTCGTCCGACACAAGCTTTAAGTCTCTCTTCTCTCACACGACCGTGCTCCGTCATGACCACAAACACTTGACTTATTACAAGCTTCCCACAGCAACCTCTCATAAACATCCCCCACTTAGAGCCACGGATCACCACCACAACCACCGTCACCCACAACAACAAACTCGTCTCATAACTTATGACTCCTAAACGCCTATACGATGAAGTCTTTAGGCACGTCCTTCTCAGATACCCTCATATATCTACCTGTGTTTGTTTCCTTTGCCTCAAAAAAAACTTTCAAAAACTCTCACTGTAACTTATGCCTCTACTTTCATTCCTAAACTGGACACTATCTGCATTGGGAAGGTGAAGCTTATGAAGGGCGGACTCCAAATGAGGAACACACTGCAGGAGGAGAAGGAGGAGGAGAGGGAGGAGAAGGCCAAAAGTATATAACAGGTGAGGAAAAATGACGCGGCGCAAGAGAAACTGCATGTGGGAGAAAGACGGCAGGTGAGGCGGACGAGGCGACAGGTGTATCATCGTTTACTGTCTTGCTCTTGCCCACAAACTTTCTCCCTGTCTCTCTCCACCCTTGTGCCCCTCCACTGGTTACCTCTTCACCTCTCCACACGTGTTTACTCGCCCCCACTACCCCACACACACCCCATCAGACCTTCCCCCTCTCCCTTCCAGTATTCCTTCCCCTTCCCCCACTCCCTCTCCTTCTCCCCACATCTCTCTTTTGCCTTCCAGATGTGCCGGTGAAGTTTCTTTTTTCCCAAGTGAACTTTTTTGCAGCATGTTTTGTCCATTAGTTTGTATTAGTGTTGTTATTATTGTGGTGGTGGTGGTGGTGGTGGTGGTGGTGGTTGTGGTGATTATTATTATTGTATTATTGTTGTTGTAATTATTTTTCGTTGGTGATGGTATTTTTTTTTTCATTCTTCCTGCCACTAGTGTTTGGTTTACTACTACTATTATTATTATTATTATTATCATTACTGTTATCACTGTTACTATCATTATATTATTTTCATAACCATTATTCTCTTTCCCGTTCTTCTTCTTGCACTATTGTTCTGTTTCTTCTTCTTATTCTTCTCCTTTTTCTTCTTCCTCTCTTACTTTCCTTCAGATTGTTTCTAATTCTTTTGTTTCTTTTTCTCTTTCGTTTTCCTTCCCTTTCTCTTCTCTTGTACCAGTACTAGAAAGATACCGTTTTAACCTCTTCAGTACCATGCCACGTTTTCATATTCATTCTGCTTACGATTTGGTGATTCCATACAGCTTCAGAAACATATGTTGGGATTAGAGTAGTGAAGACTCTGGCCATTAATCTTTTGACCTCCATAAACCTTTACTAATGCAAATAAAATCGTTTAACATTACCCCAAAAAATCAATGTAAAAATGCATCCCAATACCAGAAAGATACCGTTTTAAACACCTCACCGTTCCATAAGGCACAGAAAACACGCACCACGTTTCCTTCTCTAAAGACAACACCTGAAAAAAAGGACGTACTTCTCATGCTGACACTGATGTAACGTAAACACCCTGCCTCTCTCCCTCTCTCCCTCTCTCTCTCTCTCTCTCTCTCTCTCTCAGTTGACAAGAGCCCCATTCCTTCCACTTTTAACCAGAGAAGAAGTACAATTTTCTCACGTCCTCTCTTGATCTTGATGAGGAGGACGGAGGTGAGGAAGAGGAAGGGGGATGGAGAGGAGGAGGAACACTTGGAGGTAAAGAGAAGACACGGGAAGGTCTTGCGTGGGTCCTGGATTCACTAGTGGGAAAGTCGATAGCAAAAACTGGACCCATAATCCAAGGTGGGGAGGAGGAGCGGGAGGAGTAAGAGGAGGAGAAGGAGGAGGTGATGGTGGTGGTGGTGGTGGTGGTGGTAGAAGAGGAGGAGGAAGAAGAGAAGGAAAGAAAAGCAAGTAAGAAAAATCAATATACTAGTAAACTTATGATGCGAGTATTTGCAGAGCCATTGCTACAGGTCAAGTATTTACATGTGGTAGACATAAAGAAAAGAAGAGGGCAAAATGATGCTAAAGTCTCTCTCTCTCTCTCTCTCTCTCTCTCTCTCTCTCTCTCTCTCTCTTAGTGGAAGTGGAACAAAGCTCGCACTTCTGACCTATACGGAAATTCGGTGGTTAAAAAGCTGAAATTAGAAGGAAAAAAACGTCTTAACTCTACGTAAGATATGTAACGTTGTGTTCTTTAAAAGGCGAAGGAATGAGTCATAAGTAAGCGCTGGCCGCCGCGATGCTTCCAGGTAGAAAGGAAGTAATACAAAAACATGATTGATAAAATCTAACAGCCTTGAATAGGTCGTCCAGCCGTGACTAGAAAGTATTTACGATATTAGAGATATTAGAAGTAACCACCGCGGTGAGGGAATTGTGGTCCAGGAGACAACACGCGCGACACCTTACTGGCAACAATATCACTTTTGTTTATTTTTATTTCACTTTTGACTCGTTGTTGTTATGTTCACCTTGATGCCACAAAGTCTTTGTTCAATTATTTCATTCAGTTAGTTAAGTATTGTGAGCAGCGGCGTCAGTGGCCCAGGTTCATGCCGCCCCCGCCAGCAAACAGGCTGAGGCAGGAGGACACAAGCGAAGCCAGGGAGGCCGCTGCTCTGCTCCTTACTAAGTCCGGGACTCAATCATGCGGTGAAGAATTGTGAAGGCTTACAATTAGCAAACAAACCAGAACGGCAGCGACAGATGAGCATTTATGTGTCCGCCAGACGCCGCTTCCAGACACAGCGGCGCCGGAACACTGGACACCTGCTTGGTGTGAGCAAAGTTGTGTGCAAAGTTTTCTTGAAATAATGCAATTAGATTGGACAAGCGTTCAATTTAATTGCAATGATTAATGAGAGCTTTAACTAATCACACAAGATTAGCGCACTAGAACTAAATAGCAATAAGTGAGAACAACAGACAGCTTATACATTTTTTCATCGAATACTTCTTACCGCCGCAGGAGAGTAGCTGCCAGTCCATGACTCGCACCGCACCTGAAGGTTTGCCCTCACCATCTACCCTGAGTTCACTTCCATTAAAATATATATAAACTCTTCAGCCACTGTTTATATGTCAAGGTGATTGACGGAGAGTCAGCTTTCCCGCCACATAAAAGAGATCACAGTGACTTCATAATTTTATATAAGCTCATATTAATTTTTACGCAAGTCATGAGTTTAATCAGACACTGCAGGAGACGTAGGTATAAAGCACCTGCGACGGTCCAGCCTGATTACTTATTTCTCTTGTGACCTGTTTAGGAAAATAGTCTTTTGCGGCCACTGTTGGATCAGGCAAGTGATGAGCGCATGCGAGTGACAGTCTTGCTGTACAGTTTGGCTCCCTAGCGACCCGTACTCCCCTCAACACTCTCTCTTGACACGACATAATAGGATCAAATGAAGAAAATACCTCTTGAGCCAAGTGACGAAGTTCAGTGACTTGGTGCGTAAGGGGGAGGGTGAGGATTGCCGGAACGTGTAGACTATCACTATCTCTCTTGCTCCCTCCAGCCTTTGTTAATATAGCCTCCTTAAGGATCTTGATTCCATCGTTACTTTAATTGATTGAGTTATGACGCTGCAACAAGGAGGTCATCTGGTACCGGCTGAGGTTACGAGAAAGCACAAGCTCGCCCACCGAGAAACTGCCGGGAGCTAAAACTGAAATCCCAACCGTCAGGCCGCAAGCCCAGCGCAGTGTAAGAGCCACCAGGCCCCCTCGTTACTTTAAGGAGTACAGTAAATGTCCCGCCTCAGTAGAGCACAGTAAGGCGGGTGTTAGCCTCCAGCGGCAAGACAACAGGTCCACATTCACCCTCTTGCAGAGTGCGGCTTGAGTAGTGAAGACTGCAAGTTAGATTCTTTGTTGACAACAGTTTCTTGGTGGGAGATGAAATCCTTACCAGTGACATGTGGTCTTGTATTGGTGACGCTGAAACCCAATGAACAGCTTTTAGCCCAAGAATTGGTGATAAGATGGTGTTTCAGTTCTGTGACAAGCCACATATCAAGATCCGAAAGAAAATCATTAACCAGCACCGTACGTCAGGAAACACAATCCTATAAAGGTCACCCATTATACAAATAACCTTATATTTCATTTGGCGCCAACATAAAACTAGGTTGAGAAATATTCATCTGATATATGTGCATATTTACACACATGTTAATGTATGCTGCGAATTGCCTGTGTGTGTTGTCAATGTTTACGTACATCATGAATACTTATGAGGAAAACTATATTTTCTGGGTCACAGTTAGCCAAGAAGTGCGCGCCTGCCGTCACCCTCTGCCTTGAATCAGGGGGCGAACATTATTTGGCTGTGCTGAATATTTATCAAACAACTTTTACGCCAAAAAATCAGTAATACTTAGCGTACAGTACATATACTCTAAGTGATTTTATATAAACCTGCTCACACACACACACACATACACACACACACACACACACACACACACACACACACACACACACACACACACACACACACACATATATATATATATATATATATATATATATATATATATATATATATATATATATATATATATATATATATATATATATATATATATATATATATATATATATATATATATATATATATATATATATATATATATATATATATATATATATATATATATATATATATACACACACACATATATATATAAAGATGCTTGAGATGCCAAGTCATGTTTGTTTGTGTGTGGATTAGAAACAAAGATATACGTAAAACATTTCTATTTTGTGGTAGGGCGAGTCCTTCCTGCCGGTGCTGGACGCCAGCCAAGAAGGAAAAAGCTAAACAAAGGAATACTGGACTGAAATATTTGTCGTGTGTGTCAGTAAATATGTAAATGATAATTGCAGAGAGTGAGAAGCAAACAACACAATCACACAGTCACATAAGAGTGCTACATCAAGAAAGTGAAAGTGCTTCCAAACTTGTAAAGAAACAAAACAACCATGGACCGAACTCGGCACTGTCAACACCTCACACTGCGACACTATTAACTGTAACTACAACAACAATAACTACTGATGCTGCTACTACCATCATTACCACTACTATTAACACAACCATTACTACTACAACTAAAACCACCGCTACATGATGAACTCACAAATTCCAAAGCTATTTAATTAACACAATCTTCGTTTTAAGGCAGTTTTGATAATTTTAACACACACACACACACACACACACACACACACACACACACACACACACACACACAGAGAGAGAGAGAGAGAGAGAGAGAGAGAGAGAGAGAGAGAGAGAGAGAGAGAGAGAGAGAGAGAGAGAGAGAGAGAGAGAGAGAGAGAGAGAGAGAGAGAGAGAGAGAGAGAGAGAGAGAGAGAGAGAGAGAGAGAGAACTAGAAAGTCATGGATGGAGGGATAAGAACAAGTAGTGATTAAACAATAGACATTCAACAGAACAGTAAATCAAGTAGGACGCTGACTGGGACAGAGAGAGAGAGAGAGAGAGAGAGAGAGAGAGAGAGAGAGAGAGAGAGAGAGAGAGAGAGAGAGAGAGAGAGAGAGAGAGAGAGAGAGAGAGAGAGAGAGAGAGAGAGAGAGAGAGAGAGAGAGAGAGAGAGAGACGTAGAGAAGACGGAGGAGCAGACTCACAATTATTTATTATTTGCCAGTTTGCGAGTGGCTTAGCAGATACGCAGCTGACAAGACACACCTCGGGTAGAAGCGCGAGTAGGACAGGAGTATTAGCAAAGAAAACGAAACACGCCGATGACAGAGACAACACACCAGCAAGGAAGATTACATGCCCGTGAACAAGAGAGGGCTGGGGGAGAGACGGGGGAGACACAGAGGGATGGGGAAGGGGGTAGTAGGGGACGGGGAGAGGAGCGGGTCAACAGGTGTGTACAAACAAAAGAAGAATGAGAGAAAAACATACAGGCGTACAAAGTGAAAGCATAGAAGAACGATGAAAGTAAAAAAAAAAAAAAAAAAGAAGAGAGAAAAAAAAAAGATGCAGCAAAGAGATATTAATTAAAAGATAGCAAAACAAGTCATTCATTATCCGTCAATAGCGGAGAAAGTGACGAAAAAGGAAAGAAAAGAGGAACTGGAACACACACAAGCTAAGCAACGAAGAAAAATATACGAGAACACCTGAGAAAAAAAAAAAGAAAGGCAGACGTAAACATGGAAATCAAACCTTAGCCAAAAGTTGCAGAGAGTGAAGGAACAATAAGACTGCAGGAAAGAATACGAGGTGACGGTGAAGGTGTGTATAAGAGGCGGACTTAGGTGTGAGCGGGCGTGGGTGCCAATGGATGCTTGTGATGGTGTGGGTGCAGGCGGAGGTGCGTCTGGGAGGGTGGAGGTGCAGGAGGAAGTAGGTGCGGGCGGGTGTGTGTGGGGTGAGGGCATGGGTGCGTCGAGGGGCGGGTAATGAATCAAGTGATCAATGTGGGTGAGGCGGGGATAGGCTGAGGACAGACAGGGGGTAGTGAGGAAGAGGCGAGAGGAAGGTGAGGGAGGGATGAGGTAAAGAACAGGATGCGATCACTCCTTTCCCGTATTATTCTTTCACCATCACAGCTTTCTAAAGGCTCTAGTTCAAGATCTCGTGTTTTCAAGGGTATTTTATGGTTCTGGTGATAGATTGGCAAGATTTCTAGTTTATTACGAGTAAAAGGAGGAACTGTCTTGAAAACCTGCGGATAGTTGTCTATGTGGCCTTGGGAAATTGTCGTGGTGAGAAAGCAAAGGTATTTTTTAATACGGGCGTCTGAGTCACTGTTATGAGAGGCAATGCTTCAGGCAAGGCTACGCGGAGAGTAGGGAAAGCGCGCGCACACACACACACACACACACACACACACACACACACACACACACACACACACACACACACACACACACACACAAGCATACTCTCTCTCTCTCTCTCTCTCTCTCTCTCTCTCTCTCTGCCATAAAGACATTCCTTCCGTAAATACTTCCTCATATTCCTTCCCTCCGCACCCACCAAAAGGGACAGGCGCGGCTCACTTTACTGTAAGAATACCTGGCTTCACTCACTCACTCACTCACTCACTCTTTCACTTACTGTCTCCCTCCTTACCTCACTCACTTACTTCTTCACTCACTCCCAGCACTACCTTACCTAAATATTGCCACACCAACTGACTACCACTGCCGTCACAATCTTCCCAATCTCAACAGTCCTTGCACAGAGTTCTCCGCAATCCTTTCTCCCTAACTTTCCTTCAGTACCAGGAAGCTTTATCATATTCATTCTGCTTACAATTTGGCGATTTTATTCAGCTTCAGAAACTTATGTGTGAATTCAAATAGTGAAGACTCTGGCCATCAATCTTCTGACTTTCATACACCCTTCCGAATGTCACTAAAATTCTATAATCGTACACAAAACTCATGGTAAAAATATGTCCCAGTACAGCAATACACTACAGCCTCCTCCTCTCTTTCTCCTTCTAGATCCGTCCCTCATTAATTTTTCTAAGCCCCCCATCTCCTATTCTCTCCTCCAGAATCCTTCCTTATGCGAGGAACCTACAAGCAACTTCATTAGCTCCCGGCAGCAGCTTAGCTCGTTACTCACGCCATCTCTGGGCCGGGACTGAAAGAAGTGTACCGGAAACGGATACCTGAGGGGAAGTAAACGCTGGAGAGAGAGAGAGAGAGAGAGAGAGAGAGAGAGAGAGAGAGAGAGAGAGAGAGAGAGAGAGAGAGAGAGAGAGAGAGAGAGAGAGAGAGAGAGAGAGAGAGAGAGAGAGAGAGAGAGAGAGAGAGAGAGAGAGAGAGAGAGAGAGAGAGAGAGAGAGAGAGAGAGAGAGAGAGAGAGAGAGAGATATCCGTAATGAAGATGTGAATGAAGGAGACAAAAGCCAACACACAATCAAGCAATCAAGAGCTCGTTGCCGGAACGCACTTAAGAAGGTTAATCTCTCTCTCTCTCTCTCTCTCTCTCTCTCTCTCTCTCTCTCTCTCTCTCTCTACGTTATTTATTCATCCATGACAACAACAGCAACAATAACAACAACAAAGCACACAAAGCACGTCACGGGTCGCCAGTGTTGCAGTATCTACACAGGAGGTTCAGGACGTGAATGGTTACAAAGGAAGATAAGTGAAGGCCTCCTCTGATATCTGACGGCGACGTGTGGCGGTGAGCAGACAGCCTCGCCGCAGCCGTCACCAGGGGGGTTCCTCAGGAATGTGTGTTGGAACCTCATCAGTCCATCGTAAATAAAATCTTCAGCGACATAAAAACAAACAAGAGAGTTTTGTTTATGAACGGGCGGCAGTAATGTAGTAATCGCCTCATATCAAGATTAGTCGGTCACAGGTAAGCAAACATGCGTTACTATAATGATCATTTAGATGTTGACGTTCATATCTAAGAAAGCAAGCTGTTATATAGCAATCTATTCGGACAACAGAGACAGGGAGAGAGAGAATGAGAGAGAAAAGAAAAGTTTGATTTCACCTCCAGCATCAAACTTACGACGATAATAAATAACTTGCTTACGCCTGAGGAAAAAAACATATGCATAGGAGGAAGCAAATTAATTAAACCCCGTGATTATGTGTTCAGCATTAAAGCCATAATCTTCTCGCACTGACAACAACCTGGCCTCCTCTTGCAATCTGGAGTAGAGATTGAAAAGAAAGTTTAATGTACACATCAGAACTCGTGCCTGTGTTATTGGATTGCATTAATGTTATAACATTGCTTTGAGGTCATGCTGCAGTTGAGTTTATATAACGAAACCTGTTTCCTGGAATTTCCTCTCATCATTGAAATCCTTGATAGTTTTTGTCTGACGAAGAACAAAGTGTTATTGTTCACTATTCCTTTAACACCAAGCTGATTTCCTCAAGTAAGGCAGAGCAGAGCATATAAACGCATACAGAAATCAATCTTTAGACCACTCCTTCATCAAAAAAACACCCGGCGGTCCTTAGCTGGTGTCTGGCGGCGCGGCGCAGTGCAGACGCTGCCGTGTTCACCTCCAGTACACGACGCAGCCCCAGCGAGGCTTTATGCGCTTACATACGTCCAAAGGTCAGAAGTCACGTATATCATCGTACATAAATATAAATATGATAATGATTACAAAAGTCAATCATGTTTTGCCAGTCCGAACATATTTTTTATTGGCATTACTTAATTAGCTTTTGTTACTAATCTTGTGGCATAAATTTCTTTCTGTCGAGCATTTGAACAACTAGCAATAAATGGCGTGCGTCGCTTCGTAGCTCGTGTGTGTGTGTGTGTGTGTGTGTGTGTGTGTGTGTGTGTGTGTGTGTGTGTGTGTGTGTGTGTGTGTGTGTGTGTGTGTGTGTGTGTGTGTGTGTCTGTATGTAATAAAAAAAAGCAGCCATGGAAGAAAGAGAGAGAGAGAGAGAGAGAGAGAGAGAGAGAGAGAGAGAGAGAGAGAGAGAGTGAGAGGTGGTGTGAAATGATGGTCCCCGCTGCTAAATCAACTTTCTTTCCCTCCATGATGTTTGAATATTAACTAACGTCTGATCAACGACATGGTGAAACTCTCTCTCTCTCTCTCTCTCTCTCTCTCTCTCTCTCTCTCTCTCTCTCATGTAGTTTTCCTCACTAACATATTATTTCCAAAACTCCTCCTTTTCATCACTCCGTTACCTTATTTTCCCTCTGATTTCTTCCTTCTCTTTTTCCTCTAATTTTTTAAAGTTAACAAGCGCTAAAATCATCTCTCTCTCTCTCTCTCTCTCTCTCTCTCTCTCTCTACGTCGTTACCCCGCCAGCCAAGGTCCACCAACAGCTACAAACATACATACATACACACACACACACATACAGCATCTCGGTGCGTTTGGTCAGTGTTGGGTGGAGGTTTTCACAAGGGATGAGGAGGCGGAGAAGCATAATTACTCCTCCCTCCCTTCCTTCCTCCCTCCCTCCATCCATCCCTCTCTCCTCCTTCCCTCCGTGCCTTCCTCCTAAGCATCATCTCTCCCTCCCATCAGCCTCTATTCCTACATTTCGTTTCATCCGGTTTTTCCTGAAGCTTCTCACAACCACCACCACTTGGCACGTTTTTCCCAGATTCTTTTTTTTTTCTTTCTCTTTTTTAACTTTTTTTTTTTTTGCTTCCACCGCAGGCAATCTTACCAGCTCGCGTCCTACTTTTTACGAGGAGGCATCTAGTACTGTTTGATGACTCGCTTATTGATTTCAGAAGCGCTGTGAACGGTAGGGAAAGAATACCATAGTCTAGACACATGTAGGCTAGCGGCGGGAGACGTTGGGGTGCGTAGACCGGCGGAGGCAGCACGTGTAGAGACAGATGTACGTAAACACAGACTGACAGGAGACGAGAAAGACACATCTCCAAGCGCAGTCATGATGATGCCGGTCTGCGCGGGGTCAGAGGTCACTGGTGGCGGGGAGTGGGGAGGTCGGGCTCGCTAGTGACTGGGGGAAGGAAGCAGGAATGGAGTCTATTGGTTGAAGGAAGCGTCACAGTATGCAGAACTCAAGGGTAGAGGTGTGTGTGTGTGTGTGTGTGTGTGTGTGTGTGTGTGTGTGTGTGTGTGTGTGTGTGTGTGTAAGTGGTTGTGTTGGTAAGTTATTTTCCGCATTTTTCATTAGGTTATCTTTCTAATGTCGTTTGATTCTCTCTCTCTCTCTCTCTCTCTCTCTCTCTCTCTCTCTCTCTCTCTCTCTCTCTCTCTCTCTCGCGCGCGCGCCTCCTGATATTCTTCAAAGTCACATCCCTCCACTCCCACCTCCACATCCACACCACACAAGGTTAATACGCAAAAAAGAAGGATGTGAGGCTCGGTGCTTCTTTTTTTTTCTGGGTTTGAAGGGAATTATCATCCTCGCAGTGGCAACAAATGTACACGCACACAAAAATAATCAATTACCACTGTCTATAAGGCGGATCATGAACGACAAGCAGCGAATCGTCACGAGTGTTGGAGTGCACACATAGACATTACTGGTGCTCCTAAGACTTCAATAGGAATCAGGCCCGTATTCAGAAAGGCTTTGCTCTCTCAACACTAGTTTCCAAGTCCACAGAGATGGTTGGCGGAGTTTTCAAGAGTGTTTCTCCAGTTAGTGGTGTAGAAATCCTGTCACTCTGCCTCTAGAACCGTAAAAGATGCCTTAGAAATCTCGCGTAAATCTAAATAAACCCTTTTGAAATAGTGCAGGTGAGGCACAGAAGTGTTTGAGAACACTAGCCACAGATTACTCGCGCTGAATTGAATGAGAAAGAACTTCGTGTTATCATTTGCATTGAATCTTCAGCGGATTTGGCAGATGAGTAGCGACAGGCAGCTATCTGGCACAACAGCCTCTTAGCGGACACGCCCTTAGGTGCTGCACAAAAAAACTAGAAGCAGCTGGGTGGTTCACAGGTGCCGAGGGTGTTCTGAATACTCTCTAAGTGGTTCAGAAATGGATGTGGATCACTATGGCTCTTCTATATTGAGTGGTTAGTCATTAGTACTATTCTTTTCTCACAAGGACGATCATAAAAAAAGTTCACTAGTCCTTTACCTGCAAATGGAGGAAAAAAAAAAAGCAGGATTTAAATTTGAAGAGGAGTTTGGTGTGATAATAGCAGACAGTGAGGTGGTGATGCAGGAGTGGTGTTGGTGTCCAGGCGCTAAGCATCACCAGCTGTTGGAAAGTCCTGGCATGCATCCTTGTTGCCTTGTGCACTATCATCCCACACTTTTGTTTCCTACTGCTGTTGTTACTGTCGTTGTTATTCTTGTTGAGTTGCTTGGTGGATGTTTGTTATGCAGCATATCTTTAAGTGAACAGGGATTTACTGGGAGTGTGAATGACTGTGATAAACATGATGATGATGGTGATGATGATTATGATGATAATGATGATGATGGCAAAATATAACAATGAAAGAAAAATATACATAATGATAGAAGATAACACAACGATGACGATGAAAATAATGAATATTGATCATAGTTATCATGAAACCACAACTAAAATGAACAACTAGAACACTACTACAATCACTACTACTACGACTACTACTACTACTACTACTACTACTACTACTACTACTACTACTGCTACTGCTACTACTGCTACTACTACCACCACTACTACTACTACTACTACTACTACTACTACTACTACTACTACTACTACTACTGCTACTACTACTACTATTACTACTAGTACTATTGCAAATACTAAGGCGGAGGTGATGGTGGTGATAGTAGTGAAAAAGTAATTGTAGTATGAAGAGCTAAACTAGTGAAATTAGCACAGAAGTGGTGTCAGTAGCAGAATGAGTGGTTGCAGGAGCAGTTGTGGCATGAGGTGCTAAACTACTGAAATTATAGCACATCAACTGCAAAAAACATGAAAAGCAACAATGCCACGCTCAGCACGGCGCTACAACAACACCCATCCCTCACTCCAACACCCGCCATTCCCATTCTTATCGGGACCCCACACTAGAGACGCTTCTTTCAATCCTGGCCCCACCCGAACCTTTCAATGTTTACTACCGAATACTGGTCTTTCGTAACCAATCATTTCCACATGGTAACCCCTTCAATACTGGGCCACAGTTTTGTTTACGATTAGACCATTTTATTGACATTATGAAGGGTCTATGGAAGTCAGAAGATTATTGGCTACATTCTTCACTATTTCATGATCATTTTACTTATTATTTATTTTTAAAGCTGTATAAAATTACCAAATAGTAAGCAAAATGAATGTGGAAATGCGTCAAGACGATATAAGAAACCACTATAGAGAATCAACGATACATAATTCAGTTAAGAAATGCATCTCACTTTTCTTCTTTATTTTCTTTTCTCTACAAAGTTTCATTCCCTGGTCATCCTGAATTCACTCATCCTCAACACATCCCAGAGAGACCCCCCACTACTTCTTCTTTCTCTCTCCTCTTACTCTATTATTTCCTGTTCTTCCACGCGTAGCATTAGCGGTGGTTTGTAATGTCACTACAGACTTTCACTTTAAACCTGCATATTTTCTAGTATTTGTTTTTCTCTCTTATTCTTGCATCTTACCTCCTACATTAGACTGAATCATCATATATATTTTTTCCCTTTTACTTTTCTTTTTCTTCAGCATTCTATCGCATCTTTCCTTTACTTGATCGTGTCTAAGTAATTAATTTCCTTCTTGTAATTCATTCACTCTATATTTATTTTCAGATCAACATCCATTTTTTTAAATTTAAGCTGGTCATTACTGACTTCTTTACGCACATCCTTCTTTCCAATCTGTTCATCATTGCTTGTTTTTTGCTCCTCAGTCCCGCCATTCCTCACGCGCTACCACCAAAGCTGACGTGAAGATGGCATTGCTCCCACTGGCTACTCCCTACCCAGAGTCCACCAGCCAGTCTCAAGTACTCCGCTTCTGACAAATTGGCTCATTCATCGACGGCTCAGTAGCTCTTTGCCTTCATCCATTCCCTGGTCCAAAGTTTCCTGAACCTAATTACTCCCTCCTCTACCTCAAGCTCTAATCTTAAATCCCTTAACGACTTTTTCCCCTTTAAATCGAACTGCCATTGCTTCTTTCTCTTACTCCTGAATTTAACACCAATTCCTCTTCTTCTTTAACTTGGCCGCATCATCTCTAAGTATACTTCAATCCTGAATCACATCAATCCAAGCGTTTATGCTCTACTATTACTTATTTTTCCTGACGCATCTTCTCCTTACCTAACCTGGTCCTCATTACATTCATCTTTCCCTTCATACCCTATCCTTCCCCTCCCCACCACCACTTACTCCTCCTCCACAGTGCAAGCCTCATTACCGTCATCTTCACCCTTGAACCTCCAATACTCCCCTTGTCCAGCTGATTCTCACTGCCCCGCCTCCATCCCAGCCTCCACGGACCATCTCACGTTTCTTGGGAGAGGCAACACTTCCCAGAAAGACCTTCGTTTCGTGTTCCTTTGGTCACACGGTCCTGAGAGCTCTTTAAAAGTTCCTCGGCCCCTTCAGCCTTCGCCGCCGCCCTCCCGCCCTCGCTCCGTAACCATCCGGTAATTCTGGCTTGGTGTGTGACCTGATGTTACTTTCCGGCTAGAGTTCGACAAGACCTGTTGTGGTCAAGGAGGCAGACGGGTACTGGGAAAGGATGGTCGTGGTTGGTTCTTTGCGGGCTCAGCGTTCAGTAGCCAGCGCGCCATGGCTTCGTGAGCTTGAGGCGATAAATGACAAAACTAAGGAGGACAATATTGACAGATGAGAAATGGTTGAAATAATAATGAGTGACGCGTGAGGCAGCAGTAAATAACTCCACAATAAAAGCCATCATGACGGGACCAAAATTTATGAAGTTGTAACATGTGAAATTTTATGGAAGGTGAATGTCATTGTTATTAGCGCTGACAACACCATTACCGGTCTGGCGCTTCATAAAAACTCAAATAAAACTAATGACAATAACAATGTTTATGAAAAGCAAGGCAGTCAGGCGAGGCGGCGGCGTGGCATGGACTGCTACCCGCGCCTCGAGGGTCGCCGGCCGGGGCAGCAGCGGCGGCGGCGGCCTAGAGAGGAGAGGAGGCGTGAGGGCATTAGTCCCGAGCCGCGCCTCCCTTCCATGTGAAATGCCCGGGCTCTGCGGCGCCGCGTCATCTTCACGGGGTTACGGAATGAATGTGGACTCATTACACTCCGAAGCAGTGAATCTCAAGACCATTAAGCCGTCAATTACGAAAAGGGGAGGAAAGATGAACGGAAAATTCGCGCAAAAGAAACCATACCTTAAAAGTCCCTAAAAAAAAAAAAAATATTTGCATACCTGCCGCTAAGTAAACGGGAGACTAAAAGGCTCGTCATCAATATCATCATCACCGGAAAAATGAAAACCAGTCTAATACAATAAAGAGAAATGAAAGTTCATATCGTCGCTAAGTGTAAAGTGAGCGGAAGACGACGAGCAACGGAGAAGTGCCGATCACCTTGTTCCTGCGTGTTTTAAGTCGCTGTGGGAGGGAGGAGAGAGTGTCAGGAGGAGTGCACCAAAAGAGAAGGGCAGTAGTGAGGCAAGACAGGACCTGAGTCAGGGGACATTTGCGACAAATCCTCGCTTGACAGTAATCACTTTATCAACATATTTATCGACCATAGAGAGAAGTTTATCATTGGGAGACGCTGTTACAGAGAGAGAGAGAGAGAGAGAGAGAGAGAGAGAGAGAGAGAGAGAGAGAGAGAGAGAGAGAGAGAGAGGATGAATGAGAAGAGATTGGGGAGGCTGACCCTTCCTCTCCTCTCCCTTCAGCGGTGCACAGTCATGCTAAGTGAGGAACAAAACGTCTGAGAGGGTTTGTTGCCTCTTCACGCTACGCTGCCCCGGCGGAGGTGGATGCGGCCTCTCCTCGCGCATTCTTCTTTGATACTGACCTCATTGCCTTTTTATTAGCTTTCTGTGTGGAGGAAGAAGGAACGTGTGAGAGACTGCCGGCGGATGATGTGTGGGAGTGTGCAGCGCTTGTGTTGGGTGCGGCGTAAGGGAGGGATGGAGGGAAGGGGAGGCAAGAAGAGGAGATGGAAAGAGGGAAGGTAGGGAGGGTGAAAAGGTGACTATGAGTATTGAGGTGAGAATAGAAGCCAGAGACACGTGAAGGTGGAGGAATGAAGGCGGAAGTGGGTAATGAAGTGACCTGCGTTGAAAAAAACAAAACACATACCTGGAAGTAACAAAGCGGGACCATAAAAACGATGTATAGGAAAAATCACTTAAAAAAAAAGAAAACGTAAATAAACAAGCGAGGACAGTTTATATGAAGGAGAGCGAAATACTGTAGGCGAAGAGGAGAAAGGAAAAAAGTACGGAAGGATGAGAACACGGAAGTGGCGAGAAGAGTGAGGAGAAGGAGGGCCTAGCGGTGATGATGGGAGGTGCTGGCTGGCTGGGAGGAGAGGGAGGAAGGGAGGGAAGGAGACAGGGAGGTACAGGTGGCGGGAGGCGCAGGGAGGAGAGGTCAGACCGGGTGAAGGGGGTCCGCGCTGTGAAACATTGGACAGACGCGCCGCTGGGGACTGGTCAGGCCGCACTGCCTCGCCAGACTCGCCGTCTCGCCCGGAGCTTAAAATCACCTGTTTATATTAATGCGTCGTGGACACAGTGCGCGTATCTCATCCCCCATAGCGCGCGAAATGAAGTTACCCGCCTGATATTTTAGAGAGGGAGACTGCACGACCTGAATGCTGCCTGCCCTACTGCAACGTCTTATTCCAACGCGCGAGGCGGGAGAAAGGGAGCGAGGGAAGAAGGGACGGCCATTAAGAGGACTATGTTGGTGTTGGAGAACGTGAAGCGGCAATACGGAGCTGTAGTGTAGAGTGTGCAGGGTGACTGTAGAGGGCCCAGTGGAGGGTTATGTAAAGGTGAGGACGTGAGGGGGTCTCGAGAGGCCTGGTCAGGTGTGGGATGCAGGCGGACAGGAGGTGTGGACGAGGTTAACCAGACCTAGTTCCCAACACCCCTACACATCACCTCCCCTCCACCTTCATCCACGCCCCCTTCCTCTTCCTCTTCCTCCTCCTCATTCTGCTCCTCCTCTGCCTCATCTTCGCTTTCTCGTTCTTAGCTATGCACATTCTCCGTCTCTTTCCTTCTCCCATTATTCTCCTCACGTTGTCTTCGTGTTTTAGCATTTCCTTCCCCCACCTGATCTTTCCTTGTCTTCCTTTGTTTCTTGTTTCTTCGTATATTGTTACGCGTTTTGGAGAAAATTGGATTATTAAAAAGATGGAGGACAGCGATCTTAGTGATAAGCAGCAAAAACTTAATTCGTTTCCAGTAAGGACTATTGTAAGATACGGATACTTTTCTTTCTTTTAACGCGAGAAACGTGTTTGCGTTGTAAAATCAATATTATTAATTAAAGGGTCAAGACTTTCCAAAACATTTCCTTCAACAAAAACCGAACCCGTATCAAGATGTAAGTTAATAAACAATCGTGCAATTCTCTCACGCACTGAAGTTTCCACGGTTACTGAGGTAATGGGGAGACGCGTGGCGAAGCGGCAGCGGCGGCACGCCAGAGACAGACGCTGACGGTGTTTAAAGAACTCAGGTTCGGTCCGTTAAGTCCACTCCCCTTTACCAGCGTCGACTGGTTCCGAGACCGTCGCCCATTGTGTCCTCGCGTCAAGAGCGTGTGGTATGGAACCCGCGAGGCCGCCGCGCTATGTACTGCCTTATCAACATACCATCTGCGGTAGACGGCGATGGCGCACGAAAAGGCTGATATTATTCTCTCTCTCTCTCTCTCTCTCTCTCTCTCTCTCTCTCTCTCTCTCTCTCTCTCTCTCTCTCTCTCTCTCTCTCTCTCTCTCTCTCTCTCTCTCTCTCTATATATATATATATATATATATATATATATATATATATATATATATATATATATATATATATATATATATATATATATATATATATATATCTTCCACTACTTCGTTCTCTTTTGGCCATATAGAGGAAATATTTGTCACATGTTGATCCAAAATAAAAACAATAACGTTAAAGGCAACAAAATGACACCGTCTACTCATAAAGCATACAGTATACACTCACATACATACACACCAGCAAATCTGATCCCTTCCGTGCACAACAAACCTTGCAAGAAACTCGTTCCTTCTCTCTGGAGGAATGCTGCCTTCTTACGAGGTTTACCGAGTACTTTTAAGAAATATCTGAAAAAGCGAATGTTAACGTGACTAAATTTTAATTTCCTCCATTTCTTCTTCTCTTGCAGACCAGGAAAACCAGCACGAAAATAAAATGTGGGTAAACACAATTACCTCCGATCACGTCCTTATTTTTCGAGCAGTAGGAAAGGAGAAAGAGAGACTTGCAGTTCAGTTCAAGCAGCACAACACAAGAATTAACAATGGCTGTATAGGAAAAAGTAGTTTCAACATAATAATCTGCAGCAGAAAACAATGATTTCATGTAGATTACGGTAATCTAGAACACAATAACTTACAGAAAACCAGAAATTTCAGGAAAGCCCAACACTTCCATGGAAAAAGAATACCTAGCAATATAACACAACTTAGAGCGAAGCAGAACAAAAAGCAACCTAATTTACAATAAGATAAAATAACAGCAACAAAGAAACACAATAACTAACAGATCCCAATAACTTTGCAGAACACAACACATAACTTACGGAGGAGCCTCTAATTTGTAAGACCTCGTATAGGGTCGTGCGGCGCGAGACGATAAGGTGCTATAGACCCGTACATCACTCCAGACCGAGGTGTGTTTTATAGGGCTCACTTTCTAACTTATGTGGCAGAACAACACCGCGCCTGTGCCATAGAGATTGTGAGTCTTTATACGAAATTAGCTCTCTCTCTCTCTCTCTCTCTCTCTCTCTCTCTCTCTCTCTCTCTCTCTCTCTCTCTCTCTCTCTCAATAGCTGTACCTGTCTAGCTTTTGCTCATCCAATATATAGTGCTGGTGTTTGTTTGGCCTGTATACAAGACAAGAGCTTCGGAGTATTTATCAGAACATCTTGAGAAAGCTTCCCTATTCTTCAAAAATGTATTTAGGAGGACTCGGTTTAGCAGCGCAGACAGAGAAGGAGAAAGAGAGATAGTGTGTGTGGGGGGGGGGATGAGTGGGTATGTGTGGGAAGGAGAAAGAGAGAGAGAGGAAAAAAAAGAAAGAATCAACGGCTGAAGAAATACAATACAGTCTCTCACTCTCTCTCAAAAGTCCCAGTGCGCACAAACACATTCACCAACTCCTTCACAGCTCCTTGGCGTCCTCTACCAACATCTTCTGCAGCCACACACAAACACCCTCCAGGCTTCGACACCCTCCCAGATGGCCGGGGGTGGGCGCCAGGTGGACGGGGAAGGGCCAGAGGAAGAGTATACAGAAAGACACCAGAACGAGAGGTAGGGAGAGGAGGGGAGGGGTTGAAAGAAGAAGAGCCTCCTGGGCGCCAGTTCCTGCTTCCTTTCTGTCATGTAAACTTCGCGTGTCGGGTCGTAAAAACACTGGAAACTTAACCACGGCTGGGGTGACTGGGCGGTCGTGAAAAGGTGGGGGAAGAGGGGAGGGTGTTGGAGAAGGGAGAAGTATGGGAGAAATGGAAGAAGGGGGAGAGGGAGGGGAGAAAGGCAATGCGAACGTTAGGTGTATAGAGAAAAGGGGAAAGTTTGAGGGAAGACTCAATAAACCAAAGTGATGGATAATACCTCAGAGTCGTGAAGGAGGAGGAAGGGAAGGGAATAATTGCAGCCCGCGGTGATACTTAATTTTACTTTATTCTGTTTTCAAAGCTTATTCTTCTGTGTGTGTGTGTGTGTGTGTGTGTGTGTGTGTGTGTGTGTGTGTGTGTGTGTGTGTGTGTGTGTGTGTGTGTGTGTGTGTGTGTGTGTGTGTGTCTGTGTGGAGGGAGTGGGGCTGCGGGTCACATGGGCGTGAATATATTCGTCCTGATCCGTGTGCGAGTCTCTCTAACTTTCACACTAACTCATGTGTACGTGTGGAGAGAAATTCCTCCCGTAGTAAAGTGAGGAATTAAATTAGTAGGGGAAGGCAGGCGAGGCGAGGCGAGGTGAAGGGTGGAGAGAAGAAGCGGAGAGGAATAGGGACGAGGAAAGCTATGGAAGGAAATAGTTAAAAGAGACAGCGTCATTGAGGAGAGTGATGATAATGACGACAACAGTGACATGATGGACTAAATCTCAGGTTTTGTGAACTTGTGCGGCAAATAAACATGAAGCACATCAAGTCAACTCATAGATGTCTTGATCCATGATACATTCCTTCGGCACTTTTACTGATACGTGATGCATATTCCAGAAAGAGTTAAGTTACTGGTGTAGGGAGTAAAGCGCCGCCTTCCCTAACGATCTCTACCCTGGAAACGCGAATCTCCCTTAATCAAGCCCAGCAGAAAGGCGACACAATACCGCCGAGCATCGCCTAATTAGATTACCTGTGGCGACGAAGTTCTCTGCGCCAACACACCCCGGGAGGCATTACGCAACCCTCCAGCCAGCACCGTTACCTCCATGACTCGCCTCGCCCTCAGATCAGCTCACATTACTAGTACACGCGCGCACCACTTACTCCCACACCTCGAGTGGCCAGACGTGTTGAGGAAGAAGAGCAAAAACAACAATGGGAAGGCGGCCGCGTCCCCCCCAGTCCGCCCCTCCCCCGTCCCACCCTGCGCCCGGAGATGGACCGCCGATGTCCGATGGGGAGCAGGCGGTCCTTATCTTGGGCCGGGAGGAGCCTAAGCCGATTTCATGGTCTCTTGCTGGAGGCCGAAGTGAGGCCATTGAGGGCGCCTGCTCCTGATGCGTTCCGGTCTGGTGGTCACGTGACGCTCCAGGTAACGTGCGCACATGGCCCACCCAATGCCGTCCTTACGTAATGGTGTGAGGCGCCGCTTGAGCTGACGCCATTAATGGACTCTTGTCGGCTGCACGTCACCTCCAGTGTGTCTCTCTTGTGCTTCATTTTGCCTCTTGTACTTTGTCATTGTTGGTAATAATAGTGGTGGTGGTAGTGGTGGTGATGGTAGTGTCGGTGATGGAAATGATAGTAGTAGTAGTAGTAGTAGTAGTAGTAGTAGTAGTAGTAGTAGTAGTGTTGTTGTTGTTGTTGTTGTTGTTGTTGTTGTTGTTGTTGTTGTTGTAATAATTGTTGTTGTTGTTGTTGTTGTTGTTGTTGTTGTTGTTGTTGTAGTAGTAGTAGTAGTAGTAGTAGTAGTAGTAGTAGTAGTAGTAGTAGTAGTAGTAGTAGTAGTAGTAGTAGTAGTAGTGGTAGTAGTAGTAGTAGTATAGTAGTAGTAGCAATAGTAGTAGAAGTATTTGTATATATTTTTGTTGTTACTATTATTGTTGTAATGTTGTTGGTGTTGTTTCTGTTGTTGGACACACACATTATCGCCACGTGTTAGTTTTTTTTTTTTCCCTCACGCTGCGAAGTATTTTGGTATTCAGCGAGCATCTTTCTCTTCCAGCTTTTAACCTGCAATGTAAAAGGCGTCGGGCAAATGGCTTTTCTATCTGTGTGTCCGTCTCTCTCTCTCTCTCTCTCTCTCTCTCTCTCTCTCTCTCTCCTCGCAGCTGACCCAGGAGCGCGATACACTTGGCTTAACTTGAAAGATTTGCTCCGCGAGGGATTTGCGTCCGAGATATGCGGGGGATTGACTTCCTTGGCTCCAGGAGGTGTGGGTCCTTCCCTCGCTCCGCCACCTCGCGTGCGGAGCGGCGGGGCAGCGGGGGCGGAGGAACAAGGGTAGGAGCAAAGAACGTGAGCGCAGAAGCAAGATGATGGAGATGGAAAAAGTGGAAGAAACGAGAAAGGTGAAAAGGAAAAAAATTAAAATGTGAAGTTGAAGGGATATGAAAAAGAGTGAAAGTAATGAAGTTAAGAAAGATGTTGTACGGGATAGTGAGAGTTGCAGGGCAGAGGAGAGAGAGAGAGAGAGAGAGAGAGAGAGAGAGAGAGAGAGAGAGAGAGAGAGAGAGAGAGAGAGAGAGAGAGGAAAATAGGTGGGTGTGAATAAGCTTGGATAAACAGTATGAAAGAAAGTGGCAGGAAAAAAGAAGTCGGGTCACTTGTTAAGACACACACGAGATTATGTGATGAGATTCTAACAAAAACACGAATATGTAGATATCAAACACTCGACTTTAGTGTCTGAATCCAAAACGAATCGCAGGGCGTTGCGAGAAACGTTAACATTCGCTGTGTTCACCAAGGCGGCGATCTATCAACGCTTTATTTGGAAAATCTTTACCGACAACCTCCTGGCTGTCGGTGGGGTGTATCTTGGACTCGTGTGTTCCGGTCCTGGCCGAGAAAGAGTTGATTTAGTTTAAGAAGCACGCACTACTGCACCGCTCCTGTGGCTCGGTGTCTAAGTAACCACGGCAGGTAGTCCTGATCTATAACAGGTGCGCTCAGCCCTTGTTTATGTACACTGCGGCTATGTTCAACGCTTCATGTCAGGCGGCCTTACACAACATGCTGGCAAAGATTGAAATATATAAAAGTCTTGTCTTAACTTTAATTTGTCCTCATATAGACAAATGTTGGATTTGCCGCTGAGACTAAGGACGAGACTTTTTTTTTTCCTTACCGTTCCTAAGTTATGTTCCTGCACTTGACGTTTTTATGTGACGTTTTAGGATGATGAATAGCGTGAGACAAAGAGGACTGGGGGACACCGGGGGGACGGCAAGACGGGGAAGGAGAGAAGTGAGGAAGGAATGGCTGGGAGAGCAGGATGAGAGTGACTGGGGGAACAAGAAGAGTAGTAGGTAGAGTCAAGGAGAGGATGCGACGCGTAAACACGGGCACGAACAGGTGACACGAGCCACGTACACGTGATGCGGGAGGCAGGCCGGGGTGCAGCGGGCCGGCGCGAGCAGCGAGCAGGGCCGGGATGTGCCTGCTGGGGGCGTGAGAAGTTAGATCCTCCCGAAGTGAATTAGGATCATCACAGAATTTCTTGGTTTTCTCTTTCTTCCATCTTCCCTTTGCGTCTCCTCCCCCATCTCCCCTTCTCCTCCTCCTCCCCCTCGTCCTCATCTCTCGCTTCTTCCACCTCCTCCCCTCCCTCCTGTAAACACCTCCATAAACCTTGTCTTTCTCTCTTCTCTCCATTTTCTTTCCTTATTAATTTTTGGTTTCTTCCACCCGTGGTCTCCAGCCAATTAGTGGGTGTATGAAGTCTTTTCTTCTCTCATTAGTTACCCTCACTTTCGTCTGTCTCATGGCGGTCATCCCTAACGCCCTATTCATCATCTTTAACTCTCATGTGTGCTCTCCCCGCCTCACGACAACCCTACACGCCCCCGGCTCATTCCCACATGCCCTCTCACCACCACTCCGTCCCACTCGCGCTCCACCACTCCACCCTCTGCCACTTTCCACCTCACATCACTCCTCGACACTCCTCTATTCTCACATGTCCTTCCCACACCCACATTCGCTGATCTGGGTGACCCCTCCGCCCCTTCTCCCGCCCTGATTGTCCTGTTCCCCTGACAGAGCACACCCTGAAAGCCGTCCCGAGCACTGTCCCAACACCTCTAATTTGAGCGCTGGGGCGGCCGGGGGAGATTTGTGCGTGCGGGGGAGGCTGCGGCGACTGGAGGGCCAGGGCGCCTGCAGTCGTATTTCTCGCAGATTCCAGATCGTAATCTCACGTTATTAGATCTCTCGTGATGTTTGTGGTGGGGCGAGGGAGGGAGAAGGATGCAGGGAGGAGGAAGAGGGGAAAGAAGGAAGAGAGAGAGAAATGAGTGTGGTATTCGTGTTGCGAAGAATGAAAGGGGGATGAGAGGGAGGGCTGGCTGGTGGCGTGCGTGGTGGAGGAATGAGAGACAAGGGATGGTAGTGAAAAGCGAGATGTAGAACTTATACGAGGTCAGGGGTTGGAATCATGGCGGTGGTGGAAAGCACAGGAAAGAAGAAGGAGGAGAAGGAGGAGGAGGAGGAGGAGGAGGAGGAAGGAGGAGGAGGAGGAGAAGGAAGCAACAGCAGCAAGGACAAAGTATGAAAAACGATGAGACTTTTTTTTGACACGAGAGAAGCTTCCGCTGCGAAAAAAAAGACGAAGAAAAAAAAAAAAAAACGGATGGTGAGGATAGCAGGTGTGAGAGGGAAAAGCAAGGAAAAGATGGCGGAAAAAAAATAGTAGGTGAAGGAAAGCGAAACAATAATGGGTGAAGAAACTCCTCACCGCACCGAAAAATAGAGAAAAAAATTATTGGATATAAAACACTGACCTTATTATTATGACCTCCCCCTCCCCAGCTCTCTTCCTACCCTCGCCTGGCCCATGACCCTTGCCCCTCACCACCCGAGCCTCCTCCCTCCCCCAATCCCCCACATCCCCCATTCACCCTTCCCTTCTCATGGTGCCCCAGTCATCGTCCCTTCCTCTACTACTCTCCTAAGCTCATATTCTCCATCATATTTTTTCCCCAGCTGATTAACTAAGGAAACTTGTTATATTCTTTCCTTGTTTTGCCCTTAAATAAAACTGGTAATAGATGTTGAGGTCAAACGTGTTGAGAGAGATATTTTTGGTCCGGCTGTGTTGTTTACTTCGTTTTCTTCCCATTGTACGATTTAATTTTATGGACGAAATCATAAAAGAGAAATTAAACCTTCTTCGCGAGGAGTATTCCGTGCACACGCTGTCAGTCGGCGGATACGTGTTCTCATGCACGTAAATGACCCTGAGGCCTCGCGTGCACATTAAGCCTCGCCACTAATTAACATACATCCAGGTGAGTTAGGGCCCCCCCTCAGGTGACGTTATATTAACACCTGAAACGATGACGTCAATGAGGTTTGATTGAGTGCGATTAATCATGTAAATTCGTGGCCGTGCTCACCAATCGCCACGACCCGCGACCATATCAGAGGAGAGACGGGCTCTTTAGTCTCCCCTTTCAGCGATTGGAGTCCCTAGTCACACGAACCTCGAGGGAGAGAAAAAGAGGGAGACACAGAAAGACTGTTAAAGAGAACTATGGAAGAAAAAAGAAAAAAGGTTACGAAAAAAGTCATATACAAGAAAGATAGAAGCTTGAGACACAGAGAGAATGAGAAAAACAACTATAAATGAGTGGAAAATTAAGCAAAGAATATTAAAAATTCATCCCACGTGGACATGATGAAGTAGCAAAAATCGACGGACCTTTGAAACCCCAAGAGGAAGAAAAGAAAAATAATGCTATTCGTATTTGGGAATGCATACATACGTACGTACATAAAGGCATTGACTCATCGCAGGTTGAAGGCGGCACAAGGACGGAGGAGGAAGAGGAGGAGCGGGAGGAGGAGGGAGGAGGGGAAAAGAAAATGGAAGAGCAGGACGGGAGGAAAAGTGTAGAGTGAAGATGAGAAAGGAAGGAGACAAGAAAAGCGGAAGAGAATGAAAAGACATAAAAAAAAAAGCTGGGGATGGAGGCGGAAGAAGAGACGAGCAAAGTCACAAAAGAAGGAGGAGGGACTGGAGGAGGGAGGACATGAGCAGGACGATCGCTATGAAGCTTCGAAATAGACGTGAGGCAGGAGAGGCAACGTCCGGGACCCCAACACAGCTCCCTCCCGCTGAGGATACCTTGAGGAGGCGGCCGCTGGTGACTTTCTCCTCGGGGTCGTGGTCCTGCGCCAGGTAGTTTGCTTGTAAATCAAAAGTAGAGAGATTTTTATTTGCCTACAGATCTGACTGCACCGAGACGCGCGGAACTGCCCCAGCCAGTCCGGTGTCGCCGTTGGCAGGTAACTGTTGGATCTTCCCTCACTGTTTTGTCCGTCTGTGTATCACAGTTTGTCAGAATAATTTCACCTTCCATTTACAGTCTATTTGTCGTTTCTTTTCTCTCCTTGCCTGTGTTGCCGAGGGCTATTTTTGGGGCTGTGTACCGATGTTATCCGTCTCTTACTCTATATAAATTGAGCATGTTTCGGCCAGCATCGTGATTACAGACACCACACGCTCCCGGAATAAATGCCATGTGTCCCTGATCCGCCTCACCCTCGTCTGCTTAGTAGTCACGTAGCGCGTCAGTCTCCCTGGCGGTACCTTGCAATCCCTCGATGATGTCATCAGGTTAGCACCTATAAGAAAATTATTTTACGAGGGTTAGCACATCTTCTGGCAGGCAGGCGGGGCTCGCTGGTCCTTTGGTTTAGGGCAATTTCAACACTAGTGCCCAGCCGAGGCTGCATCGAAATTATCTCGTCCTAAGAGCAAGGCGAGGCCGTCACCTGCCGGGTCACCTGCTCCAGGAGCAACGGATCGGTCAGCGGCGAGGATGTGGACGGCCAGGTCACCTGCGTGGGCCGCGGGGAGCAGAGAGAGAGAGAGCCCGCTTTCAGGGGAAGTGGGATATGGTGCTTGTTTGTGAGAAATGGAATGAGGACGCCAGGGTGCGGTGATGGATGGCTGCTTGACTTGTGAGAAAGGAGTGGAAATCTTCGGGCACAGTGAAGGTGGAGAGGAGTGGTCAGGAGAGTTGGGACATAGAGAGAACAGGAAAGGGTGGCACTGCAAACACCAGTGAAGGGATCAAGCAAGATTCTTGGAAAGGAATAAGAAGCACATTCTCTTTTACACACTAACAAGAAGCAAATCCTAATATCTTACAACCTTTTAAAATATTTACGATCAAACATATTGTGTTCTTGAGGAAAGTTGACACATTTATGGAGAAACAAAAGAGTAAACAATATTTCGTAAACTATAAACAAAAATTTTCATGTGATCTTAGTGAGAAGGTGAACGTTCATAATGATACAGTGGGGGAACACAACTGACGCCCCATGATTGATAAAGAAACACAGAAGCTTCTACATCAGCACAAAACATGGTCTTATGCAAATCGACGAGCGCGGTGATGAGTGACGCTCCTCGCATCAACCCGCGTCCACTTTTACATAAACCAGGATCTTCCCATCCGCCGGATGTGTGTGTGTATGGAGCAAGGCATCCGGTCCCTCGGCGGCACAAATGGCACGATCACCTGCACCAGGATCCAGGCGCGAGGTGTGAGGGAGGCAGTCAGGCACCAGTACCACGATAACCAAAGCTAACGGGTACTGACTTATTTTCACCACCACCACCACCACCACCACCACCACCATCACCATCACCATTCTGTCATGATATTTACCTACTCCGTCCTTCCTCACCCACAAATTCCACTCCGCTTACTCCCTCCACCAAATCACCATTACTTTCTGATGTATTTCTGCACCACCATCACCTCCCACCTTGTACCCTTTCCCTCCACCCACGCCACGCGTCCTTCTCCCACTCGTCCCTCCATTTGTAGCCCACGCAACATCCCTTCCCTCTCCCCTCCCCTCTAAGTCATGAAAACCGTAAACATGAGCAGAACGAGAGAAAGAGAGGGAGAAGTGAGGGTCTCCGCGTTCCAAGATAAACGATACTGCATCTAAGCGTAGTGATCAGCCCCGCTCCAACTAACGGTGATTGAAAGGTGATGGAGGATGGAGATGGATTACACAGGCGGCGGCGGCGGAGGTGGTGGAGCTGCAAGAAGTGGAAACGATGCAGGATTTTTCACTCAGGTATTATATTTTCTTCTCCAGCGTACACTCCCGCAATGTTTTAGCCACACGCCCGAAGGTTAATTTAGTGTGTGTGTGTTTATGTCAGGGCTTTCAATCATGGCCGGCGGTTCTGACAGATCGTGAGCATCATGAGGGAAAAAAACTACGGCCCCGAGGCATCACCGGGAATATAATACGAACCCTGAGCACACTGCCAAAGTTCATCATGTATGGGATGAGAAAATAATTGCCTTCAATATATCACGAGAATACAAGGCAAATACTGATTAGAATTCTAAACAATATGAAAGAATTTAATTACGTTAACTTGATCGTCCGTGAAGGCGTCGTGCAACTGATTAAGGAAGAGAAACCTGCTGCAAAACGTAAGGTGATTCAACGTTACAACTTTTTTTTTCTACCATGATGGAGATGAATCTGTGAGTCTTACCCTGCTTATTTAAGTTATGCCGTGTTTTGAAGGTTAGGGGGAAAGGAGGGTGGTGGAAGAGGAGTTGCAGGGCCACTGTACGTCCGGACCCGCACCAGGACCAGGACGCTGCTCCTCGCCGTGCATCACGCCCCGCACCACTCAGCGAGGCCAAGGAGTCGAGCGGGAATTGAATGTTTGTGTGAGTTGCGGGCCACGCTGGTGAGCGAGAGGCGGCACGGAGCTGGCAGGAAATCCAAACGCATTTTTTTTCTTTTTTTTTTCTTTACTTTCTTTTTTTTTATGTGACGCTGCAAATGGAATAAAGTTCTTTGCCGATTTTCTTTCTGTCTCTCAATATGCAGTGACTCATTCGGTTAATTTTTGTACCGCCAAAACGGGATTCCACTGACATACTGTTCATGAGCGGCCATGAGAGGGAAAGGCAATTGCTACAGCTTTTGGTTCCCGAGTCGTGACCTCACCACTATCGCCATCATGGCTGCCCACCAATAAGACTGCAGGTTTTCACACACGCCAGCACCAGCACGCCGCCACGTCATGAGACAACTAACACGAATATCTTGATTGTCTGAGAAGGTGACTTAGTGACTTACTTCCTCAACGACATGTGACTTTATCTTCCCCTGTGACTTACTCCCCACGCGACCACTAACCCCTGTGCCTCCCCACGACCAGTAAACGTCTCCTACGACTCATTTTTCGCATAAACAGTGACCTGCAGTGAATTATTCTTCCTTGAACTAATGGATCATTGTGAGTGACTCCTCCGCTGCTAGCCATGGCCACGCTAAGACGCCAAGAGACAAATGACCAAGATAAAGAGGAAAATCACCTCATCAAAATGTACTTACCCGCCGCCACAGACTCAAGCTAAAAGTCGAAGGTCCTGATTTTTCTAACGGCACGCGCATGATAAAAGTCGGGCAAGACAACGCTTCGACTTACGTAGATAAGGCGTGCGTGCATCCTGGAGGTGAGAGAAGCCATCAGTGGGGGACAGCTTGAGCCTCCCCACGGAACCTGATTGCACGGGGTAGCGGCAGCAGCAGCAGCAGCAGCAGCAGCAGCAACACCTTGATCAGTTTCATCCGTCAAGTAAGCTGCTTGTTCACTGATGACGTGAATTCATCTCAGTCGTTCTTGATAGAGTCTGTATAGTGTAGCCAAGGCAAATATTGGAGTGAAATGTTTTTGCTAGTTTTTCTTTATTTCTTTTCCCTTATCTTTTCCACAGAAACTTTAAAGATAAGATAGCTCATTCAAAATTTATATAAAAGCCGCTCCAAAATTAAGACAAGAGGAGCGCCGCTGCGTGCAATCAGTGAAGGTCTTTTACTGCATCATCCTTTGGTCAGGTATGGGTGGAGTTAGCTCACCTAGAAGTGTGACGTTTGCTTCGACCTTTGGTGAAGGAGAGACAACACATGTGGGTGAGTTGAAAAGTGCATATTTTCCTGACACGTGTTCATATGTGAGGTTTTTGGTCAGTATTCTTGTCGAATGACGATAATAAAATATGTGACGCAGAAAAGGTCACAACTTTCCTCGGCCGTGAGAGAAACTGACTCAGTAATGCCCAAAACCGCATCTCGATGATACAGAGGAAAGAAGGCCACAAAGAACTGTGTACCTGATGCTCATTGGCGTGTGGAATCTCCAGACGAGTTCTGTAGTTATCAGTTATATATGGTTTGTCAAATGATGTCAAGGAGGAAGGCAAGGACTCCGCTACGAAGGCTTTACCAAGTAATAGGAAGATAAGAAGACAGAAAACTGGATCTTCAAAACTAATAAATTCAAATCAGTAAACATTTACAAGAGCAGTAACAGATGCGCCAGCAAGAAACCTTGAGATTAAATTAGAGAGGCACCGAGATCCACATTATGGTACTTCCGAACTAAAAGGTTTTAACAAGACTCAATTCCATGCTTTTCAAATGGCTGAGGTAACGGTGAAGGTTAGTGTAAAGTCTCCTTTGAGGGCATGACATACGCAGTCAGGTATGCTGCTCACTCGTCAAGGATAAAAAAAACGATAGTAAATCATTACTTATTTCGCTGTTAAATACATTTTTAGGTGACTTATAAAGAACACAATCAACGTTACAAGGAGACAGGTTGAGTATGAGAGTCGACTTTCCTTTCATCTCTTTTTGGTACGGGGTGAATTTACAGATATATTTTGTTTGGCAAGTGAACAGTAACGACGGAAAAAATAAATAAATAAAAACGACATTAAGAGTCCAAGCAGGCCGACAAGGGAATAATAAATCTCTGGGCAAGATTTCATTAACCCCTTCAGTACCATGACACATTTTTACATTCATTCTGGTTACTATTTCACGATTTTATACAGCTTCAGAAACTTATGTGAAGGATTAGAATAGTGAAGACTGTGGACATTAACCTTCTGACCTCCAGAGCTCCTTCCTAATGTCAATAAAATCGTCTAATCACACCCAAAAATCAAGGTGAAAATGTGTCCCAGTACTGAAGCTGTCCTGCTCTCTCCTCACGCTAAAAGGACAAAATCATGCCAGACTCGTTCTAGTTAATTTTACATTCAGTGAATACAAATGAATTACCTTTGTACTTTCAGTGACATTATACAAGAAGCGAAAAGGAAAAATACTGTTTTCTTTTTCTTTATTTCTATTAGCATTAAACACATTTCCGTGACCTTCCCCGGTAGTACTCCCTCACTCCGCGGATTTGAAGACTGCAGGTGATACTCAACAGACGTGACCAAGGCCCTTATTCTAAAACGCTTAGCTCTGTCACCATCACTGCTTTCCAAAGGCTCCAGTTGATGATACTCGTGCTTTTAAGATTATTATTATGGTTCTGGTGATACATTTCTAGTTTATTAAAAGGAGAAACTGTCTTGAAAATTCGGCTAGTTGTCTCTGATGCCTTGCAAAATTGTCGTAGTGAGAGGGGAAGTTGTTTCTGTATACGGGCGCAAAACCCACGGACGTCAACCTTCATCTCGGCCACTCACACGGAGCAGCCTTCATATATAGTGCGTAAGAATGAAACTAAATATCCTATAGAAAAAAAAAAGGAGGAAGGTGTTAATAAAGACTAATTGTTACTAAAAATGTACTTCAAAAAGTGTCATACAGGAAATAAATGTTTAGAAATGAATAAAAAAGATTTGGAGTTATTAGAATAAGGAAAAGAGGGGAGTAATGTACACGTTATGTCTTTATTAACGCCTTTAGTGCTATGACGCGTTTTCATATTCATTCTGCTTACTATTTGGCCATTTTATACATCTTAAGAAACTTATGTCTGGAGTAATGTATTGAAGACTCTGGCCATTATTTTTCTGACCTCCATAAACCATTCTTAATGTATATAAAATCGTCTAATCATACCTAAAACTTGTAGTAAAAAATGCGACTTAATAGTGAAGGAGTTAAATCTATCTATCTATCTATCTATCTCTACGGTAAACCATTACTTTCCACACTTCCAGAAGACACAAATTACATAAACATTAACACACTGAATCCTTTCCTTCCTCTAATCCAAACATTTCAACACCTTTCCGCACTCAGCATACAATTCCACACACATATCCATTGAGCTACATCCCTAAACACACTTTTACAGTGCCCACACACCACTGCACCTTTCTAACTCATGCACACATCACTACAATTCACAACACATTAACAGACACATCTCCTAAGCCATCCCAGACTACCGTACACGCAATCAAACCTCATCTCCACTCCCTATATACACCTATAATGCTTACTTATGCTCAATCAAATCCTATTCAACCCTCAGCCATCCTCTCTGCCGCCTCCACGTTAACTGTCCCGCACCACATCACGGGCGACAGAGCTTTCCTTCACATCCGCCCACACTGGTGAATTTCTTGAGAAAGAGAGAGAGAGAGAGAGAGAGAGAGAGAGAGAGAGAGAGAGAGAGAGAGAGAGAGAGAGAGAGAGAGAGTTTCCTTCACATCCGTCCACACTTTGGTGATTTTCATGAGAGAGAGAGAGAGAGAGAGAGAGAGAGAGAGAGAGAGAGAGAGAGAGAGAGAGAGAGAGAGAAAGAGAGAGATACACACACATCATTACCTGGTTTGAGCCTACATGGAGTCCTCTAATGTCTCCACAAACACACACGTTCCACCCTCAGTTAACTTGCTCTGCAGGAGGACCCGAGTCTACGCTAACCTTAATTGCTCCCGTAAATGGTTGGCACAGGTAGGCAACTTCTGCCCTTTTGCGCACGCCAAAGGAAATACGATAAATTACACGTCTGATTGCTTGCCTCCAACCTCCTCCCTCACTCCTTCCCTCCCTCTCTCCCTCCCTTGGCCAGCTCACTTACTTGTTTTCCTCACTGTTTGTTCGTTTGCCTTTACGTATCGCATTCCTCCTGGACTTTCAATTCCACGCGTGTGTCGCAACTCGAAGACTGGTCATGTCACACTCCCGCACGTAAGTCGTCTGTTACCATCTCAACACTGCACTTCACCAACACCTCGGGGAAGCAGCCTCTGAACTTCAAATAAACAAAAAAAGCAGCCGTGATCCCGCACCTGCTTAAGGCTGTAAAGGAGCAGGGGTGGGTTAGGGGTGGGTAAGGGCACGTGAGGTCTGCCAGTAAGGAGTGAAGTCATCGCCAAACGCGGCTCGGTAATACAGGCGTTTAATGCTCCATCCATAACAGGAGGTAACAACCCACGCTCACCTCATAACAGAAGCACGTCATGCTCCCGAAGTCTGGCTCCCGCGCCGCCCCTTCTCAAGGTGAAGGTCTGAACTGTATTAAACCAAAGGCTGATCAGATATTCGTGCTTGTAATTATGGAGTGACTTGGAGAGTAAAGGGAGGAGGAGGAGGAGCAGAAGGAGAGGAGGAAGAGGAGGAGGAGGAGGAGGAGGAGAATAGGAGGAGGAGGAGGAGGAGGAGGAGGAGGAGGAGGAGGAGGAGGAGGAGGAGGAGGAAGAGGAAGAGGAAGAGGAAGAGGAAGAGGAAGAGGAAGACGAAGACGAAGACAAAGACGAAGAGGAAGAGGAGGGAGAAGGAAAAAATAGAAGAACGATAACGACTACAAGGAAAGAAGACGAAGAAGAAGAAAAAAAAGCACGAAGGAACGAAAGAGCGAGAAAAACGAAAAAAAAAAAAAACAGGAAGAAGGAGAAAATAAAAGAAATAAGAAAATAAGCAAAAGAAAAGAAGCAAACATAAAATGATAAAATGTAAAATAAAGGATATGACAACAAAAACAAAACATAAAGACAAGAACGGATGATAATGATGATCAAGTAAAGGAATAAACGGGAGGAAGAAGAGGAGAAGAAGGAGGAGGAGGAGGAGGAGGAGGAGACGCTTGCCTCTTATTCGTGGTGTTTAATTCTGTCAGGTGACTTCAAGGTTCTTGGAGAAGGCCACGGCAGGAATTGCTGTGTGTGTGTGTGTGTGTGTGTGTGTGTGTGTGTGTGTGTGTGTGTGTGTGTGTGTGTGTGTGTGTGTGTGTGTGTGGTGATGATTTGTATGCCGTCTACACGCACGCCTCACTGACGTCCCAAGCTCGCACCGGCCCTGATGTCAATCGTGGAGATAGGCAGTGGACTGGGACACGGGTAGGAGGAAGGAGGAAGAGCATACACGCCATACAGTACACCGGTGCGAGCAGGACAACTTTTGTTACCTAAAGTGCCAAGTTAACACACGAACTGCCACACGTAATCTTAACATTTTGCAGTTTCTCTGATTTTTCTGAAGTTCTTATAAAGTCTGATCAGGTGCAGTTGCAATAACAAATACACACTATTTTTCTTCATACAATTATTCGTACCAGCTTCAATTACATCATATATCCTTCTACTTACAGAATTTACATTAACTTTCTCACATTACCGTCTTGAAAGGCACTGTCACACCCACGTCTTCCTTCTTAACGCAGTCCTAACCACCTGATAATGCATACCACTATTTTAATCCGCGCCGACTTGTTCATTCTCACCTGCACAAACACTAGCCAATCCCGTCCATCTATCCAATATACGAGCACTCAAACATTTACCTAGCCAGCGATCTTCACACTCACTTCTTCACTCACACACTCTCTTTACTCTTCTTTCCAGCGATCTTATCTTATTCATTCCTCTTACCTCTTCACCTAAAAGCTTTTCTCTTCTTTTATATATATTTTTCCAATCCCAATAGTTGTTTTTTAAAGTATGGCATTGAACGGAATATTTTTCTTATTTTCTATGCCCTTGACCAGATTCCTTGACACGTTAAAAAATAGAGAAAAAAATATACTAAGCTTGATTTTTTTTTTTTGAGCATCTGATTAATACCCTCATTATCTTGTTTATATTGTCATCCTCTCCCTTCACCTCCTTCATCAAATATCCCCAAAACTTCATATTTTTTTTTCCTGTCCTTGACTTCTATTTTTCTATTTCTACGCATCTAATCAATAGCCTTCTCATCTTGTTCATACTGTTATCTTCTCCCCTCACCATCTTCATCTACCATCTCTCAAAACCTTAAACATTTCATCCACTCCTCTCTTGACATTTTTTTTTTACGCATCTAATCAACATCCTTGTCATTTTGCTCATATTATCATCTTCCCTCGCCTTCTTCATCCACCATCCCTCAAAAAATCAAATATTTCATCCACTTTTTCTTCCTTGATACGTCCCCTCCACAAAACACTTTCCTCCCTCACATTCTGCACTTCCATCCACTTCCCTCTCTTCCTCCACACATTTCATCCCCTCCCTCATCCTCCCCCATCCACTTCACACACTATTCACAACCCACAGAAAACTCTCCCCCCCTTCTCCCTCCTTCATCTCTCTCTCATCTCCCCCATTCTCTTTCTCATCCTCACTCTCCTTTTCCACCCACGTCCCCATTCTCTGCTCCCCAAAGCCGTCACGTGACCCGCCTGGCCGCTTTCAATTATGGCGAAATTATATATATGAGGCTTAATGGATGTATGATTTCTCCGCGCGGGTAATAATAGGGGCATTCTCTTATTTATTATTATCATTATTTTTTCGAGATAAAGAAAATAAAATCACACGTCAATTTTCGGCTCTAGTAACGGAGGAGTTAAAGGCGATTCTCCGGTGGCCTTGTAGTGTTCTCGTGTCCATATAGCTTAGTTTTCTTTCACTGGATCGTGTATTTGGTGTGTGTGTGTGTGTGTGTGTGTGTGTGTGTGTGTGTGTGTGTGTGTGTGTGTGTGTGTGTGTGTGTGTGTGTGTGTGTGTGTGTGTGTGTGTGTGTGTGTGTGTGTGTGTGTGTTGAGTGTAAGAGTCCACAGCATTTGCTTTGTTTGTTGGCTTTCTTAAATTTCCAAATAACTTTTTTTTCATTATTCCTCAAACACTCTCTCTCTCTCTCTCTCTCTCTCTCTCTCTCTCTCTCTCTCTCTCTCTCTCCCCCGTTTCTAAATCACGCACACGCGGTCCTAAATATAAAATGACAAATGATAATCACAAACTCGCACCACTGAAAATAATACAGATACGACAACTTTTCCTCTCGGTCGTGACTATAAAGACTCGTTCCTTTCAATAGTCACCGACACTCGCACGACATACAACCGGAAAAAATCGGCAGAACACGACCGTCCGACCGTAAGTACAGGTGTGCAGGATAATTACGGAACATGAACAGGTTAGAAGACTCATTTGGAGCCGCCCTTACCTGTCATCGGGTGCATGGCCAGGTCAGGTGAGCCGCGCCCCGATCAGACCTTTGTTTACTCCCCTGTTCATTCATCAGCTGACCCCGAAATGACACACCGTCTGCTTTTCGATCATCGTATACAGGAAGGCTTGTGTTCTGAAACGCTTTACTCTCATCATGAGTGTATTCAAAGGCTAAAGAGACGACTAGCCGGGTTTTCAAGATATTTTCTCCTTATGATAAACTAAAAATCTTGCTAATCCATCACCACAACCGGAGAAATATCCCTGGGAACATTAGTAACTTAAACTAGAGCCTTTAAAAACATTGATGGTGAGAGAGCAAAGTGTTTCAGAATACGGCCCATATACAGTATATCTAAAGGTCACAGATGATTAGGCGGATTCATAAGTGTTTCTGCTCTTAGTACTGTGGAATTTTTGTTAATCAGTCGCTGGAACTGTAAAAAAACACCTTTAAAAATAACATTAACTTCAGCTAGAGTCTTTCGAACGTAGTGGAGATGGGACATAGAATTTTCTTATAAGATATGGTCGAAAGCGTTGAATTTAAGTGTATATAATTTTTTCCGAAATGACACTTACGAGCTATGGAATTCTTCAGTGTGGGTTACATCGGTTTCTTTACATCCATCAGCTGATCGTCAAGTGCGTCAGATTGTTCCTCTTCATCGTGCACACCGAACATGCAACGCGTAGACGTTTTACATTGTTATATCTCTTACATACACTCTAAGTCGCCATGATTGCCGCGTGTGTGAGCAGCAGTTGTGGTGTTCATGTAAGAATGATTCGACTCATGAAAGCATCACCAACACACACAACGTTACATGTTTTACACGCACCGCTGCAGCATGAGCGGCTCCACCTCTCTCCCTCTCTTTCTCTGAGCTGGAGTCGTTGTCCTCTCAGCCTCAGCTCAGCCTTTTCCCCGCTGTTCTGTGTGTTACACTCACTTTCTGCAATACAAGAATGAAAAAAACTACTCCCTTGCCATTTATTTTCCATAAGGTCTGTGGTAACGTGGCCGGTTCGCGATGGTATTACGAGTCTCACGAATTAGCGCTATTCTGGCCAGTCACGCTAATTAATGTTAATCGCCACAGGTAACACGCCGACAAAGACACTAAATAGCCTTGGTTGAGTAAGCTTTCATGAGTAAAAAGGCGAGAAGAGCGACGCATGATTAATAGGTATCATAAAGAGAATTTCTGGCGAGATATTAACTTAAATCCAATGCGATAAATTTAATGAATTGCGCCGAAATGAATTGCCAACACAGATTAGGTAGATGATATACAACATTGCTGGATTCCTCATACTTATCGCTACAATGCTACCCACCTCGTCTGTCCTCAGCCCCGCGACCTCACCACTGCACACTACAACATGTCCAACGAGCAGAAATGGCAAGCTTTTAATCCCTTCAATACTGGGACACACTTTTATCATGAGTTTTGGGTACAATCAGACTATTTTATAGGCATTAGAAAGGCTCTATGGAGGCCAGACATAAATGGTAACAGTCTTCACTAATCTCATCCCATGCAGGAGTTTCTGAAGCTATATAAAATCACCAAATAAGCCGAATGAATACAGAAACGCGCCATGTTACTGAAGGGATTAACAAATACTGAGTCCCCTATAGCCCCCTCAGGCGATAATTTTTCCCTGCAGTCCCTTCATGTATTATTTTCTACTTCCCTACATCGCTTCCAACTCTTACGCATTCGTTACTCGGAAAATTCTCCCCAAAAAATCCTGATTACATATTTCTTTCATTTATCAAGCCTCACACTTGTCTGTCCTACACTTTCACCTGAACAAAAATATAAATCAATTAAGCTTACACCTACACTGTCCAACATTGATATAAGTTAAAGCAGAAAATTTACTATAAAACAATCCGATATTAAACAAAGGAACCATGCGCATAATGAAGGAAAAATGCTACGTTGCTTTCTTCTAATGCTCCTTCATCAAACATCTAACAAAACAAATTAAAAAAGATGAAAAGAAACAACAACTGAAACATTAATTTTACCAGTGTCTGATGTCATGAGACTTTCAAATTATTTATAGATAATTAGAGAGAGAGAGAGAGAGAGAGAGAGAGAGAGAGAGAGAGAGAGAGAGAGAGAGAGAGAGAGAGAGAGAGAGAGAGAGAGAGAGAGAGAGAGACACACACACACACACACACACACACACACACACACACACACACAGAGAGAGAGAGAGAGAGAGAGAGAGAGAGAGAGAGAGAGAGAGAGAGAGAGAGAGAGAGAGAGAGAGAGAGAGAGAGAGAGAGAGAGAGAGAGCGGTAAAGCATAATCGTTTTCTATTACCCACAGGAAAAAATCACGCCTGTCACACCATCATGCACGCTGCTCCTCCGAGGCTTTGTGCTTAATTCCTGTGTACAAGTGACTCGTGCAGAATTAGCCGCCTGGACTCGTATTCCCAAACACTTCTGTGCTTCACACTTACACTATTTCAAAAACCCTTTATTTAAATTTACACAAATTTTTTTTTTTTTTAAGGTGTTTTAACGGTTCTAGAGCCAGAGTGACAAGATTTCTATGGTAATAATCGGAGAAACACACTTGAAAACCACGCTAATCATTTCTGTGGCTTTGGAAACTAGTGGTGAGAGAACAAGGCGCTTCTGAATACGGACCCTGGACGCTACAGACCCCGGCGTGTGACTGAAGGCGCGACACGAGGTGCTAAGCCTGGTGGAGTTTCATTAAGACGAGTTACACGGGATATTATTAAATTTGTGGTGGGATGCTTTCAATGGCAAAGATTCTAAGCGTCAAC
>NC_059301.1:14404753-14424753 GCF_017591435.1 Portunus trituberculatus
GAGGAGGAGGAGGAGGAGGATAGGGTGTTACTCCTCACAAGCCTCATTATCCTTTACCTGTCCTCTCTATCACTTTAAAGCTCCTCACTGGCTAACACTTCACCCACATCTTCTTCCTCATCTCTTGCTGGTTGGTGCTCACCCTTGCCTCTCTCTCTTCGTACCCTCTCCACTTCCTTCTCCCGCGCACTCTTATCACTAACTTCCTCACCGCGCATCATCTCATTGTATCCAGCGCCACTACTCACCTCCAAGCAGACTGTGATGTTACTAAGAGCGCAGTACCTTCACGCAATTGTATCTGACTTATCTTACTCCCTGTGACTTGATATCTAGCCTTTAGTTCCTTTTATCTCCAGTATTTTACCTTAGACTGCCAACTTGTATCATGTTTCTTTTTATTTCCGTGTCAATCTCCAGGAGTCCAAGACATGCCGAACTATTCTGCTTGGTCTTCCTGTTTCTCGCCCGTAAAACCCAAGCTCCTTTTTTTTCCAATTATTGCAACTAGATAAAAAATGTGTGTGTGTGTGTGTGTGTGTGTGTGTGTGTGTGTGTGTGTGTGTGTGTGTGTTAATAAAATTGGTGTGTACTTATACGTGCTTAGGGAAATGTGAGTGTGTGTGTTTTCCTTTTTCTGGTGGATGCGCGCTGCTGTGATGTGCGTCGTCATGTATGTACGAACGGAGCGGAGCGTGTGTGCGTTTTTAAGGTGCTTGGTAATCGTGTCCATGTGTACTTATGACCGTTTGTCCTCTTTTGTATTCGTGATGCATTGGATAATTCAGGGTTACGCTGTGTGTGTGTGTGTGTGTGTGTGTGTGTGTGTGTGTGTGTGTGTGTGTACTTGCATGCGAGCGAACGGGCGTGTGAGCGTGTGAGTGTGCTCGCGCGCCTCTCTCACTTTCTCCAGCCACCTAATGTCTCTCGGAGAGCTGAGTAAGGTCATCTCTTTCGAGTAACTCAAGGCAGCGCCATCCCTACATACTCTCTCTCTCTCTCTCTCTCTCTCTCTCTCTCTCTCTCTCTCTCTCTCTCTGACAGTCAGCATGTACACACACACACACACACACACACACACACACACACACACACCCCAGCCTCTTTAGACCCTAACAGCCTCACTAAACACAAAACCAGCCTGGAACTACCACTGAATATGGCCAGCAATCCATCTCAGACCACCACTTCTGATAACAGCTTCCTCCCCTCTGACCTCTCGTTACTGCCGCCTCGCACAAACCACCACCTCCGCTAATTGCCTCTCGCTCCTACCCCGTCACTAGCCCGCCGCGGGGAGACCGAGGTGGACTGGTGACCTCCGGGAGTGCCTTGTGTCCTCTGGTCTTCCCGCTCCTGCCTGCGCCCTGTTTGTCTGCCTAAGCTGAAGGACCAAAGAGGAGCAGAGCAGGAAGTCCAGGCAGATGGTTGTTGCTGCATCTTCGTGGCGGGTCAGCAAGCAGGATTGTCTTAACCGTTTATTTGCGTGTGTGAGTGCATGGTAGGTTTTTGTAATCTCTCTCTCTCTCTCTCTCATACTCTCTCTCTCTCTCTCTCTCTCTCTCTCTCTCTCTCTCTCTCTCTCTCTCTCTCTCTCTCATTGTCGCTTTGTTAGTATTACTTTCATCCGTGTTCCTTATTTAACCACTTTTTCCATTTACTAATTTCTTTAATTCGTATCCCGATTTGTACGAGCACACACAGTACGAAGCGCTAACGGTGTGGCGGTGTTTACTGTAGTTACTGCCTGCATTGCCTAATATGTCAACAGTGTTTTCTTTTCCGTACGCACATATTCGGACAATGAAGAACCTACTAGTACGTATACAAGCACATTTTCTTTTCTCATTTTTCATACATTGTTTATTTTGATTCAACACGTGTTAGAATTTATTATGGTTGGTGTAAATATGTATGATTTTTTTTTTTAAGGGGTAGACTTTTGTTTGTATTTTCTCTTAATATCAACTGTTATCTCTGTGATTTATTTGTTATCACCACCACCATTACTGTTATTATTACTATTACTACTACTACTACTACTACTACTACTACTACTACTACTACTACTACTACTACTACTATTGTTGTTGCTAATACTTCAAAAACCTTATTCAAATTACTGCTATTTCTTCTTCTTCTACTACTACTAGACTACATATTTGAATTACCACTTTATTTTTACCACTCTTGCCGCTGGTACTATTACTACAACTATTGTTAATACTGAATGAATCATGAACACCATCACATCCACCGCCGTTCCCTTCACCAGCAATACTCGTACTTCACTCTTCCTCATCACCACCACGACCTTCACCACCGCAACCAAATAATAGCCTCCTTCCCACATCACCAGTGTCTTCCTCACCTTCATGGCCGCCGCCGCCACCACCTCCGCCACCACCACCGCCAGCCTGCAACACTCTCCACGCTCCACAACCACCGCCATCCATCACCTCCCCCCTACCCCTCCCCCATTGCATGCTAACTACCCTATTTCTTCTTTCCAAGCGAAGCGCCGCCACTGTCTGCCGCCACCAAGACGTTTGTAATCACCACCACCACCACCTCCCCCATTAGCAGCAGCAGCAGCAGCAGCCTCACCACCACCACTACCACCACCACCGCTATGGTTGTAGATCCATTTGTCATCACAAGCACTACCAACACTATGGACGTCAAGACTACTGCCACCGCCACCACCACCTCCACCGCCAGCATCACGGCCGTATTCAGAAACACCTTCCCCTCTCACTACGACACTATTCCAAGGCCACAGACACAACTTGCCTTATTTTCAAGACAGCTCCTCCTTTTGATAAACTAGAAATCTCGCCAGTCTATCACCAGAACCATAAAAATACTCTTAAAAACACGAGTATCTTCAACTGGAGCCTCTGGAAAGAACTGATGGTGTGTGAGCAACACGTTTCAGACTACGGGCTTGTCAGTATCACCACCACCATCACTACCAGTAAGGCAGCAGACACATTCATCATCAGAAGCACCACCACCACTACTACCACCACCACTACCTAGCCCATCACCAACACCACATGAGCAAACGCACTTTTCCCCCACTGCCATCACCCTCACCATCTCTCATCATAACCACCATCACCAACATCATCACCGCCGTCACCGCAGATGCAACAACAATGCCCCTTACCAATTGAAAAACACGACCGCCCGACGCTGTTTCGTCATTAAAAGAATAGCACTAGCGCGGCAGGGATAAGCAGGTGGCGGCGGGAACACGCGAAGGGAGAGAGAGACACAGAAAGAGAGAGAGAGAGAGAGAGAGAGAGGCAGAGGTGCACCACACGTACGTATATACTTACTTTTCAACCCACTAACAATGACAACCGAGTCACTTCATTACCATTCCCTTCACACTGTGGCCCTTTGACTCCGCGGCTCAGGCATAATTCAAAGGCGAATTTATTATTGTCTGTTCTAAGATACATTCACATTAGCAGTCTCATTTGTATCCATTTTTCCAGCTTTTTTATCGTTCCTTTTTTGCATGCATCACTTTCTTTTTCTTAAGGCACTTCCTTCATCACGCCTTCTACCACTATCATCTTCACTCACTATCTACATCACCTCTACACCATTCTTCACGCCCTTGCTACACCATCCCTACCTCTCCCCCCCTGCGTCACTCTGGCACTATCCGTACACCATCGCTGTCTTCTCTCTGCATTAATCCCCACACCATCTCTCTCTCTCTCTCTCTCTCTCTCTCTCTCTCTCTCTCTCTCTCTCTCTCTCTCTCTCTCTGTGTGTGTGTGTGTGTGTGTGTGTTAATCCCTACATCAGCCCATACAAACACCATTCCTGCATCATCCCTGGCCGCCGTCACTCCCTTGTTACCACCACCACCACCACTACCACCACCAGCACAGCCACAAACAAACAACCCCAAAATACCCTGGCATGTTGTGCTTTCCCTTAGCTAATTCCATTCAATCAGAATATCAGCTTTATGCAGATACTCATAACGAACCAACAGGTGATTTTATCAGTAGAAGAATAGAAAGAGGTGAGCGAGAGGCGAGGGACGGGTCATTGGGTGGGGGAGGAGGTGAGAGAGGAGTATGGAGTGTGGAGTGAGGGATGGGGAGTGGGGAGTGGGGAGTGGGAGGAGTGGTCGTGGGTGCAGGCGGATGGGTGGTGGTGGAGAGGAGCAGTAACGGGGAAGCATGTGAAAGGGGAAGGCAGTGTTAGAGGGGCTGAACGGTCATCTGTTGGCCTCGCTGGGTCGCACTGGGGTCGCCACGTGCCCTTGCCCCCGTCCGTGGTCCCTGAATTTCACCAGAGGGTCGTGCGGCTACCATTAGCTATGCAGGAAACGGGCCTGTGAGGGTCAGCCTCTCACGCCGACTAAAGGGAGTTAGGAAATAGCTTGAAATTGTTGAGAAAGGCTGAGCAACCGCCGTGTTATTAAGAGTGGTCCCGCAAGATCAGCGGGGGAAATTATTGGTGTATTTAAAGTGTAGGTAAATGAGATACATTCCCTTCAAGTGGGAAAAGTACGAGTGTCTGCAGTGAACACACCTAAGTAGTATAAATCATGAATATAAGTACATTCATACACATGCAGGAGATGAGAGTCGGCAAAACGTGCAAATTTTATGGAATATTTTGTGATATAACGACGGTAATACAGACACCACCTGACACTTGGCTTGCGTGAGCCGTCCCAGCACCCATCGCCTTCCTGGTGCCGTGGAGGGGCGAGGAGGGGCAGGGAGGGTTGTACCTTCACCAGTACCCGCAGATCAGGCAGTGAGGACGGACGACAGCAGCAGCAGCAGCAGCAGCAGCAGCAGCACACCGAAGAGAAGAAAATGCAAAGCAAACACGTCCTCTTGACAAGTACAGTTGACCCCCAATACTGAATTAAGTTGTTTGTTTTCCATTTTCGTCGTAAAGAGAAACTTAAATGTGCATGGGACACACGTTCGTTTAATTTTCTCCAAGTAAAGAAATTATGCGACAAAGCATAAAAACACAACCAGTTGACAGACACTGTCTTCCCGGGGACACCTGGCTCTTTGTTAGCACTGCCAGCACCAGATTGACCAGCACACCAGCGCTCCCCTGCTCGGTGCCTGGCGGTGAGGGAAGAGTCAATCAGCGAGGCACTGCGGTATTGGGTTTCAGGCAATGACAACAACTCTATAAATTATGATATCCTCTTGACAACTCTTCTGCGTTTAAAAATGTTCGCACTCATCTTTAGACCGGCTCGACCAGCCACCCTCTTCCTCCTTCGCTCACCTCACCTTCCCCCCATCCATTTGTCCTCCCTTACCTCCTCACTCACTTCCTCTTGTAGTCTCGCTTATCTTTCTCTCCTAAAACATATCCCCTCCATTCATTTATTCACCTCTCCATTGTTACTTCTTCCTCTTTAAAGCATTCAAGTTGTTAATATCGTCCCCAAATTTCCTTACTCGCACTTCTAATTATAATCATTACCTCAGCCACCACGGACTAGCTAGTACATCCGCTTTCTATCTTCCATTCTCCTCCTCCTTCTTCCTTCCTCGCGTCACCTTCCAGTCTCTCATTCCGTTCCTCCTTCTAACCCTTGTACCTTCCCCAAACCCACACTCCCACCTTGCCCAGCCAGCAGGCACCTCCTCCTCCACCCCACCCAGTCGGTCCTTCATGAAGACAGCCAAACTCACCAAACGAGTCTCTTCTTAAGGTCGTTTTTATAGCTCAGACTGAGAACATCTTCGCCCCACGGCCCAGCAAGGATCTGGGTTAAGAGTGGCTTCTCACCTAGCGTTGGGGCCGGCGGAAGACGATAACACGGTCACCAGGAGCACCGCATCGCTATTACGAAGGGCACCAGCAGTTCCAGGGATATATCCTAATACTATATTCATGAAAACGCATACACAAGAGAAGCTTAAATCGTAAAGCGAATGAGACGAGGTACAGATGGAAGGAGAAGGAAAATAAGGAGGAAGAGAAAGCGAGCTGGTGGTGGTGGTGGTGGTGTCGGAAGTGGGCAAGAACGAGACAAAAACGAAGACTTGTAGTGTGAACATGATGGAGGAAAACTGAAAATCGGAGAAGGAAAACGACTGCATATTCTTTCCTTCATGTAAATGATACGAACAGTTACATGGAGATGAGAGAGAGAGAGAGAGAGAGAGAGAGAGAGAGAGAGAGAGAGAGAGAGAGAGAGAGAGAGAGAGAGAGAGAGAGAGAGAGAGAGAGAGAGAGAGAGAGAGAGAGAGAGAGAGAGAGAGAGAGAGAGAGAGAGAGAGAGAGAGAGAGAGAGAGAGAGAGAGAGAGAGAGAGAGAGAGAGAGAGATACACAAACGCATACGCATACATATATACATACTTAGACACTCGTACATGCATTAACATAAATACATACATATATAGACTGGCAGACTGACATTCCCACACAAAGACAGACATAAACTGACACACAGACAAGCAGAGACTGAGACGGAAAGACAGAGACAAACAGACAGACGAACAGACAGACAGATATGAACAAAAACATAAATAAATAAATAAGAGAGAGAGAGAGAGAGAGAGAGAGAGAGAGAGAGAGAGAGAGAGAGAGAGAGAGAGAGAGAGAGAGAGAGAGAGAGAGAGAGAGAGAGAGAGAGAGAGAGAGAGAGAGAGAGAGAGAGAGAAGAAAGGTAAGCTGAGAGGAGAAAAGATGAATCAAATTTAGTCTTATAGAGAAGAAAGACGGAAGGGGGAAAAAGACCGGCCGTAAATCACAGACATACTTGTGAGAGAGCAAAGAGGGAGAGACAAGCCGGCGGGAGGAGATAGCGCGAGAGAAAAGGAAAAAGAAGAGAAGAGAAGGAAAGGAAGGAAGGGATAACAGTAAAACTCAAGGAAAAAGTAAGTACGTGAGTGAATGATAAAAATAGAAGGAGAGTGACAAGGCAGAGACACGAGAGATGAACGAGTGAGGAGGAAGCAAAGGAAGGGAGTGACGGAGGGAGGAATGCATGGAAGGGAGGAAGGAATGCAGTAAAGTGAGGAACAAACGATTGAGTTACAGGACGTGCATTGATGTGGTGAGGTGTTGTGGAGTGTTTTGAGTGGCGTGGAGGGGTGTGGAGCTGGCGATGATGAGTGATGGTAAGGAGAGGGACAGGTGAGTAGAGGAGGGTGAGGAAAGAAGGCTGTGGAGGAGGAGGAGGAGGAGGAGGAGGAGGAGGAGGAGGAGGAGGAGGAGGAGGAGGAGGAGGAGGAGGAGGAGGAGGAGGAGGAGGAGGAGGAGGAGGAGAAGGAGGAAGAGGAGGAGTGGAAGCTTGGCATGCGGCACACCACTTGCAACTCCTGATATGTTAATGTTTATGGCTGAAGTGGACGTTTTCTCTCTCTCTCTCTCTCTCTCTCTCTCTCTCTCTCTCTCTCTCTCTCTTTGTCTGTCTGTCTGTGGCATGTTTTCAACAACTTAAGAACACAAAAAAATATTAAATGTTTCCTGAATACGTGTTATCTCAACTTCCTAAGTGTTTTGATGGCAAATCTTCTCCACCTGTTTGTCGGCGCGAGTTTACAGGGAGGACAAGCTTTCTTGATGGCCGTAAAAAAAGAAGAAAAAAGGAGGTCTGATTGGCTATTCATAGTTCCTCTCCCTCTCCTTCTCTCCCTCTCCCTCTCTCCCTCTTTCCCTCTCCTTCCCCTGTGATGCTTATCGAGTCATTAACAACGTGGAATTATCGGGTCAAGTAATCACAGAATGGTAATTGCTGTTCGATTTCCAAGGCAGTTCGTACCCGCGTGTGCTTGGAGGTGAAGTACGGACTCCTATGCCACTTTTCATCTCGCATTGTTGTTGTTTTTTTTTTTGTCTTACTATTACTATTTATACTCCTCTTCCTCCTCTTCTTCTTCCTTCTCATTCTCCTCCTCTTCTTCTTCTTCCTCCTCCTCCTTCTCCACCTTTTTTTTTACCTCCTTCCTTCATTTGTCTGCTTTTTTTTTTTTGTCCTGTCCTTGTGAACTGTTGGCTGTCCGCTCATTTGCCCGAGGGAAGTGCAGGCAAGCTTGCTCCATTCTCTCTCATGTTTTATTCTTTTTGTTGCTTTATATTTATTGTTCTCCTTTTATGTGGTAGTCAGTTCTGCTCTCAGGAAAAGAAGGAGTTGATGTACATTAGTGTGATTAAATGTTACGGCCCACTGAAGGTATAAAAGATGTGTCATTATTTCATATTCCTCGCTATCCTCTTTAAATGAGAAAAATTATTTACTCTACGGCTTAAACTTATTAAATGAACGTCCTTTTTCATTGCTCTTTAATGCAGTGAACCTATAATTTTGCATGGTATCCTAGTTTAAAGTCTATGAATACACACACACACACACACACACACACACACACACACACACACACACATCTATCACCATGAAGAGAATGGGCCAGCGCGGCAGCACAACAACATGCGGGGCCGTAACTCTCCACAATACACACAGGTGCCCCGGGCGAAGATTTCACTTACGTCCTCTTGCCGTCACTGGAGGACCCTGGGTGGCCTCCAGATCTTAGAGTCCAGTGTGCGTGGCGGGATGTGTCCGGGGGAGCGCTGGGGGAGGGAAGACCCACCGTGAGATCAGCATTTAGTGACTCATGTCCTTAAACTCTGACCTATTAATCTTTCAAATGGACAGCTTCCCGCGCCGCGTCCGCCGGTGCCATCGCTGATAAAACACTGGCCTAACATTGACTCTGCCCTGAAATTAGTTTGGTATTTATGTCACGTGTGTTTGTGAGACTCAATCTAGACTTATGTTCGCTACGCCACCTCAGCCTCACTCCAGATATGGTATCCTGATGCCTAATGGAGGCTTATATCTCATTGTCATTCCCCCGCTCGTCTCCAGCCTCTGCCCTCTCCTTGCACCACCACCACCACCACCACCACCACCACCTTCACTCCACCACACGCGCGTTCCCATACCGCCACGCCGTCCACTGTTCCTTTCCCACAGTGCCAGCCGCTACCCCTCACTCCCCCCTCTGGCACTTCCCTCCGTGCCTCCCCCCGCCGCTAACCCTACCTTACCGCACCTCCCTCTCTTCCTAAACATAATAATCACTGAAGTGGCAATACCGAAATTATATGATGCATGTTGTTTTTTCTCCCCCACCTCCCGCTCACACAGACCAGCAAAGCACCACTGAATATGCCACCCGGGCTTCCTTACTTTCACAGCGCTGGACGCCCTCGCCTGGCGCGCCCGTTCAGTCCCATCCAGCTGCACCCCGCGTCAAAATCTGTGTCCCATCGCATCCTCGTCACATTAGGGTCACACTAGCGTTGCATTAATCTTCCTAGGCTCTGCTGCATAAACAGATAAGGAGCCACCGTCACACTAGCGGGGTTTTGGGTGTATTTGCATAATGATACCTGAGTGTTAATAAGACAAGACGAAGGTGAGACACAGTGGTCTATGGAACTCACTCGCCGCACCGTCTGCTAATTGTGACAGTGTTGCGTGTCGCTGTGTGGCCGCTGCGGGGGGGAGGGGCTGGAGGGGTGCTGGCTCGAGTGACGATGAGGTGACGGGGTGATGAAAAGGGTGGCGTGGTGACGGTGGAAGTGACGTAGGCGGGTGAGGGTGATGGAGGAGGTGCTTGGGAGAAGAAGGCTGACTGGCTGGCTGTGGCTGGGTGGTGGTGGTGGTGGTGGTGGTGGCGGTGGTGTTTGGTGATGGCTGCGGTAATGATGGTGCGCGGTGTAAATCTCAATTATTTTCTCTCTCTCTCTCTCTCTCTCTCTCTCTCTCTCTCTCTCTCTCTCTCTCTCTCTCTCTCTCCCCACAAACACACACACCATGTAATAAGCAACTAGACTCTCTCACTAAAAAAGCTTGGAACTCATAATGTCCTCCTCAACTCCTTCCCTCAAGCACGCCATTTCTCACACATCCTTCTCTCTCCCTCCCTCTCCCTCTCTCTCTCTCTTCCCACATTTGACTCGCCCTCCTTCTCTATCAGCATACCGCTACTAACACCTCCAGTCGTCCACTCTCACTCATTATTCACGTCGTTATCCCTTTCTCTTTCTCACCCACAATAATGGTTTTCTTTAAGACTCCGTACACAAGTCTTCGTGTTCTCTTCTTGCTCTCAGCCACGCAGACTTACCAGGTGAGACAGGAGTGCCAGACATCAAGGGTCGCGTTGCACTACGAGAATACTAAAGTAGATGGGGGAGTCGCGTAACAAAGTAAAAGGTTTGATTTAATTTGTCGTTAAATGTTTTGTACTAGTTTTTTTCTATACTTTTTGCTCTTTCTCATTCATTCCAGTTCGTTTATTTCATTTCTTTATATTTTTCGTGACTCTGTGTTATTTGTTCTCCGTTTATCCTTTTGTTTGTTCAGTAATATACGCATTGAAAGACAAAAACACACATATTCTTTAATTATGCAACCCAATCTTTTATATTCATTATCGAGTCCACCTGTTCTTATCTACGACCATCTCCAGGCTCGTCCATTCATATCAATCAGCAAATAAGAAGCTCAATTAACGCATATTCACACTCATCATTATTCTTATTTTGCTTGTATCTTTCGCTCATTAGTTTCAATTATTCTCTTCGTCTACCTTTTGTGACTACGTGCTCTTCTTTCTCATCTTCTTCGTTGCTTAATTCAGTGACTGCAGGCTGGTACTTATTCTAATCATAAATCTTACTCTTGTTATTCATCTTATTTTCCTTGTTTTTCGTCTGCCAACTAAAAGAACTAAAAGAACACACACACACACACACACACACACACACACACACACACACACACACAGAGTTACCGCATAGTCATATTCATCATCCTTTCTACTCGTCTCTCCGCCTCGCCCTCTCGCCACACCACACTCACCGTCGCCACCTGACCCCACACACCATCCCATCCCTGCTCGTTTGATGCTAATCTTGGTAGAATCAAATTGCATGATCAAACAAACATTTGCCTTAATATCTTCTTCGTACATGTCTTAATTTGTTCTTGCAAGATTACTTTTGGGTTAGACACATAAATTGTTTGCATTTTCTTTTTAATTGCGGCGGTTAGGGCAGTGATGGTGGTAGTACTGGTGGTGGTGGTAGGAAGGGTGAACGGGATAGAGAGAAAAAGAGATTGAATTGCTTAGTTATTCCAGGTTGTACTTCTGGTTTCTCAACATCTTTCTTTGTCATACGGGGATTCAGATTTTGTGCATTGCTCGATAAGTAAGGATCGGTCACCCTGTTCGATACCCCAACACAGTTCCTTTCTCTTGAGGCTCATTATTATGTGATCAATTGCTCAATACTTCAATGTACTGACTGTGTTGTGGTTACGCCCTGCATGGTCTGCGGCGATACAAGCGGAAAGGCGCAGCTCTGAGGCGATACAAGACCATCATCAATATCACTAACCCGTTACGAGAACAGAACATGGCCAAGCTTCGAGCCCTCGAGTAACGCCACTTTCTGTATGAAGCCAGCTGCATGAAACACCTTTTAAGTTCGCAATCTCAAACATCTCTGTCCTTCACCTCCACTATTTCAAAAGTCTTTATCTAAATTTACACAAGTTCTTAAGGATTTTTTATGGTTCTAGAGGCAGAGTGACAAGATTTCTACATTATTAACTGTATAAACACTCTTGAAAACCCCGCTAATCATCTCTGTGGCCTTAGAAAATAGTCGTGGTGAGAGAGCAAAGCGTTTCTGAATACGGACCATAGTTACTCAATAGTTTTTAATCACACACCCAGTCAGTCTTTTCAAATTGATATAGTGGTAAAATAATTGAGCAAGCGGGAAAGGTAGGTTAACAATGAAATCTGTATTGGAAGAGTCAAGCCTTGTCTCTCCAGTGGGGATTAGATGATGGTGGTGTATGTCCGTGGGAGCTTCTAAGTCTCCAAAACTGTTGTGTAAGTTACTATTTAAGACAAGAAAATAACAAGTGCAATGCAAGGGATTACAGGTATTTAGAGCGAAAAGGAAGGAGAGGAGGAGGAGGAGAAGGACGAGGAGGAATAAGAATACTAACATAAAATGGGAGGAAACTGAAGAAAGCAGAAAAGTTAGAGGAAAAGAAAGGGGGAGAAGGAAAGGTAATGATAGAGGGGAAAGGAGAAGAAGAGAAGGTAGAGGAGTTGGCGGAGAAGGAGATAATGAAGAAGAGAGTTTGGAGAAGGAGGAAGAGGACTACAAGGACAAGGAAGAGCAGGTACTGATGAAGATAAAGAAGGTGAAGGAGATGAAGGAGGAAGAAGAGGTAATGATGAAGAGAGGCAAGGAGGAGGAGGAGGAATAGGAGGAGGAGAAGGAGGAGGAGGAGAAGGAGTGTAGAGGCGAGTTCCCACACTCCACCTTCACTCGTAATGATCGATTGGCTCTCTGCTTGAAGGGAGAAAGTCACTTCAGCGCAAAGCAAGCACGCCGCACCAGCTCTCGCCGCGCAAAACAAGTTATCGGAATTTGCCTCTGATTCCCAACTTCCCTTGACGTCCCTGCCCGCCCACCCTTCCCTCACCCCTCTCCTCCCTCCCCGTGACCCCCAGATACATCTTTTTCCTCTCCTAAAACGGCAGATTCACTCTCCACACTTTCGGGAATAATTCTTTTGCCTCTCTTACTTTCCTTAGACGAGTGTGTTTTTTGTGCTTTTTCATCCTTTTCTTTCATCCTTCTATCTTTCTTCTTTTCAACTCACTTCGCCATCAACCTGAAAGATAATTATTAGATTCGTTTTTTATTTGAATGTGTGTGTTTTTTTTTCTCGTTCTTTCTCTCAACGTTTTCCATTTTCTTTCTTTTTTTTCTCGGTTAGAGTCGTAAAGTTTTGGAGATTGTGGGAAGAATGAAGGCACGAGGCACGAGATGCACTTTATGGTACGGTACAGTATTTACATTGGAACATCTTTTTTTACTTCGAAAGACTAATGATTCTCTCTCTCTCTCTCTCTCTCTCTCTCTCTCTCTCTCTCTCTCTCTCTCTCTCTCTCTCCCACCCTGAAAAATAAAAGGAGTGTGTGAGGAAACAACAGTGAGGCTGACTCTCACTCCAAACGGACGCTCAGAGCCCCGCCGAGACTGACTGACGGGCACCTTCATTTGGGGTCCTCGGAGACTCGCCTCCAACGCTGATTTGGCTTCAGACAGTCCCTTAAATCAACTCTTCCTTTTTTGCTTTTAAGAGCTGAATTCCTCTAAGTTTGGCTTTTTTCCTTCTCTCTCTCTCTCTCTTTCTCTTTCTCTTTGTCTTTCAATTTTGTTTCGATAGGAGGAAAAGCAGGAGGAAGAAGAGGAGGAGGAGTAGATGGAGGTAGACGATAAAAGGAGATGATGCTTATTGGATTGAAAAGGAGAAAAATAAAAGTATAAAGTGGTGGTGGTGGTGGTGGTGGTGGTGGTGGTGGTGGCGGTGATGATGACGGAGAGGAAAAAAGAAAGAGTAGAATGCTGTGTACCCAAAGCAATAAATTATTTCAGCAATTAACTTATCAACCAATTAACAAATCAACGGATGTATTAACGAACAGCAAAGACGTAGGAAGGAGACTAACGCGAAGATAAAGACACAGACTATAGTACGTAATGCAAGGTAATGATGAATATAAGGAGGATGATTAATAATAAACCATACGATAACGTCAACACTTAACTCTTCCACTGGGATATGTAACAATTCAGCACTAAAAGCAATGCATGTAGTTTTTATACATTTCTCTGGTAAACTTTGGAACTCACTACCTGCTTCTGTATTTCTATCTTTGTACGACTTGACTTCTTTTAAGAGGGAGCTTTCAAGACATTTCTCCCTGACTTTTGGTTAACCAATTAATCTTTTAGGGGTCTGGCAATAAAGTGCGCCTTTTTTTATTATTTTTCTTGCCCTTGGCCATCTTCCCCTCTGCTATATAGAAAAAAAATACACAAGGAAAAGCATAGAAAAGTAGATCTTGTAATTTCTAGCCAGTACAGTAATTGCAGGTAACGGGAGAAAAAGAAATCGTCTCAAAGTAGATAGAGATAGAGAAGATGCGCCAAACAGCAGTGAATAAGTAAAGGACGGCGATCAGTAATATTGAGATAACGCCAGTGAGAACAATAACACAACAACGTGAACACTGAGGACAAAGAAAACGAGACAAACACCACCACGAACAAGCTAAGGATGAGGATGAAAGTCACGTTGAGATAGATAATTTGGCGATAAGGAAAACGAGGACAATGCGTGTAAATTTTGTTTAGTATATGATGATGACGATAATAAGGAAGAAAAGGAGGAGGAGGAGGAGGAGGAAGAGGAGGAGGAATACAAGGGAAGTCCAAATAACAAAGCGTGAGGTTCTTACAAGTCTGAGTAACTATTGAACCATCAGTGGAAGAGTCAGGATAGTACAGAAAAAGGCTCCTCCTCACCTCATTACATAAAGAAGAAATAGAAAATTGACAAAAAGATGATGATAATAGAAAAAACTAACACATAAAAACGAAAAGACGAAGAGATGAGTACAGAAGATTTCTCCTCCTCATCCCAAGACCAAAAAAGGAAACAGAAAATCATGACAAAAAAAGACAATGATGATGATAGAATAAAATAACAAAAAAAACCGAAGAACGAAGAACGAAGAAAACGGAGGCAAAGCCGAAGACAGAAGAAGAAAATAGACGAAAAGACGAAGACAGAAGAAGAAAAACCGAGGAAAAGACGAAGACAGAAGAAGAAAAGAAACGAAAAACGAAGACAGAAGAAGAAGAAAGACGAAAAAAAAAAAAAAAAGAAAACACACGAAGAGAATAAGGAGTCACCGCCAATACCAGAGAACCGTGAGTGGTCAGTCAGTCAGTCAGTGAGTCAGGCAGGCCACCTATCACCACCACCACCACCACCACCACCACCACCACCTGACTGATGTGCAGGGGATTCACAGGGCGGGCATTAAATTCAGCGGAGGACGCCTGTGTTGGTTCTGTCTTTACGTGATGGATAAAACTCCGCCGGCCTCGAGGACCCGCAGGACCCTCCACGCGGCGGCCACTCTTTGCCTTGGCCGCTGCTCCCCCGACCCTCTCCAGCCGCCACGCCGAGGAGGAAGAAATCTTGACCTCTTCTGAAGACTCCACCAATTATCTCCGTGTTTCAAGTGCCTTCCTCTAGCCTCCTTCTCCTTCTCCTTCTCTCTCTCTCTCTCTCTCTCTCTCTCTCTCTCTCTCTCTCTCTCTCTCTCTCTCTCTCTCTCTCTCTCTCTCTCTTCCTCATTTTCTTTGACTGATCTCCTCTGCCACATAATTTCTGACCCATAATTCTCCTGCCCATCCTAACCTGACCTTTGTTCCCCTTTCCTGCCCTACCTGTCTCCCGCCACCATCACCATCACCACTCTCAGCAAGGCCCTTTCCTCCCTCCTCCCCAACCCATCCCTTCCAAGCCCTGACTCAGCTCCTTGCCTTGTAATCCGTCTTGAGAACTGGAGTACGTCAGCTTAAATGGTTTGGCATATTTTCTCTCCCTTCCCTTCCATTCCCTTCCCTTCCTTTCCTTTCCTTTCCTTTCTCTTCTGTTGCCCGTACTATCACTCCAGATTCTGCTGCTTTACTGACCACTTTCGAAGGTTTTTCTTTAGAGCTGATAAGGTTGTATTTCATGGATGTTTTAATCATTTGAATTTGACGAAAAAGAAGGGTGTTCATTCTCTCTCTCTCTCTCTCTCTCTCTCTCTCTCTCTCTCTCTCTCTCTCTCTCTCTCTCTCTCTCTCTCTCTCTCTCTCCAAACAAATGTATTTAAGAAGATAAAACAGAAAAAAACAAAAGATAAAAATGATCAAGAGCAGAAATGAAAGAACAGCTCCCGAGAGAGAGAGAGAGAGAGAGAGAGAGAGAGAGAGAGAGAGAGAGAGAGAGAGAGAGAGATGAATGGAAAGGCAGGACGAGAGAGAGGGAGAGCAGGAGAGAGGGAGGGCGGGAAAGGCAAGATCTTGGGGTCAGTCAGGTCAAATTGCTCAAGAATACAGCGAAAAAGAATCATAGTAACATTTATAAAGCAAACACCAACGGCTGAATATAAACAGAAACAGGAAAACGACTCATTTGATGGCCAAGATCGGCTTATCGCTGTGATCATCTTGTGACCCACGGCAGGAGGAAAGCAGGAGCGTCTTATAACAACTAGGCGTGTATCAGAAAAAAGACAGAGTACAAATAAAAAAGGTCTGTGTTTGCCTTACGCTGCCAGACACTAGTGATCAGTATTCAAGGTGCAATAACGTCAGACCCAGCCAGATAGAGGAAAGGTAACATGAGAACGGAGAAACTGCAGGAGACTAGTGTAGGAGTCAATAATAGTTTTTTTATTAAACGTAACATCTTTATCTAACTGTGGTTTTTGTCCATTAACGCTCTGAGTACCATGACGTGTGTCTGTATTCATTCTGGTTACAACTTGGTGATTTTATACAGCTTCAGAAACTTGGGTTGGCATTGACCTTCATAGACCTTTCCTAATGTCAATAAAATGGTCTAATCCTACACAAATCTCAAGGTAAAATTGCCTTCCAATATTGAGGGGTTAATTTGTCTGACTTTTGCAACCTTCCTATTGATTCTGCAATGCTAACTTTAGTATACTTAACCTTCTTTTTGTCATTCATTCCGTAGTATCTTTCTGACGCAGCACAATGCAGGGCAGAAACTGGTGGCCACGATCACTACACATGAAGTCACGGCACAACACGGCACATCACAGCCTCGGAGCCTCACACCACACGGCGCCGCTAAACAAACAACCTCACGGAAAAGCAAAATAATATTGATGCTTTCTTGTCTTCACCACACGACTGATACTTATTTCTTGCGATGATGCATTATTCAGTGACGAACGCGAGGAAAAGGATAAGTATGAAGCAGGACACCAAGACGAATTACTCATTTATCACTGCCTCAGCCTGTGCCGCCCTCTGCGTTCCCTCATCACGTGGCATAAGGTAAAGAAAACGCAAAGATTAATCCCCTACACCCTACTATCAATGCTTCTCCTGTATTTACCTTGCGAAATATGTATACATTTTTTCACCTGGCTTTCATATTATATTCAAGAGGCTCTGTGGTTACTGAGCTTATGTATTCTAAAGCGATGGACCTTGAAACATCAGCCGAGCAGCAAACAGTCTACGTGTATCTGATCATCTGACGATTAGTTAGTAAATAGGCCCTTGGCGAGCCTTCAAAGAGTAAACAACTGTAACCCGGATGTCACAGTCAGCTTTGCGTGAGAGGTCATCACCACTGCAGGTTCAGAGGTCAAGGAGACGGAGGGGGAGGGCAGTGGAGAGACGCAATTTAGCATATGCCGCTAACTTTACTTTTTGTGCATACCAGTTGCCTCTTGCTTGTTTGTGTACTTAAATAAGAGGTAGAGGCAACTTTTTTTTCGTATCAGCAAGGGCACTGGTGGTGGAGGTGGTAGTGGTGGTGGAGATGGATATGATAGTGGCAATTGCGGTGGTGGTGGTGGTGGTGGAGATGGACATGATAGTGGCAATTGTAGTGGTGGTGGTGGTGGTGGGAAAGGTGATGTGTCGAGTGTCAAGGCAACAGGCGTGAGTCATGACTACTGAGTGAGTGCCAGTGTGCCAGACGAAGTGCATCACAGTCACGAAGGAAATGTAAACGCTCTACGGTGTCACTCCTGAGGCTGAGGTGAAGCTGTTCCTTGCTAGATCTGGCCACGCTCCTGACCAGACAAGACATGTCACGCTGTGCTTAATCACTGTCATCATCTTATGTGAAAAAGAGCCCGACCAATAATACGATAGGAACTGCACTCAGACTGACTCATCAAATTCAGGATGCATCTAGACATTCTCTCTCTCTCTCTCTCTCTCTCTCTCTCTCTCTCTCTCTCTCTCTCTCTCTCTCTCTCTCTCTCTCTCTCTCTCTCTCTCTCTCTCTCTCTCTCTCTCTCTCTCTCTCTCTCTCTCTCTCTCTCTCTCTCTCTCTCTCTAAGACACACATATATAATAGCAGAGGACGGGTTGCAGCGGAAGGCGAAAGCGACAAGGCTCTCCACAGGCCACACCGGGAACCGCAAAGGTCGTGGAATGATAAACGTTCTTAAGTAATTCCATTCAGCAGCACTTCAAACACAATATATGTTAGTGTTCAGCCAAACGGCATACATGAGTCGTTATATGTTTCTTCTGAGGAGGAAAACACACATTAAAGGCAATAAAGAAAAGTATCACGCAGGCAGCACGGCATTGTTTGAAAAGAAGCGCCAGCAGGTGGGTGGGAGTGGCTTGGAGAGAAGAGGAAGACAGTACGTGTGAAGGTGCGGAACACTAGTAATGGTAGTAGTAGGAGTAGTAGAGTCTGCCTACAGTAGCTCCTGGGTCTCGGTTTGAATGGTGACATGGGGAATGCGTGCTTGTCAGATCTTGAGGAAAACCGTGAGCTATCCTTGTAATAAATGCGTTGATCAACAGAAAACAAGTATTACTCACATAAAATCAATTACTTTATAAAAAAATCTACAATATGTTTTAAATCCAGAAGCTATTTTAGATTAGACAGACTATAGTAGCAATAGTAGTAATACTTAGTTGTCATAGTAGTAATAGTAGTAGTAGTAGTAGTAGCAATAACAGTAGAAGTAGTAGCAGTAGTAGTAGCAGTAGCATTAGTAGTACGAATGACAGGAGAGGTAGCACAATGAGATGACGTGAGTTCAACACCACAGTGAGGTACAATACACAACTGAGAGGGAAAATCTAAAGAATTGAACTGAGCAATCCACTCTTATAATCAGCATCTTTAAACGCGTTATTCTCTCACCAGAAGAATTACCAAGAGCGAAAGTTATTTATTCGTATATTTAACCCCTTCAATACTAGGACACATTTTTATCTTGAGACTTGTGTACGATTATAATATCCTATTGATGATTGGAGGGGTCTATAGATATCAGAAAATTAATGGCCAAAGTCTTCACTATTTTAATTTGACATGAGTTTCTGAAGCTGTACAAAATCACCAAATAGTAAGCAGGATCAATATGAAAACGCATCATTTTACTGAAAGGGTTAAATTAGTCTTCATTAACAACCCAAGCTATAGAATACTTGTTATACTATTATTAGAACCATGAAAACACTTCGAAAGACACGCATTGATATATACTAAAGATTGTCAGATAAACGAAAGGGTGACGACATGGTTAGGGACACGAGAGATAAAATTACAAAGGGAACATTTGAGGAGGCAGAGTACACCATGTGGGCCTTACCTGAGCGATAGAAGGAGACTAGCACTGGTTGAAAGCCGTGTCGTTGAGGTGGCACGTGTCGGCTCTGGGCACCACCACTCCCTGCCAGCTACTCGTAGAAGGAGAGAAAACGAGGGTCTCTTTACGCTGTTATTGTCACGCTTTGGCAACATAAGAGCTCTGTAAAAAAGAAAAAAAAGAAAACTACGATTATTACCCCTACAGTCAACAATTTTTCATCAAGCTCAATATCATCACTACAATAACCGCAGCTCTTCCGACTGCTGTTACTACCACCTAATTACTGCCAGTGTCGCCATTCATACCGCTTATTACTACTGGAGCCATATCACGCTTGCATCCCGCCGCTCTGGTGTCTAGGACTACTCCACGTCCATAACACAAACAAATAACTAACAAAAGGTACGCATAAAGACGCCCGCCCGCCAGTAGCGCCGACCAGAATAGACCCACGTGAGGCCCCGGGCTGCTAGTATTGATAGTGGTGGTGGTGATGCTGCTGTCACTTGCATTAAGACGATGTAAACAGCAGCAAAAAAACTCCCTCCCCTCCCTCCACCAGCGCTCTATGTAACCTGAACGCTTTTCTCCCTAGCGTTAATTACACAGAGGTGGCCGCCAGGTAATGCATTATTTCAAGAACTAATAGTAATGAAACTAATTACCCTGCAGGTGAAATGAATCAGATATGGCCGTTAATCACCGCC
>NC_059301.1:14427253-14462253 GCF_017591435.1 Portunus trituberculatus
AGTAACGTCAGGTAGTGTGATATATGCCTTGCTGTTGACGAAAATTATATCCCTTTAATATTATGAGCCTCCTACTGCCTTTCCAGACCGACGCGAGAGCAATCAAAGGAAAATGCTTGTAAAACATCATAAATCACGCACGTAGACGGCCGAACGCGGGGTAGTCATTGCTTTAAAGTGGCATAAATAACTGTGAGGGAAGCAGCTTTTGTGTGTCGCTGTGGCTTTTGTGCGGCAAGACGGTGAGGCGGCTGGAGGTGTGACGGCCCGGAAAGGGAAATGAGAGAGCATGATTCAGAGAGCCTTGTGTCGAGTGGCATATGAGGACGTAAGGTGAATGATGTTTTGCTGGCAGTCCAAGGAGTGTGCTGATGGTGGTGGTGGTGCTGGTAGTGGTGGTGGTGGTGGTGGTGGAGGTGGTGGAGGGAAGGTCAGAGAGGTGGATGGATGGATAGGTGGGTGTGTTATGGTAGTGGTGGATTTTTCTCACTTTTTTTGGTGGTGCTCCTGTCTATATGGTCCCAGCCCGCCCTCACCGCCGCTCTTGCCGCTGCCGATGAATATCAATGGGCGGTAAACTGCTGGTGATTTACAGCCTACGGTGGTGGTAGTCGTGATGGTGGTGGTGGTGGTGGTGGTGGTAATGAAGATGCTGATGATAATGACACTATTAATGCTAATATTGCTTATGATAGTAGGTGGTGGTGGTGGTAGTAGTTGTAGTTGTACTAATATCAGTAGTAGTAGTAGTAGCAGTTGTTTTTATTGTTGTTGTTGTTGTTGTTGTTGTTGTTGTAGTGGAAGTAGTAGTAGTAGTAGTAGTAGTAGTAGTAGTAGTAGTAGTAGTAGTAGTAGTAGTGGTGGTAGTAGTAGTAGTAGTAGTAGTAGTGGTAGTAGTAGTAGTAGTACTATAATAGTTGTATTAGTATTAGTAGAAGTAGTAGCAGTAGTAGTAATAGTAGTAGTAGTAGTAATGGTAGTAGTAGCAGTAGTAGTAGTAGTAGTAGTAGTAGTAGTAGTAGTAGTAGTAGTAGTAATAGTAGTAGTAGTAGTAGTCGCAGCGGTAGTGGTGTTAATAGTACTAGTTTTAATTAATAGCAATACTGAAAATAATAATCTTAATGATAAAAGAAACAATAGTATTATAAATCTCGAGAAAATAATGTGACTTTCACATTAAATTTCCAATAGGCCAATGCAACATTAACCCGGCCTGCCACCATCACAGTTTTCCAGCCACCACTTCACTACTGCCACCACCACCACCATCGTCTAGAAATGGTAGTGACATCAGTAACTTCTCTAAGGCCGTAAGGTGCCCAAGGACACCAGCCAGCCAGCCAACAAGTGCCGCTCGCCGCTCGCCACTCGCTGCCCGCCCCGCACCAGGCCAGCTTCTCCCACGGCCATCCATCAGGCGGGCCCAGCACCCTCTCACTCTTGCCTCGCGTTTGCCTCACTACACCCCAACACCCAGCGCCGGTGATCAATATGATACTATTTTCTCTTAACTGATGGCTGCCGTTGCTTGCTGGAGAGACCTGTGACTTCCCGGTCATGTCTACCCAACAACACCCTTAGCTTGTGGTGCTGTAAGGCTCATGTTGACCCGGTGATCCTCCGCGGTGGGTTAGGGTCAGCCAGGCCAAGGAGGCGCCCATGATGGGTATTGAGGAGTATTGCAGCCGCTGTGTTGGTCTCCTGGTAAGCCGAACTGGTATTCACGTTGACCTCAGCCCCCTGCCTCCCCTTCTCACCCTTGTCGCTTTTCCCCAACAAGGTTTCCCGTGGCGCACCTACAATTAGAATACCTTTTGGTTCCTATCTACAGTCTAAATCGGGTCGTTTGGTGACTTGAAAGAAAATGCGGAGTGTTGCGTTGCGGTGTGGCTCCTATTGTTGCACAGTGAGGCGCGCCGAGCACCTCACATCGGACACCGAGTCACCGTTGGGAGCGCTGGATGGCCTCGCCCGGGCACTCAGGGGCCAGGCTGGTCCACACACGCACACGACAAGCGGGTCACGGTTCACGGCGGGTCAGAAGCGTAAGGCTGATCCGTGAACCACCGAGAAAAGTAAAATCTAACAGGCAGCTTTTTATTTCTATATGTGGGTCTTACTTCCTTGCTGGTGTGGTTAATATCCTGCTTCTTATTCAGAATCTGTTACTCACGTGATACTTTACATAACTCTTTCATGTTTATCTATTGGTTAACTTCATTTTTTGCGAGTACTTGAATGACCGGGGCCTTCACGTTCCCAGGGTCACCTGGTGAGCAATATTTCAGGTCGGATTCTCTAGAAAATCCGGTTATTTCGTACCAAGGTAATTGTCTCCCAAAAGCTCCACTCGAAACACAAAAAAGCATCCAGAGATCCCTTCCCTGCGGTACTCCGTCTGTAATTTGGTCAAACGCGGTGCGCTTCTCACGTCTTACACAAAATTTGTAGCACGTATTAATGATAATTAATGTTAATAGATTAATTACTCCCCTTTGCGGATAATTATCGACGTTTTCACAAGCTTAAACGAGAACCCTGGAGAAGTCACGCCTGAGTAGCGGCGGCCAGTGCTCTGGTGGGGCAGGACGCGCTCCGGGTTATTAATTACTGCTTGGGTGGCGGGGGGGTGCTTTTTGCAATCTCCTCAGTTTTCCCCACTCTCTCTCTCTCTCTCTCTCTCTCTCTCTCTCTCTCTCTCTCTCTCTCTCTCTCCATGATGCAACACGTATCCTCCCTACGACCCTGTCATTATGAAGGGAAGCAACTCATAGCAAACACACAGGTATGGTTGCTACACAAACACCTAATCATACATGGTGTCTCTTCTTGCTGCGAAACACCACGAGCGATTAAGGCTACAGAAAAACTGCCGCTTAAAAAAGGAAGATGAACTATTAGCAATTATAGGATGAAATGCGATATGTGGCCGAGGAGCTCAAGTGGCAGGATGGGGAGCTGCAAGATAGAATTTGTACTTAGCAAGATGTGTTCTCCATGTTCTTTAGACTAGATTGGCAAGTCTCTACCACCAGCATTCGTTTAGAAACACTGTTTTTACTTTCGTTAGGACTCTCGTCACATGTAATCCAACACTAAGGGAGAGCTGCCACCGAAAACTACATTTATACAACGAGCTTATCTACCAATTTCCTTTCATCTATTCAATGACCCTCGTCAAAAAAGTGTGGTATTCACAATCCTAAGTTTCGTCACATGAAGTCCTCCTTAATATCGTAGGACGGAAAGATCAGAGTAGACATTTGACATCCGAGTAACAGAGTCGTTCAGTCACATAAACATCACACTTGCCTTCAAACCAATGGTGATGCACATGTCAGTACTCACCACAGTTCCTGTGCCATGACGGAGGTGGCTCGAAATGCCCAACGTTTCCGTAACGTCTTATCCAGCACAATTACACGTAGCTCCTTAAAATCACACAACCACCGCGACGTACTACTTTGATCCTCCACAACACATATGTCACTGGCGAGATGAGCAGCCGCGAGGCTTAAAACTCGTGATTCATGTGATTCGAAGCAGCCCAGGATATTCAGTAAGTCAAGTTGATGAAAAAGAAAACAGGACTTTCAAATATATTTAATAAAAATAAAAGTGAACATGAAGTTATTTTCTAGTACACGGACCTGAAGTTTTCCATGGTGAGCGGCGGTCTTTGGTCAGTGTCGCACTTGGCTGATGGTTTCAGTCTCGGTTCGAATTCATCAGAGGTCTTACGAAACCTCAGCCTCGTCGCCTCAGCGCCTTGAGATGCCTGATGTCGCAAGTTCAACTATTCTCTTCCGCTTACACGATTTACTGGACAGGAAGAAGAGATCGTATTACACATGAACGCAAGGATGAAAATGATTTGCATGGTGGTGACACTAGCAGGTGGTAGCAGCGTCGAGCAGGGTGGCAGTGTTACCATGTTAGCCGAGGGACACTGGCGCGGTGGCGATGTTTCTGATAGGCTTTATTGTGGTGTTGATAAAGCCTTTCTAACCTCTTTTACAATGGGTACTTGTTACGACTATGTGTTTGTACTGTTATAGGCGCAGGTTATCATGGCCTGCAGAAGCTTTATGGTAGGCGAGGGCCGCATTATATTTTACATTCGCCCTGATTTTCAATGCCCGAAAGTTGCCGGGGTGTAAGTGACGAGCCTGGCCTGATATATGGTGGTGTTTTCATTGGTGATGATGGTGGTGGTGGTCGTGGTGGTGGTAGTTCTAATGTTGTTGTTTGTGGTAGTGATGGAAGTGTTGATAGCGGCATTCCTGCTGCTGTTATTTTTGTTGTTTCTGTAAGTTGCTGTTCTAGTTACTGTTATTGTTGATGTTGTTGTTACTGCTAGGGCCAAATGAGAACTATGACACAGAAGAAAGAACAGTAATAACACGAGAAAGAAAAACAAAACAAAAGACAATTCAAAACTATAATTTCTACCAAACTGACACTATACATCAACTAACTACAATAACAAAGAAGAAATAAACAGATCAACTCTTTTCTTTTACTTCCTTTTCTCTTTAGTTTTCATACACATGTTCCCGTACCACCGTCTCCTCCTTCCCTTGCCTTCCTTCTGCCCTCTCGCCCTCCCTGCCCTCTCGCCCTCCTTGCTGCCTCTTGCCTTGTCAGTGCGTTCAGGTCTTCAAGCACACGCCCTCTTCCTTCGCTTGTTAAATAAAGTGTCTCATTACCCTATCTGCACGCTCGTTAAGACTTCAGGTAGGTTTAATTAGACACCTTGATGATCGAACCAAGAGCCCAAGTTACGCGGTCAGGAAAGGGAACACGGGAAGGGAGGGATTGCAGAGGACGGGACGGCGCGGGAAAGAAGGAAGGGAAGAGGACGGGTGGGGAGAAGGGAGGGGAGAGGGAGGGGAGAGGGAGTGGGAAGCCTTCCAGTCATGTTTACTGATTCGGTTCGCTCGTAAAGTCAGACTAAAAAAAGTAAGAAAGGCAACGGTAGGTGATAACAATGAGCTAGGAGGTTGGGTTGCCGTGAATATTGTGTAACACAGTGTTCTTCCTTTAACCTGAAGTGGGCCTGCTTTTCTCTTTCCCTCCTTCCTCCTCTTCCTCCTCCTAAAACTACTACTCTTCCTATTCCTCCTCCTCCCAACTCCTCCTCTCTCTCTTTCCTCCTACTCCTACTCATCCTCTTCATCCTCCTTCACCACCACCATCAATATCACCACTAGCGCCTCCTCCTCCTCCTCTTCCTCCTCCTCCTCCTCCTCCTCCTCCTCTTCCTCACCTACTGCCCCCTCTCAGCTCTGACCTCCGACTTTTGCAACTCAAGGTTTAATACTTTTTATGGCGTCACAAGCGTCGTCAGGAATCAGACTCAAGAAGATTCAGTCAGATAAGACGCTAAGAAGACTGTGTGAAGTAACGCAAACGTTTTACCGCACTCTCAACTCCAAGGAAGAAGAAGAAAATTAGTCAAAACCATGTACGTACGTATATGCTGTGTTGAATACATGCATATAATAAACAAGCATGTCTTTCTGAGTTCCAGGCTAAAGTAACGAATGCAGAAAAAATAATATATTGTCTAAGTTTTCCTTGTTGTTGCAGCACTCCTTTATCAGCCGTGTCCACGAGCACATCCACCATCCTAGTAGCAGGCATGAAGGCTGATCCATCACACAGCCCGTGGCCCGTAACACCACACCTTGGCCGGATTCAGTCAACGAGGGCACGGAACTCACTGACCTAAAGGATGTGTCGACGGACGAAAAAACTGATACATAAACATAGAGGCTTTGAGGAGCTGTTAACAAGCACGTGATCGTTAAAATAAATCTTTGCATTTATATAAAAAACATCTCAGTCTGCCCTGCCCTTCAGAGTCCCTCCCTCGCATCACAAACGGTCCCTAAGCCTGCGTGCAAATCCCCGAATCTCCTCCGCTGCTTCATGCCTGACAGCCGCTCATTTCTGATTTGTAACCAGAAATTGATTCTTAAAGGTTATTCTCTTCTAAAAACAACATAAATATTAGTAATTATTTAGTACTTATCGTGTAAATGGAACAAATGATATCTGTTTTTCAAGAACTAATTACTTTTTTTTAACCAAGGAGCTCCCGAACTTGGTTATCCGCAATTTTCAGCAGTACACGAAAAGACTTTCAAGGAGCACACCATCACAGTGACGTCTAAAGCCGAGTCACGGAGCGATGCGAGGATCAAAGCACCTTTCTGTAACCCTCAACTGTGCAGGTGTGCTTTACGGCTTCATCACTGCCATCACACAAGGTATGCAGGAAACAAGCGATTACATCAGCTATTCAGAAATTCCAAGCATGCATCACAGGTAAAGATTAGTGCACTACTATGGCACTACTATGAATTCAAACTCTTCCATGAGACTCAAGCAAAAGATGGCAGTGCCTATCACTAACATCAATAGAAAACTGTATTGTCACTCTAATATCATATGCAAATGGATGATATTTCTATTTCCTGACTCCCTATATATCAACAGTACGCGATATAAGATAAAGACTCCAATGTTAGTACAGGAGCACACACTCACCAGACCCCTGGGAACTATTAACTATCGTAGCCCCTCGTCATCACACTGGAAGGGGCGTGTAGAGGATCAGGTGACGTGGCAGGGAGAGAGGCCTCCTGTAGGGAACACATTAGAGGCTCTTGTGTAAAAAGAAGAAAACAAAGACAGAAAGGCCTTCATTGCACACACACACACACACACACACACACACACACACACACACACACACACACACACACACACACACCAGCCTGGCAAATAATTTAGTCTCCGCAGAGCAATAAGTCACTCTACTCAATTAACTGAATATTCAACGACATACATTTTCTTAAGTGAAGGTTTTACGTGAAGGTTTTCAAAACAACTTTCCACTCACACGTGGGTTCACATTGGAAATATAAAGGAAAAGTCACCATCGAATCACAAGTAACTGTTTCTACTGCAACTGTTGACTTGAAGAAAAGTAAACAATATGCATGGCCATTATACTTAGAGAGAGAGAGAGAGAGAGAGAGAGAGAATGAAAGGAGATGTTTAGGTTTGTATTAACTTCCCGCGTTCCAATCAATTAACTCTACTAGTCCATTTAATTAAGGCCACGATGGCGACACTAAAAAAATATATATATCGCAAGTGGAAGGCGAGAATATGCAAACCCACGCAAGACTTAAATGCGAAAAGGGACACCTCTTGTGATATTTTGTACAATGCTTTTACTGGCCAGTTATTGCTTTCCTATCAACCCCTTCAGTACCATGAGACTTTTTCATATTTATTCCGCTTACTATTTGGTGATTTTATAAAGCTTCAGATATTTATGCGGGGATCAGAATAGTGAATACTCTGGCCATTAATATTCTGACCTCCATAGATCCTTTGTAATCTAAATAAAATCGTCCAATCGTACACAAAATTCATAGCAAAAAAAAATCCAGCACTGAAGGGGATAAACACTTCAAAAAATTCATGACCGCGAACTCACCTCCCTAAAAAAATAGAAAAACTCAACTATAAAGAGGTTAATTTCGCTGCGTGAATAAAATTTGACAACAAGGACGCCTAATCTGATCAATATATTCAGAAACGCCTTGCTTTCCCACAACAATCTTCTAAGACCACAGAGAGGACTAGACGAGTTTTCAAGACAGTTTCTTCTTATGATAAACCAGAAATCTTGCCAATCCATCACCAGAACCATAAACATATCCCTAAAAACACGAGTATCTTCAACTGGAGCCTTTGGAAAGAAGTAATGGTGAGAGAGCAAAGCGGTTCAGAATACGGGCCTCAATCTTATCTAATTGCGAGGGTTTGTGCGCCGGCGGGCCGTCACATCCGTTGCAGTAGAGTTCAAGGATAACACTCACGCCACAACTGGTTTCAAACAGACCAAACTTTCTTCCCCTGCCCGCCTAAACCTTCCTCGTTACTCTGCGCTCTCCTTTACATCATCATTCCTTCCCTTTCATCCTCTGCCTTAAACCTTACCCAGTGACCGACCCCTGTGGCATTTCCCCCTTTCTAAACCCTACTATAACTCCCATGGTGGGCGTTTTGATGGGGACCAGTGAAAGAGGCAGAGGCAGGAGGCCGGGCGCTCAGGAATCTAGGACTGTTGACTGATATAAGGGAACTACGGAGCCCAAGAGATGATCCTGTTCGGCGAGGGGCAAGTGGCGTAAAGAGGACGAGCGAAATGATGACAAGGACGAGGGTGAGGGAAAGGCAGACGGAGGCGTGGACGAGATGGAAGAGGGACAGCAGGTCTTATAACTCCGGATCAAGGCGACTCATTGCGGGAGATTAGCACAGGCCCAGCTCAGAGGGATTCGTGGAGGACTGGAGGCGTGGACTGTTTAGGGTTTGTTTCTCTTTTTAAGAACTCTCCTCTCTCTCTCTCTCTCTCTCTCTCTCTCTCTCTCTCTCTCTCTCTCTCTCTCTCTCTCTCTCTCTCTCTCTCTTTCTCTCTCTGATCTATAAGCTGATAATTATAGAAGCGATGCATATATATTAGAGCTCACTAGTTTTTTTATCGACGTTCACAAGCAACGTAATATGCGCCAAGTGGAGATACTGGAGATAGACACAGAGATTAATAGAATGATAGAGAGCTCAATAGATTATGTTAATGAAGGCAGCTACTTTGAGCAACCTGATGGAGCCATTTTTCACCCGTGATTGCTCGTTCACTGCCTCCTTTCCAAACCCATTCATCTTTCCTCAGACACTGTACTGCTGCTGCTGATGCTGATGATGCTGCTGCTGCCTGCCTTCTGCCTGCCTGCCTGCCTCCACACACCTGATGCCCTCCACACACCTACTCACTTCTCCTCTATCCCACAGGTCATAATATTCTTTTCACACACACCTGTCTCTCCTGCATAAGTGTCTTTGGTTTTTGAAGTTACTATGACACCTACTAAGCGTGATACTCTCCTATAAGTCTCAATACTGTCTTATGTCACCTGTCATAGATGTCCGCCTTCCTTCATTCCTTAACTTAGTTTAGTACCAAAGTCTCTTTCTTTCACAGACACACAAACACACCTGTCTGTCTCTTTCCTTGTCTTACTATAGCACGGAACTCACACCTGTCTCTCTCTTTCCCTGATGCGCTACACACACACACACACACACACACACACACACACACACACACACACACACACACACACACACACACACACACACGTCTCTGTTTTGGACACCTGTGTGTTCTCTTGCCCAGCTACAATACATAACGCACATCTCACTCCCTCATCTCTACCATTCCCCTTACCATACCTATTGATTTTTTTCACTTTTTATACTTGCCTTCTCTTTCTCCTTCTCTGGTCGCGACAAACTTCCAATACTCGCACTGTTAGGCTGACTGATATGAAAGAGAGAGAGAGAGAGAGAGAGAGAGAGAGAGAGAGAGAGAGAGAGAGAGAGAGAGTGTGTGTGTGTGTGTGTGTGTGTGTGTGTGTGTGTATACAACAGTATGTATGTAAGAAAGGAAAAATAGCAAATTACCATGAATAGCTATTTACGAATGAGAGAAGTAGGAGAAATGAGAGAGCGAGAGATGAGGAACATGTGGATGATGGTGATGGCGTCCGGTGAGTAACAGATGAGTCACAGGTGCGCAGGGGAGGAGGCAAGGACAGAGGGTCACCGCGAGAGAGCATGAAGGTGCTTTGGGAATTCTAGGAAGTGGATCGGCAAGAAACTGGAGCAGGGCGAGTCTTCCTTCAGCCAACCACAGTCCATGAGCTATTTTCACCGACACACACGCAGACCAGCGCTGGCCAATCAAAGGACGCAGCTGTAGGCCACAAAGGTAAAAGTTCCCATAATGTGCAATACTTTCGCCTCACTTTTTTGCTTTCTCTGTTCCATCTCTGGGGAAGCGTCACTTTGGAGAGAGCGTGAGAGAGCACAAGTGGAGGAATTCACCACTGCAGATGCCGCTTGTTGTTTTAGGCTTGATATCTCAGTTTTCCTTCTTTCCTCTTGACTTTTATGTCCTTGTTTGCGTCTTTTTGTTTGTTATTCTACTGTGTGTTTGTATTTGATGAGGTTGAGCAATTTAGATAGACCAAGTAAGAAAAAGTCGCTAGTTTTAGTATTCCCTGCACTCCCTTGTCTTCCTCCATACTTTGGTTGTGATATATGTTCATTATTTTATTGGAAGGACCATTGCGGAAAAATGTGCTCCAGCGATATATCAAGTGGGAAAATAGCAAGACTACCGCCCTGATTTTGGCCTAGAATATAAGCTTTCTGCTTTCTCTAATTCTTTCGTTGCACTTTTTCGTTCCAGTCCATCCAGAATGAAATGTGTGGGAAGAACAGTGCTGCAGAAATGTACTGCTACTCCACACCAGACCAAGAACTGGATACAAGAAGAAGTATAAAAGGAATATATATATATATATATATATATATATATATATATATATATATATATATATATATATATATATATATATATATATATATATATATATATTCTTATAGTATCACATTTTCCTGCCTCCCTCTCATGCTCTTTGCATTTGTCCTCACAACTTTATCTGGGGTGTAACACTATTTGGGAGCGGAGAATATAGTGAGGGAAGCCATGCTGGAGCGACACATCAAGTAGGAATACCAGTTAGAAATTGGTTTTGTATATGTATTGCACTTTTCTTCTTTCCTTCTACCTTCGTTCTAACTTTTTTTCCCTTCATCTCAAGCCAGATGTCAAGGCAGAGTATGTATGTAGAAAGAAACATGTACTGGAGCGACAAACCAGGTAAGACAATAACCAGTTAAAACACCGCTCTATTTTAGGTTGAGTACAGTATATTCTACTTTCTTTCCTTCCTTCCCCCTGACCGTGCTGCCTCCTGTTCCGTCCATTAAACATGATGGAGGAGGCGGAGCGTAACACCAAGATGACCCCTATAAATAGAAGAATATATAATCAGAGCTAACTGCGCCTCCAGGGGAACCACCCGCAACATTACTCTGCTGGTGGGATGAGGAGCAAGACGGGAGCTGTTTGCTGTGTGGCTCGAGGAGGAGAAAGACGAGGCGGTGAGCAGTGAGGCTGTGTTGAGACCTAAGGAGCAGGTACGCTTACGATGAAAAAGTCAAGTTAGGAAGGCATGCTGGGAGATGCTGGGACCTGCAGGTATAAGGCATAAGGGAATAGGAGGCAGGTTAGTGTCTGAAGAATAGTGTGTCATTAATTGCAACAAATGAAACCCGTCTGACCCTCTCGAGATGTATTAACCTCCATAATCGACAGTATTACTCAATAAAGATGTGAATTACTCTCTGGCATGCAAATACGGGAGGAAATTTAATATACCGGCGCTGGACAGAGGAGGGCCATTAAGTTTTCACACACACACACACACACACACACACACACACACACACACACACACACACACACACACACACACACACACGTACGCACAAACACACACAGGTGAAGATGGGCCTTGAGACAGAAGCTAGTCCCTGCCCAAGTCTCTGTTAAACTGCAGGGGCATGAGTGGCTGAACTGGAAGACTGAGTTGTGTGTGTGTGTGTGTGTGTGTGTGTGTGTGTGTGTGTGTGTGTGTGTGTGTGTGTGTGTGTGTGTGTGCAGGCACGACCTGTTTTTGTCTCTAATTGCAATTTGTTTTCCTCTTTTTTTCTCAGCCTCAGAAGAGACCAAACATGTTTTCCGGTGAGGGATGACATTACAGCTTGTGTGTGTGTGTGTGTGTGTGTGTGTGTGTGTGTGTGTGTGTGTGTGTGTGTGTGTGTGTGTGTGTGTGTGTGTGTGTGTGTGTGTTAGAGAGAGAGAGAGAGAGAGAGAGAGAGAGAGAGAGAGAGAGAGAGAGAGAGAGAGAGAGAGAGAGAGAGAGAGAGAGAGAGAGAGAGAGAGAGAGAGAGAGAGAGAGAGAGAGAGAGAGAGAGAGAGAGAGAGAGAGAGAGAGAGAGAGAGAGAGAGAGAGAGAGAGAGAGAGAGAGAGAGAGAGAGAGAGAGAGAGAGAGAGAGAGAGAGAGAGAGAGAGAGAGAGAGAGAGAGAGAGAGAGAGAGACAAAGAGACAAAGAGACAGAGAGAGACAGAGAGAGACAGAGAGACAGAGACAGAAAGAGAAAGAGAGAGACAGAGACAGAGACACACACAGAAATGCAAGAATAAACAAACAATACACAAACACACAAACAATCAGACGAACAATAACACTTACCTCACATTTCCTGCAAACACATAAACAGACAAATAAGAAAAGAGTTCCAGTGTTCAGGAAATCAACTTTGCCCACGAACCTTGAAGTCTCACGGTTAATTACTGCTTCTGAGGAGGAACAAATAGCTCTGACCAGATAGCGAGAGAAGGAAAGGGCAAGGGAGGAGGAGGAGGAGGAGGAGGAGAAGTAGTGGGAAAGGAAGTGGCACAGAAAAAAAAGAAAGATCGAGATGAGGTGATAAGTACAATCGGTCTCTTGACACCCGCACAAGATAGCGTGATAAAGGACTTAATGTTGGTTCTTTCACGCTTTATCAGATGAACTCCAGCGCCAGCCACCGCCAGCCACCCAGCCTCCATCCTTCCTTCCTCGATCCACTACCTTCCATATTTCTTTCCTTCTGCTTTCTCTATTACTCTGTCTCTCCAGCGTCAGCAAGACAGCCTCCGTTCTTCCTCTATCCACTGCTTCCTATATTTTTTCTTTCTGCTTTCTCCATTACTCTGTCTCTCCAGCGCCATCCAGATAACCTCCGTTCTTCCTCTATCCACTACCTTCATATATTTTTTTCCTTCTACTCTCTCCATTACTCTGTCTCTCCAGCGCCATCCAGATAACCTCCGTTTTTCCTCTATCTACTACCTTCCATATTTCTTTCATCCTCCTTTCTCCATTCCTCTGTCTCTACCTCAATTCAACACTACTACCACCATGACCGCACGCTATTCAATTTCTTCATTCAATTTCCTTTCATCGCATCGTTTGATTTGCTTTAAAGTCTTCCCCATTTACCAGTTTCTCTGTTTTTTTTCTCTCACTTCAGCAGTCGTACACTATTATTTCATTCAGTTTCTCTTATCTCCTCTCGTTCATCAGTATCAAGAAAGGTTGAATTAGCACTTTTACTGATCATTCATTATCCATCATCTCTCCGCTTCTGTCTGCCTTCACTGCATTTCCTCCTACGTGTACTGTTTGCATTCAAGCTCGTATTTTCAAATATTACTGTGCTTCACCGCCACTATTTCAAAAGGCTTTATCTAAATTTACACGAGATTTCTAAAGGTGTTTTTACAGTTCAAGAGGCAGAGTGACAAGATTTCTATATCCTTAACTGGAGAAACACTCTTGAAAACCTGGTTAATCATCTCATTGGCCTTGGAAAATAGTCATGGTGAGAGAGCAAAGCGTTCCTGAACATGGACCTCAGTTGCGCCTCTGACACTCGTGTACCTCCGTTTTCTTCCTGCTCTCCTTTTCGGCAGCGTCACAGCACCCACGGCTTTTCTCTTTCGTATTAGCCAACACGCATCTTCCTCCACGCATAAGCCGACTCCTTCATCTCTGTATATTACACATTTCCACCCATGCCCGGCCCGCCTCCGTGCCTCCCCTCGCCGCACCTGGCCGCACAATTACCACCTGATGATCGTTGCCCAAATTTTGCCTGAACCCTAAGTGGCCCAGTTAGTCTTGAGAGAACGCCGTGTCAACTCCCTTCTTGGCGGTGGATTCTGGTAATGGTAATAGTGGCTGGTGTTGCTGCTGCTGCTCTTTGCTCCTGTTTGGCTGTGGTGGTGGTGGTCGTGGTGATGGTGGTGGTGGTGTAACTGTGACAGCAGCAAGAACAGTGAGTGATAGTATTGAGAGGAGGTGTTCGTGATGGTGGTGGTGGTGGTCGTGGTGGACGGTTATAGTAGTAGTTGTTGCTGTTGTTGCAGTAGAGCAGCAGTAGTAGTAGTAGTAGTAGTAGTAGTAGTAGTGATGGTGCTGGTGATATTAGTAAAGGCAGCGATGAGTCATTACCTCCATTAATTCATTATATTTGCAGATTACGTTTCCTAACTAGTGATTTACATGATGATGATGATGATGATGATGATGATGATGATGATGATGATGATGAGGATGATGAGGATGACTACAAGCACCTACAACAACCTCCATTATCACATATATGGAAACGAAAAGCTAAGAGTACGAGCATGAAGATCGTGTGTGGTCGATGCAAATCAGCTGGCAGATAAAAGAAATAAACAACAGACACGAGAGACGCAACGTAAACAGCCAACCACACAAAGACAGACACACAAACACACACAAACACACACAGTAAACCAGGACAAATATCTCACCTTCTTCACCACCTCCTTCAGCCGCTGTCTCCTTAGTCACCAGCATCTCCTTCACCTCCCTTTCTCTCTTTCATCATCCCTATCTGCCTCTTCAGCAAAAACTGCAACAAAGCAGCGAAAAAAATCACTCTCACTCAGAATTGGAATTGGAAGAATCTTAGAGGGATAGAAGAGAGGAAGAGGCAAAAGAAGGTTAGGTAGGGAAAGGGTTAGTGAGAGAGAGAGGGGGGAGAGAGAGAGGAGAAAGGGAATCAGGGAAGTGGGGACGGAGGGAAGGAGGGAGGGCTGGAGAGAGGGATGGAGGGAAGGATGGAGGGAAAGGAGGGCCATGGAGGTAACCGTAATGATAAGAAAAGGTAGATGTTTTTGATATTTACGAGGGAAGAAGAGAGGGAGAGAAAGAAAGAGAGAGGGGGAGAGAGGGAGAGAAAGAGAGAGAGAAATGAGGGACTGTGTCAAAGGAGACGCTATATGACAAGTAGTAAATAAATAAATAAAAAAAAAGTGTATGATTTAACTATTTCAGAGAGAGCGAGACGAAAGAAGGAACTCAGTAAACAGCAAGCGTGTGTATGTGTGTGTGTGCCTTGTTTACTTTCCCCTGCGTGTCTGTGTGTGTGTGTGTGTGTGTGTGTGTGTGTGTGTGTGTGTGTGTGTGTGTGTGTGTGTGTGTATGTGTGTGTGGGTGTGTGCGTGTGTTGGGACGCGCTTTGCTGCAATGATAATAAGAGACACGCACAAAAAAGCAAGCAGACAAATAAACAAAGAGGTGAGAGCCGCGGGGCAGGTGAGTGCAGATGTCTCGCGCCATTGTGCCGCCACAGCAAGAGGGGAGAGGAATGGAGGGGGGAGAGAAGGAAAGGGGAAGGGGGGTAGCAAGAATGAAAGGAGATGAGGTGGAAGACCACTAGAAGGGTGTGGGGAAGATGGTGAAGGGGAAGCAGGCACAGGAAGGGGACGGAGGAGGAGGAGGAAGAGGAAGAGGAGGAGGAGGAGGAGGAGGAGAAGGAGGAGGAGGAGGAGGAGGAGGAGGAGAGGTAAGGGGAATGAAGAGGAAAGAGAAAGGGGAGCGGAAAAGAGATAAAGAAGTTACCTATGTATAGAATGTGGGAGCAATAATTATTATGGGAGGCAGGCAAGGAGGCAAGGAAGAGAGAGGGAGAGAGGCAGGGAGAGAGAGGCGGGCAATTAGGTCATGGAAGGGCAGAATAGATCAAAACAAAATAGGTGTGGAAGATACAGAGAGAGAGAGAGAGAGAGAGAGAGAGAGAGAGAGAGAGAGAGAGAGAGAGAGAGAGAGAGAGAGAGAGAGAGAGAGAGAGAGAGAGAGAGAGAGAGAAAGAAAGAGTAAAGCAAAAAGTTATCAAAGGACCTATATATGAAACACGAGGGATATGGATGGAGGAGGAGGAGGAGGAGGAGGAGGAGGAGGAGGAGGAACAAACAGACTAAAAAAAAAAAGAAGAGGATGGCATGGGTGGGAGAAAGAGAGGAAGGGAGTGAGGGAGGGAGGAAGAGAGAGGGGGAGGGGAAGAGAACAGTGGCGATAGATAGACAGTAGAGAGGGAAGGGAGCCGAGAGAAAGGACTTTTGGTTAATTTACATAATGGTCCCGTTATGACGCCACGCTGTGCAGAAGGTCCTGATTAACAGTCACACCCACCCGCCAGTTACACATACACACACACACATACACACACAGACAGTCCCCTTAGCTCACGAGGAGGACAAGGAACCGCTGCGGGATAATGAGCGGGTATCGAGCAGCGGCCCAGATATCCCTGAGGACAGCGGTGGCGGGGCATCGCATAGGACTCTCTCCTGGCTGGTTTTAGGGTTTCCGCAGGCAGCCAATGGAGGTCGGGACAGCATGAAGGGATAAGGAAGAAGGGGGAAGAGAAAGGGATGGACTGAAGGAGCTAGGGAGGAAGGGAGGGTCAAAGGGATGGGAAGCTTTATGGGTTGCTGGGAATAATTAATGAAGATGGTTTTAAGGTCACTTTCATCACCACTAGGCACTGCCTCTACTGCTGCTACTATCGCTTCTACCACTATGACTGCTACTATGACCTCCACTTCTAGTCTAAGTTGTGTCGTTCTTCTAAATTACGTGTCATCGTTCACATGACTATATCAACTTGTTCTGTTTCTTCCAGTTCTCCACGTGTTATTCACAAGTAATAGTAGGGAGTTCAGTAGACACTCTCGTTACTCGTTACTGCTTTACTCACAGATCAGTTCCTCCTAAGTAATCTTCCTTACCTTATAACGTTAACAACTTCCACTAGAATCAATGGCGCTGCATCACTAATTACCTCTGATGTATGCTGTCATCCACACCGCTGCTATGCCACCGCCGTCATCAATTACCACTATCACTATCTCTTATTGAAGCCCCACCCACCACTACCACTACCATAACTATCACTACCACCACCACCACCACCACCCAAGATACAGAGGAAAGGTCGTCCTGAAGGAGAAATTAAATAAATATCAATGTATTCTTACCGCCTCCTCCTCCTCCCTCCAGACATTCTTTCCTCCTCCCAGCCCGGGTTAGCCATGCAGGAGGCGCCGCGGCCGACATCAGGCCCCCACTGGCCTACAGGAACTGTTTATTACGTCTCCTGTCTTCTCTCACTTTTCTTTTGTTCCTTTGTTCTTTTTTTCTTTTCCTTTTCCTGTTTGCCAGCCACGGGAAGTGTTTCTCACCTCAGCTGGCCAGAGAGACTTCAGACGCGTCCTTGCTCCCTTCCATTCTAAACGCCATGAACACACACACACACACACACACACACACACACACACACACACACACACACACACACACACACACACACACACACACATGCACGACAATGAATACTGGAATGTTTACACGTGAAAACTTGTTTCTTTCTGGGTAATGTTTTCCAAATATGTATTCTTGCTTGTTTTACGTTGCATAATTACAACAAAGGAATCGGTAACGTCCCTCAGACAATTGAATCATCTAAAAACACTAAGAAAATGGGGAGGGCGGCTTTGGGAACCTTTACTTACACGCGTGGGGCTGGAAGAATATATATGAATTCTTTAAAAAACGATCAGTAATTACTACCAGGAATAATCTTGCAAAATCGAGTCTGAGAAAGGTTTGGTAATATTTCTTATTAGAAAGAGAAGAGAAAAGGAGGCAACCTTCCTTCCTTGGGGCCCCGTCCTGCAAGGGTATCTGTCCAGGGTCGTGGTGAAACCCAGGAAATTGCGATGCAGAGCTGGTGATGGTGGTGATGCTGGTGATGGGGATGGTGATGGTGGTGATGATGGCAGTGATGTTGTTAGTGATGGTAGTTAAAATATTACTCGTTTCAGTGATAATGAAAATAATGTTAGTGGTGGTAGTGGTGGTGGTGATGGTGATAATGGTGAACGGGTGATGGTGTGATAATGGCAGTGATGTTGTTGGTGACGATAGTTAAAATATCACTCGTTTCAGTGATAATGAAAATGATATTGGTGGTGGTGACGGTGATAATGGTGAAGGGATGATGATGATGGTGACAGCGACTGAGAGCGGTGGCATACAATATGACAATATAAAAGCAACACCAGAATAGAAAATCCTTTATGGTGACGATAACGATAATAATGGTGAAACTGACGGTGATTATCAAGAGTCGCGTCATGATGGCAAAAACAGCAGCGAAGAAAGTGATATACCAAAGAAGTGATAACGTGAGAAATACAAGAGAAGGAAGTAATATAACAAAAGAAAAGTGACAGTGATGAGGATAAAAGCAAAATCATAAATATGGAGAAGCTGGTAGTAAGAAATTAAATACAGCGATTGAAACGTAACAACGACACTGCATGGAGACAATACAATAACAAAACAAGAACGGAAGTTGTAATGAGCGATAGCAGTGACAGTGATGGAAACAAAGCGGTGATGAGAGAGACAGAGGAGGCGAAGAATGAGATACAACGATTAACACCAATGACCTGAGATGAAAAAATAACAATAAACAGATTAAGAAAAAGGCAGAAAAAGAAAACATAAACATAGAAGAATGCAGGAGAGTTGCTGATTAATACGCAGAATCTTAACCCCTTCAGTACCATGACGCGTTTTTATATTTATTCTGGTTACTATTTGGTGATTTTATACAGTTTCAGAAACTCATTTAGGGGAATTAAAATAGTAAAGACTCTAGCCATTAATCTTCTGACCTCCACAGACCTTTCATAATGTAAATAAAATCGTCTTATCATACACAAAACTCAAGGTAAAAATGCGTCTCAGAACTAAAGAGGTTAATGGTGACAGCGACAACACACGGATCTATAATGACGGTGGTAGCGCCGGTGATGACGATGGAACACTGAGAAGGCGGCGATAACACACTAGTAACAACACACACGGACATGTAACGGTGGCTTAAGTGCGGGAGATGATGGCAAGTGAAGTGATGGGCGCGTGATTATCGCTGCGGGGAGGTAAATGATTAAAATACTTGTAGTCATGTTGTGGTGAATTACAGACAAATGATGACAGGGATGAAATGACGCTATATTTTGCGGCCACTGAAGGCGCTTGCTGTCTAAATAATAGTGTTAGTAGCCAGTAGCAGGAGTAGTAATGGTGGTGGTAGTGGTGGTAGTGGTGGTGGAGGTGGTGGTGGTGATTGCATCGTTGCGTGTGATGGTTGTGTGTAGTAGTAGCTGTTGTGGTGTTGATGAAGGCAATGGTTGGTAGCCACGACAATTGTGGTTAGGATGTAGTTGTGGGTAAATTATTTTTTGGCAGTGCTAATATGATTGTTGTTGTTGTTGTTGTTGTTGTTGTTATTTCCTTCTTAAAATTCTCGTCGATACTTGTGGTTGTGGTGTCAATAATAGAGATAATGGTGGTGATGATACTGGTGGTGGTGTTGGTGGTAGGGGGTAGCGATGGCTGGCGGTAGAAGATGGTGATGGTAGCGGTGGTGGCAAAACATTTATTAAGCTCATGTAATAATAAAAAAAAAGTACACAGAAGACAAAAATAAATAAATGAAAGTAAAGAACTACTCCTTCATTAAAAGTCAAAATGAAAGGCAGAAACACAAAACAGGAAGGAAAAAACTACAAAAAATAATCTACAGAAAGTGGATGATAAAGGCGGCGGTGAAAGCAATGATGATGACCACAACCATTATGATACAGAAAAAGACAGAGAGAGAGAGAGAGAGAGAGAGAGAGAGAGAGAGAGAGAGAGAGAGTGTGTGTGTGTGTGTGTGTGTGTGTGTGTGTGTGTGTGTGTGTGTGTGTGCCCTCAGCAAGTGTATCGCGGAGTGGCAGCAGCGGTGATAAAGGCGGTGACAGTGATGGTGATGGTAGGGACGAGAGGCGATCCGTATGCAGCACGGTGTGACTATTGTCTGGGTGACAGGGCGACGCTGTTCCTGAGGCGGGTGAGGCGAGAGGGAATGGCGGGAGATGACAGGAATTTGGGTGCTATCGACCTTCCAACGCATGAGGGTGTCCACACTGCCCAGGAAGAAGGGAGATAAGAACGAGAAGCAGGAGAAGGAGGAGGAAAAAGAGGAAGAGAACAAGGAGGAGAGGAAGGAATATAAAGGAAGTACAAAACATCAGCACCCCTTTCTTTTCATAGTTCTTTGACATACATACAGTTAGAGAAATGGATGAACGTAGACGGAGGAGAAGGAAGAATAAAAAAAAGCAAGAGAAAACAGATGATAATTAAATCTGTGGAGATAAAAAGAAATGAGAATAATCACATTACACTAGAGAGAGAGAGAGAGAGAGAGAGAGAGAGAGAGAGAGAGAGAGAGAGAGAGAGAGAGAGAGAGAGAGAGAGAGAGGAAAAACTGAAATCACTAAGGAAGAAGTACAGGCTCACATCGCTCAAACACACCAGGGTAGTCCCCGTGAAGACCTTCTGTATTTCTCCCTCACACACACACACACACACACACACACACACAAAGCTTAGGAAATACTTACCCAGGAGGACGCGAGGGTGGCGGCGCCGTGTTTTCTTAGTCGCGTCTCGAGGCTGCAAAGGGAAGCCAACCTAAGGGAACAAGGAAAATATGCAAAGTTGGCAAATACGTAGAGTAAACAAAGATATAAGTAAACAGCAATACATGAGGGTGAATACTTTAGTGAAGATGTGCAAAAAATGAATGAATGGATATATGGTGAGGGGAGAAAAGGCTGACATCAAGACACAAGTACAAAAATCCAATGAAAAAATGTAAAAGAAATAGCTAATAAATAAGTAAAACAGCAAGTAAGTCTAGGTAGTCACAAAAGAAATCACTGAGTATATCCATATTATTCCCATCAAGTTTATCTAACACTGGAGAGCATTGCCTGCTATTCCCAAGGCCACTGTAATCATGAACATACAAGGCAACACACGCCTGCATCCCCACACACGCACCACCAACTAGAGCACACACGCAAAAAACTGTCTAGTAGTTTTTGTCTACCGTGGATCCTTGTATCTGCTCGCATCATCTACTTACAACAATAAATTTCAGACTAGCAACCTTCTTAAAACCTAACCTTACAAAACACCTGTGAGGCAATCCCTGTTACCTAACCCTTGCCTCACCTACAACGAGACACACAGGTAAGGGATTCTGCGTCACTTCCTCCCTTTCCTACACCTGCTGGGTGAAGTATTTTTTCGGTCCAGTTTTAACCCTTTTCCCAACGACCCTCGGTTTGTGGGGCCGCGGTGGTGGAAGGGCCGCGATGGGTGGTGGAAGGCGTGGAAGGCCCGGCGCTGGGAGGGCAAGAAGTAGGCCAGGCGGGAAGAAGGAGGAGGGTTAAGTGGAAGATAAAGGCAGGAGGGACAAGAAAAGGGTGGTAATGGGTATAAGAGGAAGGCAGCTTGAGTGTGGTGAAGAGGACAAGTAACCGTAAGATAGAGAAGAATGAATGGATTGAAAAGAAGGGTAGTTGGAAGAGGTAAGAAAGGCCAAATAAGTAAGTGGAAGACGGAGGAAGGAAAGAGAAAAAGAGAACGGGAGGACAAGTAAGTGTAAGAATACGAAGAATGAAAAAGAAAACGGTCGTGATGGAAAAGAAGGATAGATGGAGGAAGTAAGAAAGGCCAAGTAAGTAAATCAAATACGGAGAAAAGAGAGAAAATAAGAGGACGGCAAAGGCGCAGGAGGAGAGCAGGTAAGGTGAAGTAAGGAGGGCAAAACAGGTGCGCCAAAGGTGAGCCGGTCCAAGAGGAAGGAGGGGGAAGGTGTGTGTTAATCTGGACCTTCCCCATACTAAGGACACCTGACCTACTTGCGGTTGCCTGCAATGCGCGGTCCTCCCTCCACGAGTACGAGTCCCCCCCACACACACCCGGCTGAGCACCATTACCACCACCACCACCACCGTCCTTTCCATCGCAAGGCACGGCAGGGGGTGGACTCCGGGTGGAAGGGCTGCGGTGGAGGGCTTGCGGCGGCAGGAGTGGTGGTGGAGGTGGAATGGAAGGTGATGTTTAGGGAGTCGGCGATGCACACACACAAAAAAGTAAGAGCTCAGCTGACACCCTTGGGGGACCTCTCTCCTGTTTGTCCTTGGAACTCCTCTCCTTTCCTTTACCTCCACACATACCTACTCCTAACCCCTCTCCTTCTCTTCCTGCCTCCTCTCTCCCTCTCCCTCCCCCTCTCTTAGTCTCCCTTACCCACCATCGTCGACACCAGACTGGCCCAATGGCACCATCAAAGCAGTACACCAAGCCCCAGTACTTTCATCACCGCCACGACACTAAATCGACCGCCGGCGCAAAGGTCTCGACGTGGCCATCAACCACGACATCCCGGTGGTGAGTGAGACGCCTACGGAAGGAGATAAAATGAGAGAGAGAGAGAGAGAGAGAGAGAGAGAGAGAGAGAGAGAGAGAGAGAGAGAGAGAGAGAGAGAGAGAGAGAGAGAGAGAGAGAGAGAGAGAGAGAGAGAGAGAGAGAGAGAGAGAGAGAGAGAGAGAGAGAGAGAGAGAGAGAGAGAGAGAGAGAGAGAGAGAGAGAGAGAGAGAGAGAGAGAGAGAGAGAGAGAGAGAGAGAGAGAGAGAGAGAGAGAGAGAGAGAGAGAGAGAGAGAGAGAGAGAGAGAGAGAGAGAGAGAGAGAGAGAGAGAGAGAGAGAGAGAGAGAGAGAGAGAGAGAGAGAGAGAGAGAGAGAGAGAGAGAGAGAGAGAGAGAGAAAGAAGCCTGAAGGTCAATAGTGAATTCCAACAAATCATTCGAATTTACACGTGGGCGCCTTCACAGCATCTGACACACCCCTACCTGGTCGTGGATGGACGTGATATGTTTGGCGGGGGGTGATTACCAGAGAGAGAGAGAGAGAGAGAGAGAGAGAGAGAGAGAGAGAGAGAGAGAGAGAGAAATTGGGGAAGACATTCTAGATATACAATAAAGGACAAATATAGAGATATGGGAGAAAAGAAGATGTTTAAAAAGAGAGATAGCAAGAAAAGAGACATCGTGAAAATAATAAACAGAGAGACGGAAACGAGGATGGACATACATACAGATAGACAGACAAGCAGAGACAAACAGAGGAGCAGACAAACCACAAACAAAATAGAAATGACAAGAAGGCATACATAGAGACAGACAAACAAGTAAGAGAGACAAGTAGGGCGACAAACTAAGAGGCTCACAAACACAAGACAAACACTAAAACTTAATTAATAAACTTATAACTCCTTATCTAAATACAGCAACACTTAAAGGGATCGACCAAAGTAAGAGAGACAAGTAGGATGACACATGGAGACTCACAAACACAAGACAAACACTAAAACTTAATAATAAACTGATCCTCCTTACAGCAACACGTAAAGAAATTTGCCACAGTCGCTATCCATCCCTCTCTCTCTCTCTCTCTCCAGCAAGGATCAGCAAGGACTACCAACCAAAGAAACTACCACGGATGATAATGTTCCGCCGTCTCCTCCAATAAAGCGAGAAAACTGCGAAATAAAGGAGAAAAAATACAAAAAAAAATACTTACCAAGTGAAAGGATTAGGAGAGGACTCGAAGGTCTGCCATAAAAAGCAAAAAAATTGGAGAGAGAAAGAGAAAAAATACAATCGTGGCTGGACAGATTGCAAGGGGCGTTGGTGGCTGACCCAGACAGGACAAAGCGACAGAGAGAGAGAGAGAGAGAGAGAGAGAGAGAGAGAGAGAGAGAGAGAGAGAGAGAGAGAGAGAGAGAGAGAGAGAGAGAGAGAGAGAGAGAGAGAGAGAGAGAGAGAGAGAGAGAGAGAGAGAGAGAGAGAGAGAGAGAGAGAGAGAGAGAGAGAGAGAGAGAGAGAGAGAGAGAGAGAGAGAGAGAGAGAGAGAGAGAGAGAGAGAGAGAGAGAGAGAGAGAGAGAGAGAGAGAGAGAGAGAGAGAGAGAGAGAGAGAGAGAGAGAGAGAGAGAGAGAGAGAGAGAGAGAGAGAGAGAGAGAGAGAGAGAGAGAGAGAGAGAGAGAGAGAGAGAGAGAGAGAGAGAGAGAGAGAGAGAGAGAGAGAGAGAGAGAGAGAGAGAGAGAGAGAGAGAGAGAGAGAAAGTAAGGAGAGTGATGGCCACATGTATAAGTTATGACGTGTCTTAAAGTATGCATAACTTAATGCTTTGACCGACCGAAAAGGTTCAGAGAGAGAGAGAGAGAGAGAGAGAGAGAGAGAGAGAGAGAGAGAGAGAGAGAGAGAGAGAGAGAGAGAGAGAGAGAGAGAGAGAGAGAGAGAGAGAGAGAGAGAGAGAGAGAGAGAGAGAGACACACACACACACACACACACACACACAGAGACAGAGAGAGAGAGAGAGAGAGAGAGAGAGAGAGAGAGAGAGAGAGAGAGAGAGAGAGAGAGAGAGAGAGAGACACACACACACACGCACACACAGAAGAGAGAGAGAGAGAGAGAGAGAGAGAGAGAGAGAGAGAGAGAGAGAGAGAGAGAGAGAGAGTCTATACAAATGTAGCCCGGGTCGGTCGTTCAGTGTCCCGTGTTATAATGAGTGGCGCCTTCTGGACCGGTGCTGACCTTGGTGCCGAAGAAAAAGGTTGATGGACACAAGGGGATAAAGAGAGATTTGGGTGATTCGTGTCCAATAGCTCACTTCACGCTGCCACTTTCCTCTGACTCTACCTTACGGCTTCCTCCTGCCTCCCTCCCGACTGCCTTCTCCTTCTCCTTCTGTCCATCTCTCCTCTTATCATTCTGCTTCTTGTCCCACTACTGCTGTCTTTCTTTGATTCGTGTCCAGTACAATACTTCACGCTGCCACTTTCCTCTGATTTTACCTTACGGCTTCTCCTGCCTCCCTTTTTACTGCCTTCTTCTCCTCTTCCTCCTCTTATTATTGTGTCTCGTTCTATATACCCGCTGTCTTTGTTACTTTTTCTTCGTTCTCTACCTCGTTGTTTCTTTATTAATATTTGTTTATCTTAAGCACTGCCATTACTTTTATTTACATGCTGACTTTGTGTATGTTATCATTATTACTCTTGGGACTGCTACTTCTATAACAAAATAGCAATAACAGTAAAGACAACAACTATTAAACTACTACTACTACTACTACTACTACTACTACTACTACTATTACTACTATTAATTCACCGGATAACCATGCTACCACTAGGAAAAATACTACCTGTACCAAAAACCATCACAACAACTACTATTACTACTGATACTATTACTATCTTCTTTTTCTTCTATATATCTTTTAAAATTCTATAGCAAAGGTTCCAGCGCAGACCTTGCTTATGAATGACGCCAGAAAGGGTTTCGACGACGGCATTTTTTGTTTGGTTCCTTTTCGCTGGCCGGTGGCATGCTAAATGAGGAGAAAGTATGCGTGTGTGCGTGTGCTTGTATTTTTCCTGGTATGTATGTGCTTATGCATGTATGTTTGTATGAATATGCGACTCTGTGTTTTTTGTGTGTGCGCGTTTGTACATTTATTTCCTTGAATAAACAGACAACTTCTGTTTGAATTATGCATTTTAATCAAGAACCACCGTAATCATTATCCCTCCCTGCGCCTCCCACCGCCACCTGCTGCTCCCAATACTTCCTCCCCAGGCCTCTGCGTTCTTCCTGACCCCTGCCCACTCCCCCGTGTCCCTTCATGCCCCTACCCAATCCTACACGTCTGTGCCCGCCGCTCCCCTCCCCGCCCCGCCCCCCGCCACGCGTCACCCCAGCAGGGATAACCCAGATTCGCAGGAAGGGCCGCCGCAGCAGCACTCGGCGGCGGCGCAGTGGCGTAGCTGTAGCCGTGTCCAGCGAGGCGCGGCGAACACAGCGCTGCTCAAGATTTGCTCGTATGAAACCGAGACAGCTTAATGTCCTCCCAAACGATTAGTTGAAATAGAAAATAATTCGCAGAGAAGTAAAATATTAGGGTTACTTGAATGAATGTGCCAATGCATAAACCCCATACAGAGTACCATAGGGAAGATTCTTGCGTGCCGTGCTCTAGAAAGTGTAACCCTTGCGTTACTGAATAGGACATGATCCTTTCCTGCCTCTGGCTGGGACACTTCTGCAGGACTGCGGCATGAAACAGGTCCTAAAGTAGACGAGTTTTTGTTAAGGTAACTGAGCTGCGGCACACATGGGCGTGCACTTCCCGACGCTGGCCACCGCACCCTCTCCCTCAGCCCAGGGACCCCTCAAGAAAGTGGTCTGGGCCTCGTCTGCCGCCCTGAAGCCAAACACAGGGGTCTTGAGATAAATGATAGGCCGCAGGGAGGACTCGATCTAAATGCATAAAGAAATTAACAACAACGCGCCACATTTTCACTTTACGACGGTGGAAAATATTACGCCGTACACTTTCTTCGCTAATGTTACTGCCTGCCCTCCAGCTACCAACGCTTACAACAAATGTGATACACGCGCAGCAAGAACCTCAAATTATCACGTGGGCGGTCTTCCCCAACGGTATGTATGAGAGTTACTGAAGAACGAGCAACGAAACGAAACATTACTCGCAACACAACCTACACACACACACACACACACACACACACACACACACACACACACACACACACACACACACACACACACACACACACGTTAACCTACAATCTCTCCTCAGGCACACTATCCTCACTATTACACATAACACGGAACGGAGACACGCGCTTCTTCACTCCAGCGCTGGAGTGTATGAGGCTTGTATGATTTTAGATCTGCATCTATTTTCATTTCAATTAACGGTTCAGAAAACTGCCCCACTCAACATAAGCGGCATTTCACAGTGAGGAGCGCTACGCAAAGCTCAAGAGGACCGTGCTGAGACTGAGAAGACCAACGAACAAAGCATGATTGAAGGTGACGAGGCTGTCGAGGTCGCCCAACTTGACAAGGATGACGAGGTTGACGAGGTTGCCGAGGCAGGCGGCTTCCTGCGTTGGCTTATCAGGTACATGCTAGAGAGAAGCGTGGTCACATGGGATATAGGGCAGCGTGAACGTGCTCTACGTGCAGCCAGAGTTCAATGTTACGCAGGGCTGATGCTGATTATGCTGCAGGCTATCCTTCACAACGCCTACAAGTCATCTCAAGCCATCGAGCCCCATAGTGTTAGTCTTGATCAATATGAAAGAGTGTGGCACCAGTGTGGGTATTACATCACGCTGGTGTGGGCCTCCGTGGTGTACCTGTCAATGCTGCACTTCACTTCTGTTATCGGAGGTTCACCTGGTGACACGCAGTGGTGGTGGTGGAGGCTGGACAATCGCTCCTTGGTGCTGGTGACGCACCTGGCCCCTCTGTGGTGCCTGGTGCTGATGGGTCAGATGATGGTCAGCCTCACTTACCCGGCCGTGTACAAAAACATGATATACCGAGACTTCATGAATAACATTGACGAGTACTACACTTCTCCAGAGACAAGAATATTCATCGATACAATCCAGGAAAAGTTGAAATGCTGTGGGTTTCACAGTTACCAGGACTGGGTCAGACTGCGGCGAACGAGAGGAAGCGGGCCATTTCCCATCACTTGCTGCGAGGAAGGCTCTCTCTGTGACCACGAAAACGTTGTCAATTATTTGGCAAACTACAAAACTTGGTACGAGACTGAAGACTATTCCGTAATGCATACGAAGGTTCCTTTCAAAGAGAAAATAAAGAAGATGAAGAATGCCATACATGACACTTCTGATGACTACCTTCCTTTCAGAGACAAAGGCTGTGCAGAGAAAATACAAAAAGTCAACCCATTTTTCTGGCCGGGAATCGTGGACATGATCCAAATTCTCATAACTCTGTCTGTGATGATCAACATCCGACGGTACTCCACCGGCACGGCCTTCGCATCCCAAGCCATGCGGGACTGCCCGCGAGACTACATCATGTTCGACGGCACTCACGCCTGCCCCCGCTGGACCTTCCTGCGCCCCACCAAACAGGCCCTGTGGAGGTGGCAGCAGGACTATCTCGTCTCCATGTACTTCAATCTCGTCTATCAGGGCAAGATGATGCCTGAGAGGTACCACAACGTTATCTACCCTTATAGGCCTCTCAGCGCTCCCGATTTCGCAAAGAGTTTCGACATGAGGCTTCAAGATTACTTAAATCTCCTGAGGTACCAGATTGGGAAACAGAAAAAAAAGGAAGGCTTGGGAAATCAATCCCCTTCTTCGGTTGACGAGGGATTCAGTGTTGCGGGTTTTCATTCGGGCTTCTTTTCTATTATTTGGAGAAACAGTAACCTTTCAGAATAGCGTCTTTTCCTAGATGTATTTTTTTTCCTTTTATGAAACAGAAACCTGCTCTTCTTTTCATCATAATCATCTTCTCCGTTTTCTTCTTTTCTCCTTTTCCTAATTCTTCTCCTTTCAGAGAGAGAGAGAGAGAGAGAGAGAGAGAGAGAGAGAGAGAGAGAGAGAGAGAGAGAGAGAGAGAGAGAGAGACACCTTCCCCAAGTCACAAACACAAACAAACACAGGCAGTAAACACAGCCATAAAAACTCACACTGACAGGGACAGGCTGACAGGAAGGAAGAGACTGGCACACCAACATATAAACAAACTAACTGATCTATTGACAGACAGACAGATAGACAGAACGACAGGGGAAAGCACATACTAGAAACTAGCACCACCACCACCACCACCACCACCACCCAACACACAGGTCAGTCTGGCAACAGTAACGAGGCTAAGACGATTCGCAGGTGTGTACAGTCTTGTTTTGGCTCATCTAGACGCTTGGCCAGGCGAGACAGGGACGAGAGTAGGGCGAGAGGACCCAGGGTGTGCGTATGTGTGTGTGTGTGTGTGTGTGTGTGTGTGTGTGTGTGTGTGTGTGTGTGTGTGTGTGTGTGTGTGTGTGTGTGTGTGTGTGTGTGTGTGTGTGTGTGTTAGGACAGGTATAGGGACGAGATATAGAGACGAGGTATGGGAGCAGAGAGCGAAAGAGAGAGAGAAGGGGGAGGAGGAGAGGTGCAGGGGGAGCAGAACTTTTATCAGTTTAATTAATGGAGGAGTTAGTGAGGTGGTCGCGGTACCTAATTGTTCCTTCTAACGGAGATGAACAAATTGATAAGTGACCTAGCAAGAGAAAGCGTTGTGGAGTGTTTGTTCTCTTGTCTGTGGAGTTACGCAGCGTTTCGTCTCGCCGGTCTGACTTTTGGTACGAGGGGAGGCGTTCATTCACTCGCTAGTCTTGTGCTTTTATAATTGTCCCACTTGCTTTTGTTGTTTCATTGGTAAACGCGGGAGTTTATTCATTCAAGAGGGAGGTATCAAGACATTTGTCCTTATCTTTTGGCTAATTCTATCGGCTCTATAAGGAGACTGGCAACTCGGTGGGCCTTTTTCTTTATATTTTTGTTGCTTACGGCCAGTCTTCTTCTCTTATATAATAAGAAAAATCCATATTGTTGACAGTTTGCAGGTTAAATTCTTCAATTAACTCCTCGTTCTTTTCCTCAGCTTCTCTCTTTCCGTCTCCTCATCTTCATTCTGCACATTCCTCGTCCCTCCCTCATCGTTATTTTCACTGTATTATCCTTTCCCTTCTCCTACTTATATTAATACTCTGGTAAAATTGTATGGAAGTAAATCATAGGAGTCCCACGGAATAACTATCCTCATTACGATTCTTTATTTGCTCTCTTTCTCATACTGAAAATATGTATCATTTCACCTCGTCCCAGCTACCTGTTCCTCCACTTTTTACTCCCCGCTTTAATATAATCTCGGTCAAAAATTCCTCCTCCTGCTCCTGCTCCTCCTTCTCTTCCTCCTCCTCCCTCCTCCCTCTCCTCTTTCTACTCTACATTCCTGTCTGCTGCCTGTTCCTCCTACCCTACATCCTGTCTTATGCCTGCCCCGCCCTGTGCGTCTCTCCTCCCTTCCTATAAAACCGGGGAGGAACCTGTAATCTTGCCCTATTTGAGGCCAAAAACAATTCTCACTGCACTCTTCCCTCCTCTCTCCGTCCCTCCCTCTCCACCTTCCTCTACTTCCTCGCCCGCCCTGGGGAGAAGAGGTTATCGGGAAAAAAGGGTCTTCAGATGTGCAGGAGTGGGCAGTGTATAGAATGGGGCATCTGAGAGGAGACGAATGGGGAAGTAAGGTGCAATGAAGGTTCTTAGAGGATGGGTGGACGTTAAGAAGTCTGCGGAAGGAGAGAAGGCTCGGTGTACAGCAGCCGTCTAGAGAGTGATGCAAGGAGGACTAGATAAGATAATGTTAAGGAGCAGGGAGGATGGAGGTTAGGGGAATCCAGGAGTGGTGGCCAGCAAGTCCAAAAGGTTTTAAGTGGAGCCGCGAGGGGCTGGACACATAGGAGGTGTTTAAGGGATGGTTACTGGTTACTGCTCCTCGCGTGCTGGAGGGAAGCTAACCATAAGAGGCCTAAAGTCATATTTACTTTGCTTTACGAAGGGCGTGGAGCTGTTAATTATGGGGACAAGTGTAGCACTTTGCGAACCGGGATGGTGTGGCCTTCTGGGTATCCTGAAATCAAATGGGAGGATTTTAGCGAGGGCCTAAGGGAGGGCGGTGGCTAAAGAATGGTGGTAATGGGGCTGTGGCGGCCAAGGGACACTGAGAGGGCTGGCGGTGCGAGCCGGGGCTGTGGAGGGAGTGGCAGCGAGGAGGCAGAGGGTCGTCAGTTGCTGCGGGATTTTAGTCGTTGCAGAAAAACGTGAGGAGAAAAGATTGCTGTTATATAAAGATCGTGTGAATAATGTGGAGAAAGAAGGGTATCTTGGATGGCAAATGAATGGCAACAAGCTGTGGCTGGGCAGCGGCAAGACACAGGGAGTGGGCAGGTGGAGCGGAGAGCGGGAAAGTAGTGGTCTGGGGCAGCAAAAGTCGGTAACAAGATTGTGGTAGCGGGTAACGGCAGAGGCGGAGCGGGACATGGGCAAGGCCTGAGTCCGAGGGATGGTGGCAGGGATGGAGGGATAGATTGGAGGATGGCCGCCAAGGGTCTATAATCACAATATATTGCAAGAGAGGATTTGTGGCGGAGTTATATATTTCTCACCCCTCCAGGCCGATAGCAACCCGCCCGATGTTATCTTCTGGAGGAGTGCAGGTTATCTGCCATCGACTGGATGTTTGGCTGGCCGGACACTATCACCTAGGCTATCGGAATACACTATGGTGGACTGGCACTATCAACACTATCAAAAATTACTTAAGTTCCTTGGAAAAACGACACCAACAACTGGAAGGCTGTGACACAACAGATGCTGAATAAAATATGCTCTAAACACTCTGGTGGGCCAAGCCTTGTCTTTGCCTCCACGCCGAAGACCGGCGGGGCGCGCCGCCGCTCAGCACCAACATCCCTGACTCTCGCTTATCCGTTGTTGTTTGTTCCGAGACCTGCATTGTGATCTCCAAAACATCTACAGACAGAATGTGGAGATGATCTCAGCGACAAATTGCAGGGCACGAAAACAAAAGAATCTAACGAACTGGTGTCAGACAGCAGGGAAAGTAAAGCGAGGAACGAGGCCTCACATCGATCGCCGTCGCAAAGCAGGGAAGGAGGCAAGCAATCAAACACCATCGCCGTCTTCAGCAACCCATTCTCGAGGTGTCAAGGACAGAGTGAAGCTCATCCATCTCTGCTTCATTCGAATACAGAATGTGAATGTGAGGCGTTAGGGGCCATATGGCCGAGCAGGCCGGTGGGCGTTGAGGACACAGTGGGCAGCGGGCGGTGGGCGTGCTGGCATGTGGGAGGGTGCAGGCGTAAGCCGTGTGGGAGTGTCGAGTAAGGCCAAAGAACACATGGGCGGGCAAGCGAATGCTAGAGAGCGGCGGACGTGCGGGCGTGTGGGCGTGTGGGTATCCCACGACACCAGGAATGGTCCTTAAGGATCAGGGTGAAGGCAGGAGCAGAGGGGAGGGGGTAGGGAGGGTGCAGATGGGCGGAGAGAAGGAGCGGGGAGCGGGGTGGGGGTCAGGACGTGACGGGGAAGCGGGATGGGGCATAAAGGGTTCACCTGCCGACCGGCCTACCTGACCCGCCATAATTAGGCTTACGACGCAACGACCAGAACGAGTTTAAGGGAAGATGCCTCAGTTCCCTCCCTCCCTCCTTCCCTCCCTCCCGCCCTCCCTCTACCCCCCATCATTCCCGCCGTGCCCTTTCCCCCCTACCTGACCTTCCACCTTCCATTCTGCATTTTCGTTCCTTCATCATGTTTCTTCCTCCTACATTATTGCTGGTTTTCTACCTATCCTTCTGTGCTGTCCTTCTTCGTCTCCTTCTATTCCCTTCCTTTATGTAATCATTTTTCCCTTTTCACATGAGTGCGCTTCGACTTCGTCCTTCCACTTTTCATTCATTCCTAAAAATCCGCTTCTGTTATTTCCCTTCCAATCTTTCCGATCTCAACCTAAATTCCGCCGCGTTTTCTGATAACTCATTCCACCAATTAGGAGTAGTGTTGAAAATTCCAGGTCTATTCATCCTCTCCTTTCCCTCACCTTCCTCTCCCACGCCGGTCAGGAGAAGTGTGAATTATTACGGTACACACATACAACATTTCTGGTGGTGGCTCAATTGGATGATAAACACAAACATAGTAATCTGCGCCCCCCTTCCCTTCCTTCTTCCAGCGAGGCACCACCACACCTGTCTGACCCAGCTTGCCTGATAAGAGGTGGGAGCAAAGGTTCAAATCTGAGAAGGTGGTGGCATTGCTGTTTCTCTCTCTCTCTCTCTCTCTCTCTCTCTCTCTCTCTCTCTCTCTCTCTCTCTCTCTCTCTCTCTCTCTCTCTCTCTCTCAGTACTGTTGTTGCTATTCTTTGTTTTTCTCTTCTTATTTTTTTATATTACTATCGTTATTATAATTGCAGTTATTGTTTGTGGCGCCCTTTACAAGTAAGTGTTGAAGTAATGCAGTTTGTGTTTGTTTGTACCATTTCACTGCTTGAACATACACCAGTACAAAGTTGGTGCATTCAGATGATGATGCATTACGTCCATTTCCAGGATGAAGAGGAGGAGGAGGAGGAGGAGGAGGAGGAGGAGGAGGAGGAGGAGGAGGAGGAGGAGGAGGAGGAGGAGGAGGAGGAGGAGGAGGAGGAGGAGGAGGAGGAGGAGGAGGAGGAGGAGGAGGAGGAGGAGGAGGAGGAGGAGGAGGAGGAGGAGGAGGAGGAAGAGGAGGACGACGAGTACAATAACAACAGCAACAACAGCGACAAACAGAATAATTAATAAGAATACAATTACAGAGAACATTAACATGAAAGAATGATCTAACTGAAAATTTTGTAAACCTTTCATCATGATCGGCACGCAAGTAAGAGAAAAGTCACCAACAAACAGACAGCGTACCCTGATGATGAAACTCGGCGATGGACGCGAGTGTCTTCTAAGTATTCTTTTCATAAACGAACATTATTTTTATATACGTATCGTGCGGCAGGATATTTCTGGCCGAGCGTGGCGTGCCCGGACAGACAAGTGGAGGCCACGCCGCGCCACTACTCACACATTCTCAGCAATGCCAACGCACGGACAGCGATAAGCCTGCCCCGTGCTGCGCTGATGAAAGACGACATTGATAAAAAGCTTGCTGTTGCCGGGGAGTAAAAAAAGAAAATGACTAAGAATAAAAAATGGTGAAGAACAATAAATGGAGGATAAAAGTGCGTGTTTACGATACAAACGAGAGGCAGCGATCACTGACGATGGAATATTATGATAAGAAGCTCCGCGACCAGGAGATAACATTATAGTCCCCAGCAGCCTTCCATGGACTGTTGCAGGCTTGCTTGAGTTACAAAGTAAAGTCGAACTCCCCAACATCCTGCCGTCCCTTCCCCCACCCTACCTCGCTGCTACTCAGTATGCCCGCCACACGCGCCCACGCAATGTTCTCCCTGCGCCAACCCTCTCCCCCTGTACTTATACTCCCTTTCCCTCTGACACAAAGGAGAGCGGGGGCAAGATAGGGGGTCAGATGGGACCTGGACCACTGCTTCGCAAAACATCTTTCGGAGGAGACAAAAGAAAGGGACAAAGAATTCTTGGTCTAGAGAACATGACCACGGCGGCGACCAGAGCGAGGGTGGCTGTGCTGGTGGTGGTGGGAGCGGCAACATTTTCTCTAAGTTTTTTATTTTTATTTTGTCATTATATTCAAGCCAAGGACAATATTCCTAAGCTTGTTATAATAGATGCAACCGTGTACACGTTATCCCTAAACTAACGGGATACCAAAAGCGCTGTGTTCCTTTAATGCCTTTCAATGAATTTTATTAAGTTTCCCAACACGAGATATGAAAGTTTTTATTCTCTGGCAATAGTACGGTCATGAGCCTCACATGTTCATTACTTGACTTTTCCTAGGTGCCACAAATTCTGAGTTTGTTTTCCCTGCTGTAAAGCGCCCTCCTCCCATGCTTTGAGTCAAGTGTTTGACAGGTGACAGGCGTGCTGGTAAGGCTGCATAAAAAACATTATTTCATCAGTGACCTGATTGTCTCATATTTTCTTTATCACATCTAAAGAAATATATTACTCTTTCTTTCTTTCTTTTTTCTTTGTTTGTTTACTATGTTTGAGAAGCATAATGAAGCAATGGGAACTCTACAACAAGTGTGTCGATATACATATACATACATCTACGCTTCACACGTCTAAAACAGCACATCTGTAATACAATAGAAAAGGAAAAAAAACTACTGCTGTACAACACAGTCGCTTACCACACAGCATTACGGCAGTTTGAGTGATAGTGTTTCTGTCAGAGTCACGCCTTCCATTAGCCGAAGGTCTTTCGTATTATTAGAAACGTGACATTTCTATACCCAAAGAAATAAAGAATTAATCTAATTTTCGCCCTTGCTGACAAAGAGAGAGGCAGAGGGGTAAGCTCATCTATACAGAGAGACAAACAGACAGACAGACAGATAATTATTCTACTATACTGCAGCCTAGGACAACAAATTTAGGCTTGCCATAAGAGATACAGCCTTGTGCATATGTTCCTGAAGGCAGCAGCGGACATAAGCAGCGTGCAGTGACCGTCGGTAGCCAGTGATGTCCGTAAATGTTCACTCAGTAACGTGATATCAGCGGGTTACTGTAACATAACTTCTCATGTGAGGG
>NC_059301.1:14467253-14574753 GCF_017591435.1 Portunus trituberculatus
TATAGGTGATCATATGTTATTAGCCTTACCTTGTTAATCTTTCAAATGAGAACAGTGGCGACATTACTGGATCATTGTTTCTAAAGTTCTCCATCTCTCCTCGACAATCCAGTGAAGCATATTCGTCTAATCTATTCGTTTACTGTTAAATTCACGTCTCCTCGCCTTCTATAACGTGAGCAGTGTTCTGTAATTATTCGGGAACGTTACCGGAGTTGGCGACGAGAAGAGACCAGGATAAAAGGAGAGAAGAAAATAAAGTGGAATTGAAAAAGAAATAAAGGAGGCTTACAGCAATATGAAACACCGTGTATCTGTGAGAAGAATATGATCACCAAACCAGATTAAAACCTTTTCAGTACCAAAACACGTTTTTATATCTATTTTGCTTACTATTTGACATTTTTATATAACTTCAAAAACTCATATGGGACTTAAAATAGTGAAGACGCTAGCTATTAATCTTCCGACCTCCATAGATCCTTTCTAATGGAAATAAAAGCGTTTAATCATATCCAAATTCAAAGTAAAAATGCGTCCCAGTACTGAAGAGATTAAAAGCAGAAAAGTACGCGAGATAAGCCTTCCACCAAACACATGATGAAGAGTAAGGGAGTCATGCCGATCATTTAAAGCCACGGGAAAGATCTCAACATTTCACTACCAGAAGGCTAAAGAAATAAAGGGCAGGAGAGAAGGGCAAGGAAATGAGATAATCAAAGAGAGAGTCAAGCAATAATTCTCTGCATGACCTCCCCCTTTCTCCCAACCTCTCTGCCGCCGGAATACAGAAACACCCACGTCCCTGGCGATCCCTTGCCGTCCTTCCCCCCCACCCCATCCCTTCGTCTCTCAACTTCGTTCCTTACCTTCGAGAATTAATCAGCTGTCACTTTAACTAATCCGTGACGACGCGGTATCTCGGTGGGAGGGGCGGGAGGCGAGCTGTAGGGAAGCCGAGTCAAGGATGCGGGGGAGGTTTTAGTAAAGACCACTGCTTTCTCCTTCCGCCCGAAAGGGGTGGAAGGCAAGGTAGTGGAGGAGTGGGAAAGGCTAGGATCAAACAGACGGGCCACGCTAATCTGGCGGGCGGGAAGGAGGTTGTGGAGAGGCTCGGGGGATTGAGATTGTGACCGGACGAGGACTGGCGGGCGGGGGAAGATGGTTTATTCGTGGATTGGTTACACATGAGGATCGACGAGTTGATAAGGAGACACATAGGGAAGGTGTGAGACAGCAATGAGTGTGTTGAAATATTCATGTCCCTCCCGATAAAGCTATAAATTGTGTAAACGATACAAGTGATGCTGTCAATAATTGATGAGGCGTCTGCATTGCCACCACACACACAAAAAAACTAATTGACACAACGCTGACTATGTACAACACAACGCTATATTCTTTGTCCACAAATGTGTGTGTGTGTGTGTGTGTGTGTGTGTGTGTGTGTGTGTGTGTGTGTGTGTGTGTGTGTGTGTGTGTGTGTGTGTGTGTGTGAGAGAGAGAGAGAGAGAGAGAGAGAGAGAGAGAGAGAGAGAGAGAGAGAGAGAGAGAGAGAGAGAGAGAAGAGAGTTGGCACCGATGGGCAGTGAACGTGACCAGTCCGGTACACGAACTTTACAATTTCTAAGCCATGCGCTTGGGTCAGGTGGATGCAACAGTACTCTGTGTTGACGCGTGCAGCAAAGACAATGAACACTTGTAAGGAATGGAAGAATATCTCATGAAACTGACTATATATAACGTCACTCATTAGTTATATTTCTCGCCAAAGTCATTCGCTAATCTGGTACACATAACGAGTTACAAACCAAACACAAAACATTTCCACTACGCGGGGAGAACATAAAAAAAACATTAAGCATTAAACATTGAAAAATACAAATTGCAAAAAGTTAATTTACTACACAGGATATTTTTTTTTCTCGTTATCCAAACCTGTCACGTTCTCTGCATTACTCTGTGACTGACCAATGATTACCAACACACGTCGAGAGGCGGTAAAGATACATGTTTAGTAGAAGGTGGCGCAGAGTAGTCACGGAATGTCAGTGAAGTAACCACGACGTGAAATATGAGGCGAACCCAATGTTTGTAATTGTAAGACGGTTTTCTACGAAATTAAATGTTTTTCCTACCTATATTTCTAAGAAAAGTGACATCTATCTTTTTTTTCATGGTAGCTGTCACTAGCTAGAACTACAGGGGTGAATAAGTCTAATTAAGTAAATAGATTAATGAATGAATGAATGAATAAATAAATAAATGAATAAATAAAAAAAACATACAAATAAGTGGACAGCCATGAGTGAATGTGATGAAGGAGCCACGTAGAGAAGTGAGTGCGGGGTAAGGCGTTCCATCACGGCCGGAGTTGCTGGACGTGGCGGGAGGAGGAGGAAGGTGACCTGCGCTAGGGCGCAAGAAGATCCTCCTGGCGCGAAGAGTCAGTGGGTGGGAGAGGTGACGCGTCTCCCGGTATGAGCCCCCCATTGATGATGAAATGCTCCTGTCCAATACACAGCTTCATCCAATTATTCCTCGTCCGTGAGGTGGTATCTAATGAAATGCTTCCTTGGCCTCAGCGCTGTTAAATCATTTCAATATTACTCAACGCTAAACGCTAAACGCCTCCATCCATCGCAGGATATCACTGTCCAAACCGTATAAACTCCAGCAACAATCGTTTATTGTGAATCAAAGGACAAATTTTTGGGAACTGTCATTGCTAAACACCGTCGATTCCGAAGAGCTAAAAGCAAATGAAGCAGTTTCTTTGACCTATCTCTCAAAGAAAAAACGCATCCAAGTTGAAATTATGTAAAATCACTACACACTGAGTCCACCTTTCGATAAAATTTGCTATTGTCAGCGTGAAGTCGTTGGTCGCGAGTAAGCGTGCTAAGTGAACTGCTGTTTTCATTTCCTCTTTTATTGTTTATGCCAATGCAAAAAAGCCTGGCACTAGTTCACGGTGAGTGGCATCTCGCATTTATCTACCGGCCAAGTAATTCTCTTGAAAGTTTCTGAAGCCACAACCTGTCTTGGCTCAGACAAAGGACGCTGCTGCTTTGCCGGAGAAACATTTTGAAATAAAAGTTCTTTGAGATTATTTAGACGTGTGTGTGTGTGTGTGTGTGTGTGTGTGTGTGTGTGTGTGTGTGTGTGTGTGAAGGTATGAAAACATTTTCACTTTAAGTAGGAGGAGGAGGAGGAGGAGGAGGAGGAGGAGGAGGAGGAGGAGGAGGAGGAGGAGGAGGAGGAGGAGGAGGAGGAGGAGGAGGAGGAGGAGGAGGAGGAGGAGGAGGAGGAGGAGGAGGAGGAGGAGGAAGGAGAGGAGGAGGAGAGAGGAGAAGGAGAAGAAGGAAGAAGGAGAAGGAGAAGGACAAGGAAAAGGAAAAGGAGGAGGAGGAGGAGGGGCGGACAGAGAAAAGGTCTGCTCAGGAGGACGCGGACTGATTGTGGTGTTTTGTGCAGCCTCCTGCCCTGCGACCCCCCTCAAACAAACTCCCTCTGAACTCCCCCCCTACTCACACCCTACCCTTCACCACCACCACCACCACCACCACAACCACCACCACCACCACCGCCACCATCACCACATTCCTCGCAAACAATAAAACCTCGACTTCATTTACAGCTACGTAATTTTAATCGCCAAAAAAAACATTAGAATAGACGTCATGAATCCTTAACCTGAATAAATTGAAGATACTGGTGAAGGAAGACTTGAGAGAGAGAGAGAGAGAGAGAGAGAGAGAGAGAGAGAGAGAGAGAGAGAGAGAGAGAGAGAGAGAGAGAGAGAGAGCACATCCAATTAAAAAAAAGAACAAAATAAAAAATATTATACAAGCCATTACAAGCTCAACACAAAATTAATGTGATATTAAGTCGAACAGATAGGTGAAGCAGCCGTTACTACCTCCTCCTCCTCCTCCTCCTCCTCCTCCTCCTCCTCCTCCTCCTCCTCCTCCTCCTCCTCCTCCTCCTCCTCCTCGTCCTGGCACACCTGGGAAGATTTATCCATTGTATTCACATCACTCGGGCGCCGCCGTGGGCACGACTCTGATGTATTGGAGGATTCAATTATGTATGTGTTGTATATTGTGGCGTAGGGCGGCGCAGGGAAGGAGGACGGGAAGAGGGGAAGGAAGGGAGGGAGGAGGAGGATGTATAGGGATATGGGGAAGAGGAAGAGGAGGAAGAGGAGGAAAGAAGGATATTTATTGTAGGGAAAACTAACACCCTCTTTCTCTTTCTCTCTCTCACATCACTCTGCTTCATATTCCACTCCGCCACTCCCACTTCTCTCCCTCCATGACACTCGCCACTTCCTCTCTCCCTCCCTCACTGCCTCTTCATCCCTCCCTCTCTCTCCCTCCCTCTCTTCAGGTACCAATTTGTCTAGGTGTGCCTTCAAAGGGGGTCCTCCTGCTGTCGGAGAAGCGAGGCGGTGGGTGTTCCAATTACCTGTCTGAGTGTGTGTGTGTGTGTGTGTGTGTGTGTGTGTGTGTGTGTGTGTGTGTGTGTGTGTGTGTGTGTGTGTGTGTGTGTGTGTGTGAAATGCTTTGCTGGCTGTACCGTATCACTGTCTCGTTTATCATCATTGTCAGTTATTACTAGTGCATTGGAGGAAGAGAGAGAGAGAGAGAGAGAGAGAGAGAGAGAGAGAGAGAGAGAGAGAGAGAGAGAGAGAGAGAGAGAGAGAGAGAGAGAGAGAGAGAGAGAGAGAGAGAGAGAGAAGAGAAAGCACGAGAGCATTTATGAGGATGGGAAAGCGAAGAGGAAAAGAACGCTGAGGTGTAAGAAAAGAGGGTGTCTGAGGAGAGTAGACTAAAGAGGAACACTTTCTCTATTGTCTATTCTCTTGGTTTTTTTTTTTTTTGTTATAGCTTTCATTACCTCAAAAACACTTATTTACACTGCAAGTAACTGAAAATGTAAAGTAATCTGGGAATGAAAAAAAAAAATTGAGTGTTGCTTCTCTGACACATGAAGAATAAAAGAAAATGAAGTGGAGTGATCCTTTACCCGAGTTAGAAAAGGGTAAGGAGGTGTCGTGTCCAATCGTTTCTGCAAATAAACTCTTAACCACTTCAATACTGAGACGCATTTTTACCATGATTTTTTAGTGTAATTAGACGATCTTGCTTTTTTTTTTGTTTTTTTTTTGCATTAGGAAGGGTCTATGGACGTCAAAAGATTAATGGCCAGAGTCTTCACTATTTGAATCTCCACATAAGTTTCTGAAGGTGAATAAAATCGCCAAGTAGTAACCATTATGAATATGAAAACGCGGAATGGTACTGAAGGAGTTAACAAAGCAACAGAAGGACCGTCGGCAGTGAACCTAGACCGCTAACACAAGCTATCTCTGCTGGACCTGTGAGTGGTTTTCACAGCCAAGTGTGATCTTACCTCCGTCCTTATAAGAACTTATTTCTTTACAGAGTTTTTGAGACTTTATCAGATAGATTGAAATTTGCGACCACTGAATGATACTTCGACCTTCTTAAATCTTGTCCAGAAATATCTATCTCCTTTCATTTTCTTATTTTTACGTTCGAATATAGTCGGGCAAAGATCACAACAAGTAAATAGCCAACTGAATAAATGAATAATGCTAAATTGCCACTCCTCGAAAAAAAAAAGCGTAAAAAACGGCACCAACCTGGCTGGCCAATTCAAATTTACTCACTATGTCAAGTAGGAAGGCAAGGCAAGCAAGTTATAGTCCTCACATATTCAAATACGAACACTATCGCACACTGGAGTCTAAAGGCCTTCCTGTGGGTGGGCTGTGAATATACCCGGGGAAACTGTGTCCTGCTGTCCAGCCTCATTATCACTGATTTCCTTTCACCATGCTACATCCACCCACGTGTCTCCTAGCCCCATCACCCCCATTACCCGCCCTGCGCCCATCGCCTCCCTCCCGACACGCCAGTACATCACCTCGGCACACCCGCTTTCCGAGGAAGGGCCAATGAACCTCCAGTACGGCCGCAGATCAGGGTACGAACACGAGTAGGTCTTGGGCGTGTTTGCTGTGACGCCACAAGTCCAGCGTGGCACAACTATTCCATGTGGCGGCCGCGTAACGGGACATTTATTGGTCCTAAGCGGGGAATTTGACACTCGGGTGAGAGTTCATTGCTACAGGGGCTCAAGATCATTATTATTCAGCTCCGAATCTCCTTCTCTCTCTCTCTCTCTCTCTCTCTCTCTCTCTCTCTCTCTCTCTCTCTCTCTCTCTCTCTTTTGCATATCATCTTCGACTATCATCTTTTTTCTTCCATCCATATTCTTGGTTTCCTAGACTTTATTATTCATGAGACGGAGCGTTATCCTTTCCGCCTCCCTCCTCTAACTCCCCCCCTTCAGCCCCTCCCATGACCCTCCTCTGACCCTCCCCCGCCAGGCACTCCTGTCCCTTTAACAATCGGCGCAAACCTTTTCCCAGACAAATAAGGTGTGGCAAAAAATGCATACACAGGAAGAATATTGACGATTCTGTTTTCTGAAGGAGGATCAGATGGAGAAGGAGAAGGAGAAGGAAGAGAAGGAGAGAAGGAGAAAGAAGGAGGATGAAAAAGAATAAAAAGAAAAGAGAAGGGCCATGAAGAAGACGGTGACGATGTAAGTTCATCAGTGAGTTTGTCTGTGTTACTGGCACATTTTCTTTTGCTTACCGCTGTGACTGGAGACTGCATAGCGTTCTCTGAGTCTCTCACTACTGTTACGGAGTGTGATTGGCTGGTTATTCAAGTCATTTCCTCATTCTTAATTTACTACAAACATTAAATTATTCATAGAGTAACAAAACTCAGCAGTGAGCGATCACAGAACACATTCGCGCTATTGTGTCTCTCTCTGTTAGGAAGGTAATATTTAAAAGGGTTAACCATTTCAATATCTGGACTCTGTTTACTATTTGGTTTTCATAGACATGAGTGGGGATATAGAATAGTGAAGACTGTAAATAAAATTGTCTAATCGTACTAAAAACTTACGGTAAAAAAAAAATGTATCCCAGTACTGAAGGGGTTACGAGCCGATTAATGACAGCCTACTTAAATGAAGGACGAGAACCTCTGAGGCTGAGTGTCACGAAGTAATATACTTGAATTTCACTCCACGTGGATAAAGGAGTGGCCACTGTTATCTGTGACTAAAGGGAATGAGTTATTGAAAAACCTGACTAATGCAATATGGCAATCTTGTAAGTAAAGGTTCATAATGCATCCACCAAGTTAACCAAAGTTTAAGACGAGGTTGTGTTGATCTCTGAATTAAAGTCACGCTCAGATCTTAACCCCTTCAGTACTGGAACGCATTTTTAGCATGACCTCTTGGTGTGATTACATGATTTTATTTATATTAGGAAGAGTCTATTGAGGTCAGATGATTAACAGCCAGATTCTTCATTGATTTAATCCCTCATATGTTTCTGAAACTGTTTAAAATCACTAAATAATAAGCAGAATGAATATGAAAACTCGTCAAGGTACTGAAGGGCTTAAATACTGACTTTCTTCTATCAGTTCTCCTTCTAATCATGATGCTTTATTCTCTAAGATTCCTTCAGCTTAAGTCAGTGTCGCTTACTATGACGAAGACACAAACAGACAACACCAACAAAACCATCACTACTGTCAGGGAAAGAACGACGACAAAAATGAGACGCTAATGGTACTACTGATGAGGAGACTTAAAAAAATGGCAACAGGGAAATAAAAAGACAAAAATGAGGTAAAGATTGGATAATAAGACCTTTAACAAATTGGGAGCCATCTTTATCTGAAGGAGGAAGAAGGAAAAGGAGGTGCGGATGAGGCGAAGAGGAGACAATGAATGGGGAAGGAGGGGGATCTGCATGCAGCTATGGCTATCACATTAGCTGAGAGTCGCTAACTGCTTGCAAGGGACGGAACACGGAGGAGGCGGATTAATTCACCTATCCTAACTCCCTCCCTTCCTCCTCCCCATCTTTCACATGCCTCCTTTCTATTCTCTAGCTCGCGTCACCTTCCTCCTTTTCTTCCTTTCCACTTCGTATGCTTCGCCGACGTGTACGAATTAAAATCAAGGCAATCAACCATCAACACTTGGCGCTTTCTCCCCCAAAACAAATTAGAATACATCACATCTCAAGGCACACGGAGTTTTAGCAGTTCTTTGGCTCTGAGTACATTAAGGGACCGCTGGAGAAAGCTAGCATGATCTTCTGCAGAAATCCCTCAAAAAACACATGCTACCAGATTTCTTGCCTTTTTTTTCTTCTTTTTTTCATGTAAGAAGGAATTGGCAAAGGACAGCAAAATCTATATAAAGAAAGACCCACTGAGATGGCAGTCTCGAAATATAAAGAACCAAAACAAAAAGAAAATATTTATTAACTTTTGAAATATGAATTAATGGTGTGTGTGTGTGTGTGTGTGTGTGTGTGTGTGTGTGTGTGTGTGTGTGTGTGTGTGTGTGTGTGTGTGTGTGTGTGTGTGTGTGTGTGTGTATTAGGTGCAAATGGAGGAAATTTGTGTGAAGGAGTACTTTTAGGAATATTTGGCCTGTATTTTGAAACACCTTTGTGTCTCATAACACTTCTCAACTGCCACAAAACGGGGTTGCTTGCAGGTTTTGATGGATGATTATTTCTTATTGAAGGCTCAGAGTTATGAAAGTACTCTAAGAAACACCAGTAGGCTTTCCACTACAACTTGCCAAAACAAATCGAGATAAAAAGCGGTGGTGACTGTGGAGGTGCGTGCTGCGGATTCCCTTGCAGCAGTTGCTTATTAACCTCTTCAATACTGGGACAAATTTTTACCCTGAGATTTGTGTACGATTAGACCATTTCATTTACATAAGGAAAGGTCTTTGGAGGTCAGATGATTAATGGCAACAGTTTTCACTATTTTAATCCCCCACATAAGTTTCTCAAGCTGTATAAAATCACCAAATAGTAAGCACAATACATATGGAAACGCGTCATGGTACTGTTGGGGTTTACACAGCAACACGTGACGTCATGTGTATACACGTAAGAGTACCTTCCCGTGTCGAAAGAGGGCACGGGCGCCATTCTGCCTTACCCTAGCACACGGCATGATCTGAATATACATAAGGAAAATAAATAATAATACCTTGAATATATTGCTCGCCCAGCTGCCCAGAACTAGCTTCATTCGCTATGCACAAGGCTATGCATATGGAATCTACATGACACCTAGATTCAATAAACAATGCAAGTAAATGATGGCAAAAAATAACATAATGTCTAAGATACAAGACAACGAAGCTGCGTAATATAAAAACAAGAAAAGAAAGGAAAAAAAAACTTGAGGTAGTAAATTTTGGAGAGGCCATGATAGTCGCCTTTGAAAACATACAATATACTAGATTGTCAGCTCTCTCTCTCTCTCTCTCTCTCTCTCTCTCTCTCTCTCTCTCTCTCTCTCTCTCTCTCTCTCTCTCTCTCTCTCTCTCTCTCTCTCTCTCTCTCTCTCTCTCTCTCTCTCTCACACACACACACACACACACACACACAAGTAAACCACAACTTAAAAATCACTGAGAGTAATGCAGGAAATTACTTGCTTTTTAGAAGTGATTTATTTTCTCTTCGTGCTTGCAAACTGGCCACCGCACAAGTGGTCCTGAGAGAGAGAGAGAGAGAGAGAGAGAGAGAGAGAGAGAGAGAGAGAGAGAGAGAGAGAGAGAGAGAGAGAGAGAGAGAGAGAGAGAGAGAGAGAGAGAGAGAGAGAGAGAGAGAGAGAGAGAGAGAGAGAGAGAGAGAGAGAGAGAGAGAGAGAGAGAGAGAGAGAGAGAGAGAGAGAGAGAGAGAGAGAGAGAGAGAGAGAGAGAGGAAATTACACACTAACAATTTTTGGCCACGAGTGTTTGGGGCGCGAGTCATTTGCATATCGCTAATGTACCTACTTGAATACCTTAAATTTCTAATACTGATGACTAACGAGAACTGCGGTGTGTGTGTGTTTGTGTGTGGGTGGAAGGCGCACGAGGGAAAGCTTAGCGGGCTGCGGTGTCAACAACTGGAAGAAAAATAATTTGGGAGTCATATTCATTAGACGTCGGATTCATGAAAGAGAGACTGGCGGAGGGACTGGCCGAGACACAATGGGTGATAGAAGTGTTAAGGGTAACGTGTAAATGATAAATAGGAAGTGAAATAAATGCTACTCTTTTTATTCTATTTATTACTGAACAAAAGGGACAAGTTGAGACATAATGTGGGGAAAGAAGAGTGTATGGGAATATTTCTATGATGAGGAGAACAAATATGAATATAAATTACCCATTGTTTCTCTCTCTCTCTCACTCTTAACTCCTTGAATACCATGACGCATTTCCATATTCACTCTGGATTACTATTTGGTGATTTTATACAGCTTCACAAACTCACGTGGGCGAATAGAATAGTGAAGACAGTGGTCATTAATCTTCTGACCTCCATAGATCCTTCCTAATGTCAATAAAATGGTCTAATCATACACAGATCTCAGATAAAAAAAAATGTGTCCCAGAATTATAGGGGTTAAAACCAGAGTTTGAGAGAAATAACATACAAATCGTAAATGTTACTAGATAAACATCAGTCATTCTTTCTCCTTATTTCCTTTTCCTCTCTATTCTTGAAAGCCGCAAACCGAGACAAGCAAAATAAACCACATTGAAACTAAATAGATGTCTCTTACTTTCTACCTCATTCTTCTCCTTAACACCGAGAATCTCAAAGGGATATTGAAGAAACTACGCTTAAGAAATACGAAATAAATGTTAGTGTTACTTTCCTTGTCTCTCTTTCCTTTGTTTAGAGCCAGACTGTAAGAAGTACGTCCGTCTGATTTAGCACGACCCGAGATAAGGAAACTTTCAATTAAGATGTGTAGTTAAGAACAGACGGTGACTTTTCAGTGTACACGCAGCTTTAGTTGGGTGTTAGTGAAGAAATTACACTCATTTAGGAAGCTACAACAGGCTAACAGATGTAAAAATGGAGGTTCTGAATCACTGAAGACCGCCATTTCTCATTGCCTCATCCCAAAACAACAGGAGAGTACCAGGAGTTAGTGGCTAGCCATTCTGCAGCAGCTCCTCTCAGGTTATGCAACGCCTGTTTGGAGGGACGGCTGTCGAGAACACATTGATAAACTCAGTCTTCTGGTAAGAGTGAACGATATACTGCCATCGAAAATCTTGACTAATAGGAAAAAAGAAACATAAATATCAAGAAATCAAAGAAAAAAAAACTTTGTAACTCCACCAGCGATACGTTTCCGTAACAAAAGCTTGACCAGATAAGAAACATGAGAGAAGGTACGAAGAATGGAAGAATAAAACCCGCAGGTGGTGGACCTCAAGACTGTATTGGTGAACGCTTCCTTGTCCTCTCCTTTACACTTAACTCGCGGCTCTGAAATTTCTTTAGAATCGTTACAGGAGTCTTCATGATTGCATCGGTAGTTCAGTTAGGATTTTCTATATAACTACCATGAAAAAAGCTCACAACATTAATCACCTTTGTGTCTCTTAAAAATATTCTTAATGAGAACAAATCTTTGAAGAATATGAAAATGAGGCATAAGGTTTGTCTTGACCAAAGTGACAGCAAATGTTCTAAAAACCAACCCAAGAGAGAGAATGATCCTAATGTATGTACCGAGGAAAGTCAAAATATCACTAGTAAAACTCAATATCGAGACAAATATGTAGAGTGGGGTGTACATTCCTCTGCATCAGGTTGTGTTTCCCTACCATCCACTCTACACACTAGTAAAACTCCTTTCCGGGATCCATTTTATCAAAGCACGGAAATCATGTCACGTTGTTAGTGCTGAGTCAATAAGGTGCTTTAAAAGGAGATTCGATACATTTGTGGATGGGGATGATATACTGAATTAGGTAGCTTTTCTCATACAAGGACTGCCACGTTTAGACCCGACAGCCTGTTACAGATTCCCTCTTTTCTTATATTCTTACGACGTCTGGGTTTGGTGGTCAGGTAGGACAGTAAGTACTCGCTCATCACTAAGAAAAATTAACAACCTGGCTTAGTGCAAGTGACAGGCAAGTATATGTTACCAATATGCATAAAAAATGGTCACATCCAAAATCACTCAGGCACATACTACTACTACTCTCTCTCTCTCTCTCTCTCTCTCTCTCTCTCTCTCTCTCTCTCTCTCTCTCTCTCTCTCTCTCTCTCTCTCTCTCTCTCTCTCTGCGTATCACCTGTCCTTCTTGCGTCCAATCATCCAATCTCATCAGCGCTGGTCCACGTCTCACACCTCCATCGCGCCCCTGCTTGACACCTGATGCCTGCCCTCCCTGCTCCTCCCCCAACCCGCCGCCTCCCGCCCGTCACCGCCACTCACTCCCTGATAACGGTAACGGAGCGATGACCAGGACTAACAGTGGGCCTCTTCGCAGCCACTCCATCCCTGCCACCTGCACACTCACACCAGATACCTGAGCATTAATTAACTACAGTATTATAATTGTTTTGGTGGTGGTGGTAGTAGTAGTAGTAGTAGTAGTAGTAGTAGTAGTAGTAGTAGTAGTAGTAGTAGTAGTAGTAGTAGTAGTAGTAGTAGTAGTAGTAGTAGTAGTAGTAGTAGTAGTAGTAGTAGTAGTAATCTGTTCCGCAGGCAAATAGAGATCCTCAGTATTCGATGACAATGTTGAAAAGAAAGAAAATAATCTTCATCTTGACTTTCAATAATAAGAAAAATATATATATATATCTAAAAAAATAAATAATTACGTTCCTGAGTTTACAGAGAGAGAGAGAGAGAGAGAGAGAGAGAGAGAGAGAGAGAGAGAGAGAGAGAGAGAGAGAGAGAGAGAGAGAGAGAGAGAGAGAGAGAGAGAGCCTGAACAAGTGGCTGATAGACACTTAGCTGAGATGAAGATAAGTAAGGAAGTAAGTAAGCAAAAAATTGTGGTGGTCGCCTAACCTGCCTCCCTCGTCCCATCACCACGCGCCGCTAACACCAGGAAAGTCGTGACCAAAAGCTAGAAATTCTCCTCGACTGCGCTTCATACTATTATTATCATTATTATTATTATTATTATTACTATTACTATTATCATTATTATTATTATTATTATTTATTATTACTATTACTGTTGTTATATTTTCACCAGTGGAAATTGTTGTAGTAGAGGAAGTAATAGTAGTAGTAGTCGTAGCAGTAGTAGAAGTAGTAGTAGTAGTAGTAGTAGTAGTAGTAGTAGTAGTAGTAGTAGTAGTAGTAGTAGTAGTAGTAGTAGTAGTAGTAGTAGTAGTAGTAGTAGTGGTAATAGTAGAAATACTAGTAAAAGTGGAAGTAGTAGTGGTAGCAATAGTAGTTTTAGTAGTAGTAATAGTAGTAGTAGTAGTAGTAGTAGTAGTAGTAGTAGTAGTAGTAATAGCAGTAGTAGTAGTAGTAGTAGCAGCAGAGGTAGCAACACTATCGTCACCACCATCATCACTGCCCGGTTTCATCGTTGCTTGTTGTCTGAACCGATGACACTTATTGTTTGCAAGTCGTAGGAACGTACAAAATATTGTCAGGCAACGGACGGAGAACAAAAAATATTGTCTAACTTGTATTTCGAAGAACCAAAGAGGCGGGAACATGTGTAACTGGTTTTGTGTGAAGGCATTAGTGCTTGAAAATTTGAGGGTCTGCAGCCACCAAGGTCTCTACCAGCCAAGGTCTCTGCGTGTTGCTCAAAAGTGTGCTTGGTATTTGAAAATGCATCATGGATCTACCAGGTGAGTTATTGCCTATACTAGAAGTTTAGCTGAGTATTAAGAGAAGGAGAATCGGTGCCACGGACAGAGTGAAGTGACTGGTATGGCGCAATGTGTGTAGCATGGCCAGACGAGACTCCCACCTCTATATGGACAGCGAGAGTGGAGTGAGAAAAATAAAAGAAAAGAAAGGGCGACTCGAAGCTTATAAATATACATGTAAGCTTTTAAGGCAGCTGACGACTTGAGAAATCTGCAGTAAACTACTTTTAGTAACTTATGAGCTGGAGATCCTTCATGCTGAGAAGAAAAAAGTAGCACATAAAATAAGTAATGCTATAATCTAATGAGTAGCACAACACAAACTTTTCCAAAGAAAAGATTAAGTCGACATTATGGATCAGTGTCGCCCGAGTCTTGACTCGAACTAAACGAAAGAACACATTCCAACCAGCAAGACAAGACTTTGGTGTTGATCTCAGAATTCAAGAACCAAAAGTCACACACCATCACCACCAGTGGTGATAGTGATGGCAAATCTCAAATTGATACTTCAAAAATGTAGGTCTATATAAAACTTCCAATGAATGAACACTGTACATCATACTTGTAAATCATGTCACAGTAAGACATTCACTACTGACGGAGTAGAAAAAAGCAATGTCTAGTTTTCACTCTGTACATATAAGGATGATATATTTGATCTACAATACGCATAATAGCCAATACATGCTTAACAACTTTACAAATATTGTCTTGGAAGTGATGACAGACAGAAATACTTTGCTCCTAGCTATCATCGTGCGAATTTTCTCAAAAAGATCAAGATTGATTGGTTTGCCAGAAAAATGACCATTCAAAGGCCACGTTCCCACAGTAAAGCACTTCGCCTTTTCACAATCTATAAGGAGACTACATAAACAAGAAGGAAAGACAGGTTCTCAAATGAAGCACGTCTCCAAGGGCCTGGTGTGCGCTGCCTTCCAAAACAGGCACCATAATCAGAGTCACCGTCATGCAGGGTGCCTACTCAGAGGGCACGTGTGTCGCACCTCGCCACTCACACCGGAGAAACATGCGTCGCGCCAAGGAATACTGAATGCTTCTTTCCATAACCACTTACTTGCACAACAACATCATCATCATCAACAACAACAACAACAACAACAACAACAACAACCAGATCTCGTAGGTTATTTTCATATTTTCAAAACAGAAACAAGAACATGGTGATCAAACTTTGCAATTAACGGATAAAGCACTGATCAAATCACTGCACAATATTGTTTAACGAGAATAAAATATATGCGACTTAAATCATACACAGACCAGTCGACCCACCAAAATTTGTACCAACACCATCACAATCCCATTACCTTCCAATAGCGGGAAAGTCCGATCATAACGTGCGTGATTTGGACTCATTCAAAGTTATAGAATACTCAGTCATGGAATACCCAGGACACGACGGTCTGGCGGGCGAGCGGCAAACTAGTGGCGTGGCGTGGCGTGGCGTGGCGTGGCGTGGCGAGTAGAGGGCGAGCGAGGGCAGGGATCCGCGGCGAAGACGAGGCACCATATCTTCCCATGAGGGTACAGTACATTTCACGCTGCCACTAATTGGTCGATACAATCAGCACCTCACCTGTAATTACCTGTTGACTGACTGGAGGGTGGAGCACTTGGCAGCCTGACTCATTAGAAGCCCCGACATTGAGCTCAAGATTATTTATATATCAGAGCGGCCGCAGAAAACATTTTGTTCCCGGAGCCACACGCGGGGAGGTGGACGTCAGCTGAGTGACGCATTCACCCATTAAGACCCAGAGTTAGGAGCCGCGCCATCATTAGCGCGAAATATTAGATGGCGCCATAAAACTCAAGGGTAAAACGATACGATATCACGAGTTTGGGCTTGCGTTATTAATTGGAGGCGGGATGCTGCGATGCTGCGGCCGACTGTTTATCGCCCCTCACCATCATTATGACTTCCGCCTCCTCGCGATACGGGTGCGCTGCTAAACACCTGACTTACGGCCTCGTTATGCCCTGCGAAGAATACCAACGCTGACCTCCAACCCTCTCACTTCCCCCTCGCGCACCTCCCCTCCCGCCGCAGCGAGGCGTCCAGGAGCAAAGGTTCCGGCACCACACCGCCGCCCTCACCTAGAGCACCTCCCTCCTCCCTTCCTCCCTCCCAGCCCGGCTAATAGCGGAGCTTACTTACGATACCTCTTTGCTTGCTTCCCTGAATTTTTGTTTGGTCTTGTACATAATGACCCTTCTCTCTCTCTCTCTCTCTCTCTCTCTCTCTCTCTCTCTCTCTCTCTCTCTCTCTCTCTCTCTCTCTCTCTCTCTCTCTCTCTCTCCAATTAGACATGCAGTGCCATTCCCAAGAGGTGTTATATTATTAGCAGACAAATAATTGAAACAAAGCTTTTTACAACCAAACTTCTCTTAATCAGACGAATTAATTTATCCTAATATCGAAGACCAAAACTATAAGCACAAGATCAGAATAATGTCGAGGAAGCAAAACCACTTGGCGGCACGAGGGAGGAGAAACAACACGAGGCAGAGGAGGAGGAAGAAGAGGAGGCGGGAAAAATAGAGATGAAGAAGGCTAGGAGTTTGTGCGAAGCCGAATATGTATGAACCAGAGGGAGTGTGGATCCGAATACCTGAACGACCGAAGTCTCGTCCGTGGTCGCTTGGGATGGAGATTGCACGGCTTCTAATGGAGCTGCGAAGATCAAGTTAGCGGAGAGAAGAGTGGCCAGTGATAGCAGCAGTTCAGGGATGAAGTTAGCGGAGGTGGAGGGACGGAGGCTCAAGATACGGCGGAAAGAAGATGGGTGAATGTTGTGACCGGGCGAACGATAAGGTTGTCAAAATTACTTCTTAACTTGCGTAGTGAGTGAGAGGTAAAGGGAATGGAGGAGGAGGAAGGAGGGAGAGAAGGAGGGACAGAAGAGATAAAACGAAGGTGGGAGCAGTAATTTATGCCATTGTGATCTTGAGAGCAATGAGTCTGTGTGTGTGTGTGTGTGTGTGTGTGTGTGTGTGTGTGTGTGTGTGTGTGTGTGTGTGTGTGTGTGTGTGTGTGTGTGTGTGTGTGTGTGTGTGTGTGTGTGTGTGTGTGTGTGTGTGTGTGTGTGTGTGTGTGTGTGTGTGTGTGTGTGTGTGTGTGCGCCTGTGAATGTGTGTGTGTGTTTGTGTGTGTTTGCAAGTGCACGCCTCACCCCCTTACATACTTGCCGGCTGCCTCGCCACACCTGGGGGTCAGGCTCAGGTAAGAGAGGGACACTTTCCAATATATCACATTCATAGTTAAGGTCCGCGCCCCACTCACCCCTAAAGTGCTCCCTCAGCCATCCCTCATGTTGCTCCCTCCCACACCCCGCCCAATAAACCACTCATCCCTCCCCCTTACACGCGGGAAACTCTCACTCCAAGCACCGCCTCTCATTCGAACCAACACACTCCTCGCCATTTCTTCGTCTTCGCCTCATACATACTCGCAGGGACGCCTCAACACGCCTGAATCACGGGTACATCTGCTCCCTCGGGTTCTCAGCTCTCCGTCCTGTCACTTGCAGGTAATGTCATCGCCGCGACACTTCCGGAAGGATGAAAGGATGAGAGGAGAAGGTGGGGACAGCTGGTGGACTTATTTGCTTTGACTTCCCTCCAGCTTTCTAACCACTTTCTATTTTCCTCTTTTCGACTTAGTGATGTTTACACGCTGGTTGTGTGGTTCGTATTTATTTTGCCGTAAATTCTCTTCGATATCAAGATAAATGAAGCTTTTAAGTTTAAAAGTGTACTTATTGTTGCTTTATTTATTTCACTGAGGATGAAGACTAATGGCAAGTGATTGCACACATTATAGCCCTTCAGTCTTTGTCTGGAGTGTTGCGCCACATGACGCTCGCAGCGACTACTGCTGCTGCACACACACACACACACACACACACACACACACACACACACACACACACACACACACACACACACACACACACACACACACACACACACACACTGGGCCTTGCTGTTTACTTCTTGTGACCCAGTTCACTTCAGACCTAACCATGTAAACTGACCAAAGGTGTACTTAAATTAAACATTTTATAGATTATTCTCTCTCTCTCTCTCTCTCTCTCTCTCTCTCTCTCTCTCTCTCTCTCTCTCTCTCTCTCTCTCTCTGTGTGTGTGTGTGTGTGTGTGTGTGTGTGTGTGTGTGTGTGTGTGTGTGTCACACTTGTTTGTACGACATACCCGTATACATATGAAACACACAGACACACACACACACACACACACACACACACACACACACACACACGTAGTGGTTAGCACGCTCGACTCACAATCGAGAGGGCCGGGTTCGAGTCCCGGTAAGCGGCGAGGCAAATAGGCAAGCCTCTTAATGTGTGGCCCCTGTTCACCTAGCAGTAAATAGGTAAGGGATGTAACTCCAGGGGTTGTGGCCTCACTTTCCCGGTGTGTGTTGTGTGTTGATGTGGTTTCAGTCCTATCCGAAGATCGGTCTATGAGCTCTGAACTCGCTCTGTAATGGGGAAGACTGGCTGGGTGACCAGCAGACGATCGAGGTGAATAAAACACACACACACACACACACACACACACACACACACACACACACACACACACACACACACACACACACACACTGATATATATATATATATATATATATATATATATATATATATATATATATATATATATATAATATTAAATGTGCATATTGTGGTAGGGTTGAAGTTGTAGTGTAGCGTGTGGGTGTGAAGAAGATCACACTTTATGAGACGGTCACACGCCACTCAATGGACGGTGAAAGGCACGGTGCCCGCCACCTGCTCTGGCGGACAGGTGAGGTCAACTGGCTGGTCCCTTTGTTACTCAGCAAAGACGAAAGACGTCACACAAGTATGTTAATTCGCATAATTATGTATGTCCACATTAATGAGTGCTTTATTTATTTGGTTTGGAGAGTTTCATTTGCCGAGTCTCACGTTTTATTTTACCCTCAGTTAAGCATCTCCTTTCTGATGTGTTCAACATTCTTCAATTTACTTTCTCTCCATCATCATGTTCCCTCGGCCACTCAATGATCCCCACCCCCTAACGTCCTCTGCCAAGCCTCCTCCTCTCTGGCCAACACTCTGGCTCCTTCCCTCTCCTCCTCCTCCTCCTCCTCCTAATCCATCATCCTTAGCGCCTCGCCGACATCCTCCTCCCTCCTCATCAGTTCACGGCCGTTACCTCGCCGCTCACTCTGCCTTGCCCTATTTAACTTTTTTATTCGGATCGTCACTGTCACTTTCTCAAAGTACCTGATATCGATCACTCATCCTAGCGCTCTCAGGGCCACATTCACTACGGCGTCCATTTCTGCAAGTCATCATCGTGAATTGAATGGAAGAGAATTTTTTGGGGCATGATATTCCAACTCACCCATTCTAAATCTACATTATAATATCGTATTATTACACTACACAATATTGACGTATCCTAAGCTATACAAAAAAGAGCATTCAATTCAACACAAGTCTTCCATATTTCCAGTTTTCCATAGACGTTTACTCCCTGAAGCGCCACCACTGCAGCTCCTCACCATCTTTTAAAACTTTGAGATGCGCGAGCTTTATTCATTTCTCCCCTTCACCTCATGAATGTTTATACTGCCGATCCAAGTCTCGTCAGCGTTAAGCACAGCCGTCAGTGTGTGCAGGCGTCCCAGGCTCCGCGGCACACACGCCAGATAAAACACACCACCACCTGCTCATCAAGTCAATCCACGTCTGAGCGACCATCACCTGACTGCATGTGACCTAAACCTTTCCATATTAAAACTGGAAAAATCAGTCTCTCTCTCTCTCTCTCTCTCTCTCTCTCTCTCTCTCTCTCTCTCTCTCTCTCTCTCTCTCTCTCTCTCTCTCTCTCTCTCTCTCTCTCTCTCTCTCTCTCTCTCTCTCTCTCTCTCTCTCTCTCTCTCTCCTCCTCTCTCTGTTTCCTTTTCTTTCCTCGCTCTTTTCCCCCCCTCCATTCTTCACTCCCTGTCTCTTCCATCCATTGCCCCATTCTACTCTCTTCTTTTCCTCTTTCTCCTTCCCTTGCTTTCTTTCCTTGTTTTCTCACTTGTCCTTTCATTTAAATATGCACTGTAACTTCCCCCCCTCTCTCCATCTCCCTCTCTCTCTCTGTCAGGAATGCAAGGTGTTGGAGGATGCAGGTCCGGCTATGCATCACCAGCACACGAAACACGCCTAGGATTTGCTCGCTCTGTCCAGGGGTCGCTCATTCGTTGGTGCGGAGAGACAGACACAGAGCTCGCAGGTCCCTGACGCACTCCTTCCTCACTCAGGCTGGGAGCAGGAGATCGAGGTGCTTGTGTGTGTGTGTGTGTGTGTGTGTTGGTGTCTCTGTCTGAATGTGCTTATCTCTGTCTCTGTAAATGTTTTCTAATTCACTTCCTTCTTTTTCTACCTCTGTTTCTATCAGTTTCTTTTAGGCTCTTTCTATCTCTCTGTTTCTCTCTCTCTCTCTCTCTCTCTCTCTCTCTCTCTCTCTCTCTCTCACTATATAAATAAGCACACACACGCCGTGAACATGGGCGGGAGGGTGTAGCTGGGACGCGTTCTCAGCGGAGACTGCCGCACCACAATGGATGCTTAATCACACCTCCAATTTACACCTGCAAGCTTAGTGGCGGTACTTTATGGTGGTGGTGGTGGTGGTGGTGGTGGTGACGGAGGATGCAGTCTTGCTTGTGGTGTGGTGAGCTGTGGTGTTGTGTGATAATAGAGTGATGGTGGTGTGTCTGTGGAGGCTGTGTAAGTGGTAAAAGTTTATAATACAATTCCAATTCCTCTGCCACCACCACTATCACCACCATCACCACTACCACCACCACCACCATCACCACTAACGCCACCACCACCATCACCACCACCACTGTACTATTTGCGACGATATGTATAAGCTTTAACGTGACGATAAAAGCTTAAAGGGATAATTATTTTTCATGGTTTTGTTTTTCCTTACAATGTACTGGTATTTTTTTCACTTAATGCTGTCAATATGTATTAATCATAGAGACTGTACACTAATTAATGTATTACTACCAGCAAACTACTTCTGTTATTGCCGCTACTACTTATACATCATCTACTTCTAATGATGCTGCTGCTTGTACTACTCCTGCTACTACTACTACTATTACTACTACTACTACTATTACTACTACTACTACTACTACTACTACTACTATTATCATTACTACTACAACTTCTACTAATACTTCTACTACTATTGCTGCTACATGCAGACTATTCCTAACTCTATTTTTATTACAACAAATGCAGTTAACATCCACGATCCACAGCCATCCATCTACTCACCCCCAACACACACACACACACACACACACACACACACACACACACACATACACACCAGCATCTCATCCCCTGCCCACCTCCTCACACCCTCACCTCCCACGTTCCCTCATGTTCTCCACCCCCCTGGACGCCACCCGCACCCCCTTCGTGTTGCCGTGGGGCGCCATGTCCGTGTGTATCGAGGTCCCGACACGTTCTCCGGGCCTTGCGTGTGTTAATGTGTCGGTGGTCGTGTTTGTGGGTGTGTGTTTGCGTGCGTCGGCCTCCTAACCCTCGCTCGACCGTGTGTGAGTCGTCGCCTTTATATTTCGGTCCAGTAGGTTTCTGCGACGGACGATGATGATGGAGAGAGAGAGAGAGAGAGAGAGAGAGAGAGAGAGAGAGAGAGAGAGAGAGAGAGAGAGAGAGAGAGAGAGAGAGAATGCCTTGAAACATAAATAACATACAAGTAATGTGATTAACAACAGAGAGAGCGGAGATGGAAGTGTGAGGGAGGAGGATGAGGAGGCAGCGACTGGAGGTGACTCAGTGGTGTGGCGTGAAGTGTTTGTGTGGGTGAGTAGGTGGGCAGTGCTTAGCGAGGTGGTGAATAGGGCGAGAGGGCAGGTGGTGCTTCGCTGCCTGTCATCCTTGTGGGTTCACGAGGGCAACGAAAATATGAACCGCCTAGAGAGAGAGAGAGAGAGAGAGAGAGAGAGAGAGAGAGAGAGAGAGATACAGAATAGTGCTTGTGAACTCTTTACACCTTTAGTTTTCTGCTAGAACATAAGGCAAATAGTGTATTGAGTAGTGAAGAATGTATAACAGTTTCCTTCACGAGACCACGTCAGACACGCGAGAGGAAACGCGGCAAACCAACGTATAAAGTTATCACAGAGGACCAAAGGAAAATATACACGCGTAAGAAAAGAAAACGTGTAGCATCCTCCTGCTCTCAAGGGTCACCCCCTGAGGAAAAGAAAAGAAATACATATTTGTAAGAGAAGAAAAATGTGTATGGATGGTCCTTTCCCTCTGCCAGGCCTGCCATGTATCAGCAATCGACTGAGCTAATCCCTCAAGGGTGTAATTCTTTTTTCGTGGCTCGTAAATTCTATATCCCCCGCAGCGGACGTCCAGGCGTGGCTGTGGCGATCGACTGTCTGTCTGTTTACCAGGACGTTGTTGCCCCGCTCGCGCTCGTCCTCCCAGACCTCTACCGCGGAGACGCCTCAAGCACGGAAGAAGTGGAGGAAGAAGAAGGAAGAGGAGAAGGAGAAGGAAACCAGAAATATAACAGCAACGACAACAAGAATTACGAAAAGGAAAGAAGAAGAGAAAAGAAAATTTAAATAAAATGAAGTGAAAAACTAAAAAGCGTAAACAATAATAATTTCAGCGTCTCTTTCTTATTGATGTTGTTAACAAATCCATCACCAGTAACTGTGGTGTTGGCGCGGCCTGCCTGGCGGCCTGCAGCAGCCTGGCCCTGGCGGTGGTGAGCGGTGCAGGGGTCGTCAGGGAATAAAGTTCAATGTCCATCAAGCCACCAACGACTCGGCACATTTTTAGATGAGTTTTCCATTGTAAACATAGAAAATTCAAACTCTCTCTTCACATCCCAACACCTCCTGCAGCTGTTACAATATTGCCTTTGATATACTGCCGGGAATCAGATCCGTGTTCCTTACTCGCTTAGTCATACACTTTCCTCACTGCCTCATATCCTTCTCCCCTCCTCCCCTTGTCCCCTCGCCTGCCCCGCTCGGCCCACTCCGCCCCAAACCAGGTATCACTGACGCCTTGCCGGAACAAATGCTGACGTTTATTTTCGCTCGTAAACACGTCATGTGTGTCAATAAGAGTCAGACTGCAGGATATAAAGCCAACAAGTAACCGTTCCAAATCATGTTGTGTATATGAAAAATGCGTCAGCCCTTCCTCTCCCCCTCCAGACCCTGAGTCACTGTGCAGAAAACGTGTGACGCCGGGCACTGGTAGAGACATTCGACTGCCCTTTGTGAGTGACAATCAGGCGTCGTGTTTTGAAAGGCAAAGGCTGAGGAAGTAACACGCAGTCATTCAGCGGCCGTGCGCCAACACCCAGGTGTCGGGAGCAAGGACCGGCGTATTTAAGCACCTCTGCGTCATGCCTGTGCTAGTCCTGCGAGCAGCATCACTACCACCACCACCACCACCAATAAATGTCCACAGAATGAATACAGTGCACGCCACTTACTAAGAAAAGAATTCTGATGAGGTAAAACACGTTACACTATCTTTCTCCCAATTTATGCAACACAAAACAGTAATCAATTAACGCTAAAATCAAATTATGATCCTTTCAACATGATAGTAAAAACATTCGTGCAATTATTGGAAAAATTAAAGAAAAATGTACGAAGATAGCTCACATTCCATCCGTACAGTTGACGTACGTAAAGAAAGCGAAATATCATAGTCCAGCTGTTGATCCAGTAAGGTTATCGCTTATCACAAGGTAGTAGGTATCGTCCTATCCACACTCAGTTCCCATCTCACGCAGCTTTGATCTCCTCGCTAGTCAGTAGGTAGCTGGACAGTTCCTTTTTCTCACTCGGTGTTTTTATCCCTCTACTCTTCTTTCTCCCACTTCATCTCTTCCTTCTGTGTCTTCCCTTAACAACTCTCTTCTCTCTCTCTCTCTCTCTCTCTCTCTCTCTCTCTCTCTCTCTGGCAATACAAATGCACTCATCGTCATATTTACCAATATATTTTCATTTTATGAGAGATATAAACAATATTTAGTTTTTTTTTACCATTCATCATTATGCGACAACACTTTACGAATGAAAGACGTCGGCACAAGAGACTTCACTAGCGGTGGCAGTGAGTCATACCGAAGCATGAATATCTTCCTTTGGATACTGAATGCTGAATTCATTGACATACCACTGCATTCAAATGTCAAGGGGCTGAGTGCTGGCAAGACGCAGCACCATTTCTTTGCTGTTCAGAAAGACATCCTCTTATAGTGCTGGTAAAATGCTCCACCATTTTTTCATTCGGAAAGACATCGTTTTCTTTCTTCAAGGTGAACACCTGAATAATACACAGGTGTGTACACCAAACCCTGGTGTAAGATCAGCACTTCTTTTTTGTTCCCTTTCATTCCTGACAGACATAACAACCCACATTTATGTGCTAAGCATGAGATTACAAGACAAGCAACAAAATACTTCAGTCATCTCGAAGCTGGAAACATTCACTGCCTCAAGGTAAATTACTTTGCACATTTCTGTCCGTCTCGAAAACTCTTGCCAGATGATATCGAAATTCCAATTACAAAATGTCGCAAAACTGAAACTTTGTCACGTGAATTTATCACAATATTTAAACGAACAGTTACCAACCAGTCTGTAACAATGAAATGACTAACAACACTTGAGTTTCAGTCTCATAGGCACTTCCTGCCATCCAGTCCATCCTCACACACATGAAGAAAAAATGCATATCAATGTAATATTCATAATATAATCATCAAGAGTACGTTCTTAAAATTGACTGATTGCATCTGAGAGGGAAAAAGATGGAAGACATTTGTTCTGAATTACTTTCATCAATGATGGTGGTACCACTGCTATCACTGCTGCTGCTGATGATGATGATTATAATGATGATTGGAGGAAGAGGTGATGATGATCACAATGATGAGGATGATAGTAACGTTATATGTGAATGTGCGTTTTCTACCACAAAACAAATAAAACTCAAGTCCCAAAAGCAAGAGAGAAATTAAACATTTGACACTTGTCTTCAACTTATCACAATCAACACTGACCTCAACATAGATACTCAAGGTAAAAGTGAAGCCCAAACCCACACTTCTCATTGGAAAGGCAAAATATAACTAACATTGTTTTTGCATAACCTCAAACTTTGAATGTTTTCCTTTTACGTATGTGCGGGACTGCCTGGGAAAGCATTTTTACCAACTTCATATTTTCAGTCTTATAAATGGAGCTGAAGGCGATATATGTTGTGGCCCTCGACTTATGATTTATATCCTTACTGAAGCGGTCCCCAGCAGTGTCAGAAATCGTATCGCTCCATTACTCTAAATAGCTAAATCATTACATATAGGCCTGTATTCAGAAACGCTTCGATCTTTCAATACGACTATTTTCAAAGGCCACAGAAATGATTAGGCAGGTTGTCAACAGATTTTTCCCTATCCTTAATGTTGTAATCTCGTTAATGTGTCAGTGTAATCCCATAAACACGCTCACAATCATATAATTTCAACTAGAACCTTGAGAAAGTAACGTCGGCTGGAGAGGTGTTTCAATATATCAGTCATTAATTTTGTATGAGACACAGAGATAGATAGAGAGAGAGAGAGAGAGAGAGAGAGAGAGAGAGAGAGAGAGAGAGAGAGAGAGAGAGAGAGAGAGAGAGAGAGAGAGAGAGAGAGAGAGAGAGAGAGAGAGAGAGAGAGAGAGAGAGAGAGAGAGAGAGAGAGAGTGGTGACGTTGACTGGTTGCTCCCGGCTGTCTTAATGAACGCTGTTAATGCATATTGAAATGCATTCTCACGTGCGTGCAATTATACATTTTTCTTATTCATAAACGTAAAGAGATCCACTTGCAAGCACACGAAATGGGTGTATATCACACACACACACACACACACACACACACACACACACACACACACACACACACACACACACACACCGCGCTTTCCCGGTGTGTGGAGTGTGTTATGTGGTCTCAGTCCTACCCGAAGATCGGTCTATGAGCTCTGAGCTCGCTCCGTAATGGGGAAGACTGGCTGGCTGACCAGCAGACGACCGAGGTGAATCACACACGAGGAACCTTACTGTAACCTTTAACTTCCCACTATCATCTCATCCTCCTTTTATTTCCCATTATATATTCAAACCCATCTTCATCCCCTCACCCCGATCCGTCTTTCCATCTACTCAAGAATTGCCTCATCTGAGTTCTTGACCCTTCACTTGCTAAACCTTCTCTTCAAACCTAATATAAAAAATGGCCTGGTGTATTTGTGTGAGGATTTTCGAAAGACACAACTGACAAGAGGAGTGATAGAGTAGCCCAAAGCTTTCAAAGTACCTGTAGATATATTTGACTGAGAAAAATCGCCGGATGAAGCTGTTCTGATGGAGGAGCAGGCGTGAATGGGTGTCATAGAGTGATCAGTAGTGAAAGGATTAACTCTCTCTCTCTTACTATTCCCGAGTTTAATGTGTCAGAGTAACCCACACCTTTCAAAGAGCCTGTATATATATTTGACTGAGAAAAGCCGCCGAAGAAAGCTGTTCAGATGAAGGAGAAGGCGTGAATAGCAGTCGTAGAGTGATCAGTAGTGAAAGGGTTAACTCTCTCTCTCTCTCTCTCTCTCTCTCTCTCTCTCTCTCTCTCTCTCTCTCTCTCTCTCTCTCTCTCTCTCTCTCTCTTCCTACTCCCGTGTCTAATCCACTGCTCTCTCCTCACACGTTCACCTTCGTCTTCCACTTCTCTTTCTCTCTCTTAGCCAACCACCAAGAAAACGAGTAACAAATGCTGCTTTCGTCCTCAAGGAAAAGATTTGTGCTCCACCTCACAGCTTTTCCCTAGCGTACATTGAGCTGTGTTCCATCAGGGCCTGGCACGAGATGTCACCCACGGAGGAAAATATACACGTAGTAAAAATACGTAGAATAAAACAGGACAGAAAAAAAGGACCACGAAAGGAGAAAAAAAACAAACGAAGGAACAAGATAGAATTCACGCTTGGTTGGTCAGTGTGTGTGTGTGTGTGTGTGTGTGTGTGTGTGTGTGTGTGTGTGTGTGTGTGTGTGTGTGTGTGTGTGTGGAGCGCCGTTAGACTTCACCTTTCTTACAAAATGGGGAGCAAATAGCAGCAAATAAATAAGAATGCATCTGTTTATCTTAGCACGAGAGAGAGAGAGAGAGAGAGAGAGAGAGAGAGAGAGAGAGAGAGAGAGAGAGAGAGAGAGAGAGAGAGAGAGAGAGAGAGAGAGAGAGCAAATAAAAACATGGACAAAATACGAAAAATAAACCCTACAACAAAAACCACACCATAAATCAGCCACTTAAAAGAGGTTAAACAAACATTTTTTTCTCTCTCTCTGACTCAAGCAACTTATTTTTTTTCCACCCCGAGAGTTTACCATCAAAAAGCGAGGCAAGGGTCGTCTAGCCACTTATGAGGGAGACGAGAGAGAGAGAGAGAGAGAGAGAGGTAGGGAGAGAGAGCTAGGAGAGAGGGAGAGAGGGACGCACAAGGTAGGAGTGGTAGCAGGAAGGGGAGTCTTGGCTACTTTCATCCCCAGCATTTGCATAGTCCCATAAGAAAACCTTCACTTACCATAAATCAAGCAGCCACTGCCTCCCGCATGGCTGAAAACGGCCACGAATAAATGTCAGTCTGAGGCGCGTGTGACCAACGTCCTTCGCCTGCCTGACTGACTCCCCCGCACGCCGCCGCCACCGCCATCGCCACCGCCCCCACCTCAGCCGCCATCGCCACCGCTGCCACCGCCATCCCCTCCTCCGTTGCCGAGAAGCTGAAGGGGGCGAAGAAATAAAAATGCTGAGTACATATTTCTGTTTTGCTTTCTCTCTCTCTCTCTCTCTCTCTCTCTCTCTCTCTCTCTCTCTCTCTCTCTCTCTCTCACACACACAAGATATAATGGATAAACTTTTTTTTCCCAGTTCTTATTTTAAAAAGCTTAAATAAACAACTACCAAGTGTTAAGAGTGTCCATCAATCCAACCACCCCCGTCTCTCTCTCTCTCTCTCTCTCTCTCTCTCTCTCTCTCTCTCTCTCTCTCTCTCTCTCTCTCTCTCTCTGAACAAAGAGCTCCTATCGGCATCACAAGCGCCCTTCATTCAACTTCCCATTCCTCTCCCCTCACTCCGTCTTGCGCCTCACTGCTGGATCATTATTTCCCCACCGTCCCTCTCCAATCCCGCCCCGCCCCACCCCGCCTCGCCCCGCCTCGCACCTGGCCCGCTAGCCGAGACACACGCCGCCGCGGAGACTCGCTTAATCAGTAGATCAGAGGTGAGAAGCGTGAAATGGAAGTGTGTGTTCCCAGTGTGATAAATCTGGCCGAGTGAGGGATGGCGTGGCCGCTCACACTAAGTCAACACACACACACACACACACACACACACACACACACACAAACTCTTCTTCCTCCCTCAGGCAACCCCTTAACCCCTTCCTTCCTTCTCTCCTTCCCTCCTTTCCCCTCTCTCTCTCTCTCTCTCTCTCTCTCTCTCTCTCTCTCTCTCTCTCTCTCTCTCTCTCTCTCTCATATATTTCTTTTATTGTTTTATCCCTTCTGAATTTCTCTCGCGTGTACTGTGAGTGTGTGTGTGTGTGTGTGTGTGTGTGTGTGTGTGTGTGTGTGTGTGTGTGTGTGTGTGTGTGTGTGTGTGAGTGGATGTCGTTGTTTGAGTCCTTGCATTTTTTCATCTTTGTTTTCCTATTACATTCCTCTCCTCTTTCTCTTCCTCCTCCTCCTTTACTTCATCCCTCTCCAGCCGCGCCCTCAACAACTACCACACCCTCCTCCTCCTCCTCCTCCTCCTCCTCCTCCACTTCTTTCTCCTTGTTTACTTTCGGCAGCCATTGTTTTCTCCCTCCGTTTTTTCTCCTTCTCCCTGCCTCCTTCCTCTCCGCTGGCTCTCTTCTCATACAAATAACTAAGGAATTATATAACAATAACTATACCACATTGTAGGAAAAAACACTCACGTTCGTAATGTAAGTATCGAAAATAATATAAACATTCTCAGGCATCTTTTTAAATACAAATGTCAACACGGCAAGGTTTTGTAAGGAGAAGCAATGGGGAGGGAGAGAAAAAAAAAGAGAAGGAACACGAGAACTGAGAGGGAAGAGTATGGCAAGAGAGATGGAAGGAGGAAGAGGAAAAAGGCTAAAGAAAACTGCTGAGACTAGAGAAAATAGAGAAACGGTTGGAAAAACAGGAGTAAGGGTGGAGAGGAAAACAGGAGAAATGGACGAAAGGAAGAATGATGAAGGAAGGAAAAGGAGGGAAAGTCAGAGAGAAAAATAATGGTAGAATGGTATCTATGAAAAGAGGAGAGGAAGACGGAAAGTGAAAGGAATTACGGGAAAGAGAAAGGGATGAGTAAAGACACAGACAGACAGACAGACAGAGAGACAGATGCAGAGAGGAGAGGCAGTGCTGAGCTGGAGAGAGGATAGATATTACAGATGGGGGAGAGAGAGAGAGAGGCTTGTGGAAAGGGATTTGAGAGGAGGGGGCGGGGCGGGGCGGGGGCTGTACTAGGATTGGCTGTGGCGCTGGCTGGGAACGGCTTGGCTTGTTGTATGACTCGTGCTACAAGTTATTCCCTCTCTCGTAACTCAGGCCGACTCTCGTAAAGGCTGACGTAGAACACCACTTTAATGGATTCCCCGGGATAGAAAAGCCATTTAGACTGCCAATCCAGAGTCCCCTTCTGCTCAAACAGCAACAACAATAACAACAACAACAACAACAACAATCTACAACACCACCACCAACATGTAATAACAACGATAACAAAGATAAGCAATAGAGGTGATAACATTGCCAATACCACCACAAGCAAGAACAATAATAATAATGTGGGTAATGACAATAGTAACAACACTAATAATAAATAATATCTAATAATAAAAGCAATAATAGCAATAAACCTTTGCACACACAGACAAGTCACGACCACACTCACGGAGAAGGAAGGAGGTCACACTTTTTGAGAGGAGCAGACGGCAGATGAGGAGGAACAGAGGCAAAGCAGTAGGGAGACATGAGAGGGAGTGGGGATGAGGAGGGAAAGGAAATGGGTGAAGGACAAAACCGAGACAGACTAAAGAAATAAAGGATCTGAAGAAGGAGCAATGAAGGATGAAGGAACATGTAAAAACTATCAGTAATATATCAGATGGACAGGAGTTACGTCACTTCGCTAAACGTGCAGCCAGATACAGTGGAACGGAAAAGAAGTGAAGGTGGAGAGAGAGAGAGAGAGAGAGAGAGAGAGAGAGAGAGAGAGAGAGAGAGAGAGAGAGAGAGAGAGAGAGAGAGAGAGAGAGAGAGAGAGAGAGAGAGAGAGAGAGAGAGAGAGAGAGAGAGAGAGAGAGAGAGAGAGAGAGAGAGAGAGATGAATAAGAGTGAAGTCGATAAATGCTTGAAAGTAAAAGATTTGGTGGCTTGACATTTTCTAGATAATAACTACTCAAAAAATTCTGGAATTTTTCATCAATTCCTTATCAAATTCTTCACATCTAACGTTTGTATTGGTAGCAGTGTTAATTACTTCTAGGAGCAATGTTAGTCCTTGCTAGGTCTATTCAAGTAAATCATTTGACATTCATAATATTGTAACAGTATATTTATTACCATGTCTCTCCTCGTTGTTTGTTTACATTAAGATGCTAATGTCTTCCAAGTGAGACGGTAAAATTATCATCATTATTATCATTATTAATATTAACCGTAACATCATTTGTATCATTGTATTGCTACTACTACTACTACTACTACTAATAATAATACTAATACTACAACGACGACGACTATTACTACTACTACTACTACTACTACTACTACTACTACTACTACTACTACTACTAGTAACGCTACATGCAGTAGATAAATATGTAATAATAATAACAATAGGATAATCACCATCGCTACCATTATCATGCTTATCATTATTATTATCATCGTTTTTCTTGATGTTTTTCATGCAATGTAGGAACTTATTTATGGAAGCTTAATAACAAGTATCTCACATAAAGATTGGATCCTCTATAACAATAAAATTCTTTGCAAAATGTACCTTTCCTCAAGTTCAGATCCAACATTAATGGAATATCCTGTGTGTGTGTGTGCGTGTGTGTGTGTGTGTGTGTGTGTGTGTGTGTGTGTGTGTGTGTGTGTGTGTGTGTGTGTGTGTGTGTGTGTGTGTGTCTGTGCGTGTCTGTGTGTGTGTGAGTGAGAGTGTGTGTTTGGCCAGTACAGGTTCAGTTCTCTTTCGGGAAGCATTCAATTAAAAGCCACAACATAATGGAGAAAAATTAAAGTGATCCTTCTCGAGCGGTGCATTTTGGCGGCCAGTTTATAATTCCCGTGTGGCGCGGCGCGTATTCCAAATGTGCAATTACCAAAGCGCAGATCGGATAATTTGCGGCGCCTTGTCGGTGACCATGAGGCGCCCCAGCCATCCTGTTTGTTTACATCCGCTGACTAAACACTAAATTGAGTTTCATGTAACTGATGACGAAGATCCAGGAATCTCTCTCTCTCTCTCTCTCTCTCTCTCTCTCTCTCTCTCTCTCTCTCTCTCTCTCTCTCTCTCTCTCTCTCTCTCTCTCTCATTATTTACTTTCAACAACGGTTTTCTTGACACACCAATGTTTCCCTTTCTTGGCGAGTTGAATATTTTACTTTCAATGATTCATATTTACCTAAAACTCAACTATATTTTGCATAGAATCGCTTTCATTTTCTTTATAGATGCGTTACCTCCATAATTTGTACATCAGCATGATATATTTTCCTCATTTAATATTTTCCCATGTCTTCAAGTTATTTTGCATATAATCGCTTTGATTTTCGTAATGACTTTTATCACGAAACTTGCCAATTAGCATCCAAACTTATTAATAGAGTATGCGATTGATGCTACAGTAGGGAACGTGTTTACTCAGGACCCACTATTCGAGACGCCCTCACAGCTGCTTATCCTGCCCCAAAAGACCCTCAACAAATACTGGTACTTTGGGAATCCTGCGTCGGGTAAACAGTGGTAAATAACCCGGATGTCCAGCCAGTTGGAGTCGGCGCGCCTCTCCTTCCATACCGCCGCAAATGTAAATGCCTGAGAGATAAGAGTCTCGCGTCGTGGCAAGGCTGGAGGGTCTCAGCGTGTGCTCCTCACTATTCTTTCTTTTTACTTCACACGTTTGATAATGTTAAACGATCACTTTCTGTTACGTAGCGCCGCGGAGAGACAAGGCTTCTATGACCCCTTCAGACATTATCGTAGGTTTCTCGAAGGAGCCTGTGTGTTGTGGGTCGACAGGCCAACCATCGGGCGCGCACACACACACACACACACACACACACACACACACACACACACACACACACACACACACACACACACACACACACACACACACATGTCTCTCCACGCACCATCGGATTCTGATTGCATTGGTAATATGTAGTATGCCTTATCAAAATATTTCACCGTATATACACAATTTTATTTATACAGAAAAGCGTAAAGCAAACATGATGATAATTGACCGTCGTTAACACTCTAAAGGAATAAAACGTGAAAAGAATAAATGGGAAGGTACAGGAGATAGAGGTGAAGGGGGGAGGGGGATGTTAGGGGAGGAACATGCACCGTGTAGGGCGTTGCCGCGGTGCTCATCTCCGCCTCTTGGGTCATTGATCCTGCGGCGGCGTACCGACTGTCACCTCTGCGACACTGGGGACCTGCATTGTCTACTCGTAGGTTGGCGCCGTGTTAGGAGGTGCCTGGGCGGCGTGGGCAGATGTGAGTGCTTGTACTACCTCTTTAAGGCACATCTAACTCCTCGGGTGCTTCCATTAACCTGTCACAGTCAGTCAAGGCCAGTGGGTACCATGAAGGTGTTTTAAATCGCTCAGGTGAAAAATAGCAAGGTCTTTGCGGCACTTCAATGCATTTGTCTACTTACCTAAAACAGAAATAATATAAGCGGCACAATACTTAGGGCAATTTCGTTATCTTCCACCGTGATTAGTATGAAGGAAAAGCCTCAAATGTTTCACTACCAAGACCTGAAAGACTGACAAAGCCCACCATTGTTTCAAGTTTTCACCCCATTGCCAAACAGCGGTGGGCGGAATTTTAACTATGCGCAATACATGAACGAGCTTTTGTGTGTGTGTGTGTGTGTGTGTGTGTGTGTGTGTGTGTGTGTGTGTGTGTGTGTGTGTGTGTGTGTGTGTGTGTGTGTGTGTGTGTGTGTGTGTGTGTGTGTCAATAAGGAATATTCACTGAAGGAAGGAAAGATACTTATATACTCGTAGTTTAAAAGAGCAGCAGCAAAAATCCAGTAAAAAATGTTAACCAGATGAACTGACAAAGCTGTGAATCAACAAAATCAGCTTCATTCATTATCTCAAGGCTGATTCCGCTAAAGTGAGCACATAAGACAAGTAGCTGAGAGGATGGCGTCTCACAGGCCTAATAAATCACAAGCAGCCCTAAAGTGTACCTCGTTAAAAAGCAATTATGGACTTACTTTATCAACAACAACAGATGGAAATGATTGTAAGAGAAATTGCTCTTCATTACCTTCTACATAAAAAATATATTCTAGTATTTTATTGCATCCCTCCCTGTAAAAAATATATGGATTTAATTAAGATAAATGTTGAAGAGAATAATAAACAGCACATCAACACTAAAAGAAGAACACAAACAAGAAAAGGAAAAAGAGGAAGAGAGAAAGGAAAAAGAGAAAGAGAAGAAAGATAAAGAAAAATGAAAAGAATGAGAAACAGCATAACACCACTAAGAAAATAGAAAATAAACAGAAAGAAAAGGAAAAAAAGAAAGAGAAAGGTAAAAGAGAACAAAAAAGAGAACAAAAAAGAGAAAAAGAAAAAGAAAGAAAAAAAGAAAAGAGAAATTGAAAAGGAAAAAGAAAGAAAAAGAGAAAAAAATAAAGAAAGAAAGGAAAAATGAAAATAAAGAAAATCAGTAAATCACAACTTAAAAAAAAAGCACACACATAAAAACAAGAAAGGAGAGAAAGAGAACTATTATTCATTAACTCCTGCATAAAACAGAATCAAGCATTTTTTGTATCATTCTAAAAAAAAAAAAAAAAACACATTAAAGCAAGACAAATGATGGAGAGAGAGAATGAGAGAAAGAGAGACAGCACATCAACGCTCAAAAGACCACACACACAAAGAGAGAGAGAGAGAGAGAGAGAGAGAGAGAGAGAGAGAGAGAGAGAGAGAGAGAGAGAGAGAGAGAGAGAGAGAGAGAGAGAGAGAGAGAGAGAGAGAGAGAGAGAGTGAGAGAGAGATAGAGAAAAGAAGAAATGTGACGAGACAGCCAGTGATGAACGAGGTACCAGATATAAAAAAAGGTAGAAAGATAAAGAATTAGAAAACAACACAGCAAGTGGCGCCTTTAGTTAGCATTCTCGTCCCACGTTAGTAGCACAGTAGCAGTAATCACCCTCCCCAAAGCACCCCACCAGCATCACCACCCCGCGACGATAATGAATAATGAATAATAACGAGTACTCACAACCACCACCAAGGACTCTCTCTCTCTCTCTCTCTCTCTCTCTCTCTCTCTCTCTCTCTCTCTCTCTTGGTCTCCCTGAATGCGGCTAGTTTGGCTTTGAGTTTGGCATCTCTTCACCGCGGCGTCGTCAACAGGCTTAAAAAGACGCTAATCTCAGCCCCACAAAGCGACGCGACTCGTTCCAGCGGGTGTGAGTAAGACAGGAAACTGCCAAGCCACCTGATCCGATCCCGTCCAGAGAGAGAGAGAGAGAGAGAGAGAGAGAGAGAATCATTCTTTCCGAAAGTACACAAAAACGAGGAAAAGCTAGAAAAGGAGAGGAAAGGAGACAAGTGCATCTCCCTCATCAGCCTTCACTCACTTCGTCTCACGTTTGCTCACCTCGCCTTGCCTCGCCTAGCCTTGCCTCACCTCGGCTCGCCTCGCCTCCCCTCGGCCTAAGGCACCATCTGAGTTAAGGGCTGACGTAGGTTTTTGATTTAATAAGTATCGACTTGAAATATGACTCGCATTCTCGCCTATTAATTTAGCATCCCTGTCTTACCTTTCAGTACAAGCGGGATTAATTAGCCATATATTACCATGGGCCGTCGCGTCAACCCCCTAACACGAGGCAGTAACGGAGAGGGGGAATAGCGTCGAGACTTGTGGGTAATCGATGGCGACGCTAAATCATGTGGGTGAGGGAAGGGCTGATGGCGGCCTGGCGCTCCTTGATGACGACGCTGCCCATTGGTCGTCTCATTCGCCCGGGAAGGAGGAAAGGAAAGTAAAGGCCGGGAAGGTAGGTTAAGTAGAGGAGGTAAGAGAAAAAATTATATATAGCTGTCTTATTGAATAAAATATAAAGAGAGGGGGTTTCTTTGATATGTACGTCCCTTAAAACACACACACACACACACACACACACACACACACACACACACCGCATAGTGTAGTGGTTAGCACGCTCGACTCACAATCGAGAGGGCCGGGTTCGAGTCCCGGTAAGTGGCGAGGCAAATAGGCAAGCCTCTTAATGTGTGGCCCCTGTTCACCAAGCAGTAAATAGGTACGGGATGTAACTCGAGGGGTTGTGGCCTCACTTTCCCGGTGTGTTGTGTGTTGATGTGGTCTCAGTCCTACACGAAGATCGGTCTATGAGCTCTGAGTTCGCTCCGTAATGGGGGGAAGACTGGATGGCAACCGAGGTGAATTACACACACACACACATATACACATACACACTCTGGTTTACTCAGAACTCTCTATCTGCTTTATTTCCAACTTCCAATGCCTTGATTTTATTTAATAGGAAGGTCTCAAGACATTTATCCATTCATTTCGGCTAATTCTTTCTGACATGCAAGGGAATTGGCAACTAAGTGGGCTATTTTTTTCGATTTATATTGCCCTTGGCCAATTTTCCCCTTACATAAACACACACACACACACACACACACACACACACACACACACACACACACACACACACACACACACACACAAACAAAAATAAAGATTAAAAATCTGTTACCAAACACAAAGAGGAAAGACACAATGAGCTTCAGTGCTACACCCAGATTCCCTCACCATTACATAAACTTGTGATCGGCACTAAATCCAATGCACATGACTAAATATTCTTTTCATAACTACCAAAATACTGTTCAGCTTCATAAAGATAAAGTTAATTATATTTGAAATATCTAAAAAATCACTTAATCAACCAATCTTCTTTTTTCTCATCGTCAAGCTCGCTGCAGACTAGAGTATGTTACCAGGTTATGTTATTGGTGATATGAAAGGAAAAAAAAGTGTTCCGCAAGCAGGATATAGGAAATTCACAGGATGCCATAAAACAAATGCATGTTTTATAGGAACGGTTTCTTCTTCTCCACAAAAATAAGACTCCATGAAGGAGACCACACTTATGAAGTTCGAACAGGGTGCCGAGCATATACTACAGAGTCACCTACTCAACTGTATACCAGAAGAGGAACCTGCCTGTGCCTGACTCACTGACACTGATCTCCACAACCTAAAAAGTGCCCCTGCGATATGACAAATGTGGGGAGAGAACTCATAAAAACCTGTCTTTCTCAGCCTCCAAGAAAGCTGTTCTCCTGCAGAAAGGCAAGATAAAGATGCAAGTGTATGTGTAAAGTGTTGCAAGCTGCCCAGACACAGACTTGTAATTCTATCAAATAGGGAAAAAAAGACCTTGCGGCAATGATACAAAGAGTGACTGTTTGGAAAGACAGAAATTATGAATAGTATTATATGCGTAGAAATGAGAAAGGTTATTAAGTGAAGGAATGTATTTCATTTCTTTTCCTGATACTAATGTGTTTGTGAGTATTCCACGCATGAGAAGCGCCCTTCATGCTCGGCTGAACACAATCATTCTACGAGTATATAAGGTCACCATTACGGCAAAAACAAGTCGGTTAAATGCCCCTAGAAAACACAGTACTCTGGCTCGTATTTCTTCATTTCAGTGCAAGCCAGGTAGCCAGGGATGTCCATAGCGGCGGGACAAGACATGTGTTTAGTGTGGCTGAAGATAGGTGTCTACTGAATGTGAAAGCCACCGCTTCTCTCTGAGCCGTAGGTAAAAGATGGGATGAGTTCTCAGTGGGTCACCTGTCCAGTGTGTTGAGTCCTAACTAAGAAGAAGAGCCTCTCCTCCGTCTCATTACTCGACTGTAACATTCCTCCCCATCACATTACTTCTAACGCTAGTTATTTCGCAAAGCATTGAAATGAAAGGAAAATGTATCTTCTACATATGGTGAAATATCTTCGTAAAACTTCAACTAGATAAAATGTTTAATATATTCTAAAGAAATCCAGAAATCTTCATAAACCATACTCAAGAAACGAAAAATGAGTCACTAGAAAAAGTTGATGAAGTACCCAATAAGAAAACATTAGTGGTGAGGAGAGTGACAACTTTGAAAAAAGAAAAATGGAACCAATGTCACAAAACATTTACAAGATAAGGTATTCATGGTTGCTATTAAAATAATTTGAGTATATCTGCACACCATTTTGAAGATAAAAAATAAAAAAGAAACACATTTTCAAAGAAATATTGAATGATGAACTATCTCGCAAACATCCACAACATAAAACAATCAAAGCTTCTGCTACAAATGTTGATGCGTCTTCGCTAAACTTCCACCACAAAAAATATTCAGTGACTTCTAAAAATGTTACGTCCCGAGAAACATCCATAAGGCCGGATCGCTATCAAAGCTACACACAATGCTACACAAAAAGTAGACCGCTCCCTGGCCTCCATCACCTCAGCAGCGCCTATCGAGACTATAAACTCACGCCGAGGCCCGACAAGGCATCAAACACACATAAAGAGCCCGTGAGCCCCGCGATAACCATCATCACCGCCTCGGCGAAATACCCGACACCACCGACGAGTCGAGGTGACCAGAGCCATAAACCAAGGAAAACCCAACTCCCTCGCCTTTCTTCTCTATTCTTTATTTCATTCCGGAAGTTTTGCACATTTTCGTCCTATACAAAAAACTAGCAAGAATTTTCTTTACATACTCTTTAGCGCGGCTTACCCGGACTCTTCCTGCCCCGTCACCTTTCATCCCTCCTCATCATAGACAGCTCCGACCTTCCGTTCGCTCATAATTTCACAGTAAATCCTCGCCAAGTGTATACACGACGCTGATTCAGATTGGCCATTCAGACCCCACAAATGAACCTCGCCAGAGCCTCACCACAAACCGCTGCTACCACGCGAGGCCTCCCAGCAGGGCTCCCTCGTCGTGCTGCCCCCGTCCTCTCCTTTAAGTCCTGACGCCACGCCCCGCCTTGCACGACCCTCACATCGCGGTGGGGTATATCGTAAACTTTCACAGTGCAAGGTTAAATTGAATACTTGTAATATAGATAAGAAGAGATACAAGATGGTGGGGAGGAATAGTACAATACATACTTGTGTGCTGACCGCTCACCTACACCCGCCACTAAAGCAGATATTCTTACTTGTCAAATGGCGTGAATTCACCAACACACACACACACACACACACACACACACACACATATACACAGTGACCCTACCTTCGATTGCAATGTCAACCATTAAGAGCACTAAGGGATGGTACAATCCTTTAAATAATGTTCCTATACTCAGAGCACCATGCTGAATTTAAGGAGCACATATACGAGGTTAAGATACTTCCAAGAGAGAGAGAGAGAGAGAGAGAGAGAGAGAGAGAGAGATTATCACATTAGGCCGAAGCACAAATTATTATGATCTTACATCGTCGGGAAAAAAAGGAAGAGCGAAGAAAATTTGTGCTCTTTAATACCAGAAAACGTGTCTAAAATAACTTTTCATAGCCTTTCGCATTTATACATTTTATAATTTTGATATACTCTCTCCCTCTCTCTATCTCTCTCTCTCTCTCTGCATGGCACGAAGCGGGTCACTGAAGCGGCTTTCCCACACCGTCTCGAGCGGTTCGGACCTTTGTTCTCGGCGGCTGTCTGAAACACGAAGCCCCGAATGGTGCAAACTGACCGGCTCGCCCATTACACCCGCCTCGATAACGTGTTTAATTGGGAAAATGATAGCGCAGGTGAGCCTTGCATCATGGCCCGCCAGGTGATGATTGCAGGTGACGTGGATAATGACGATGCAGCAGATGATGAGGATGATGTGGCGATGGTGGTGGCTGCTGTCTGTCCCTTCCTTTTACCTCTCTTCTCTTCCTCTTAGCCACTTCCCTCGCTACCCCCTCCCGCTGGCTCCCTCTTGCTCCCTCCCCTACCTGCTTGCTACCCGCTGCTGCAGCTAAGCACATGCACGCACGCACGTCATGTGAAGCAGCGGGGGAAGGAAAGGATAGATGCAGGAGAAAGAGCTGAGCAGAAAATTAGGAAGGTAATGAAAAGTGGAGGTTAAATTGATTTCTTACACACGGAGTGGATGAGAGGAATGTCTTATCGATTCTTCGTAAGGTTTTAAAACACTGAGTCCGAAGTACAAATCCGGCTGTAAATAAAGGGCTGGTAGATTTATGGCTGAGTAGACTGACTGGCTGACTGACCGATTGCCTGACTGACTGACAAATTGAATGAGTGAGTAACTAGTAACTATATTGTCTTAGTGTAACGGAGGACCTACAGTAATTACCTTGGTCATATTAGAGGGGATCACGAATTACCTGCAAAGTGTGGCCTTGCAATAACAGAGAATCACAGCCCCTCAGAGTCGGGTCACGGCAGTGGTAGTTAGAATCGCAAGATGAAGATAGACAAGTATATAATGACATAATTCCTCTGAAATGGACATCACGAGTCGATAATTGTATAGCTGTGAAGACAGTGGTATTGGTAACGGTGGTGGTGGTGGTTGTGAAGGTCAGAGTTAAGAATGCGGAAGTAAAGACAATTCAAGTCATGATGATAACACAAGCGGCAACAACATTCTATCAACACATGTTTGTTCCCAGCGATAATAACAGTTTCTGGTTATGCTATCAGGATGTATTACTACTGCGGCAGACTCGGCAGCAGATCAAATTGTAATTTCCGGACAAGTACTGCACACATAGCTGGAAAACCTGCTCTTATCTCTCTCTCTTCTGTGCCTATTCCTCTTTACACACTGAGCGCCGTGGCTCCTCCAACTTAACAGAATGGTGTGAGTTTAACTCCTTCAGCACCAGGACATGTTTTTTGTAATTATTCTACTTACTATATAGTGATTTTAGATAGCTTCAGAAACTTTCGTGGAGATTAAGATAGTAAAGAATCTGATCATTATTCTTCTGACCTCTACAGACCCTTCCTAATGGAAATAAAATTGTCTAATCATACCCAAAACTCGAGGTAAAAATACGTCCTAGTACTAAAGAGGAAAAATAAGTAGAAAAATAAGTAGCACTATTGTTTTTATTTCTTCTTAATGAAATGTTCTTGGATAAGAAAAATAAAGTGTGATAAAGCATACTGACACAAGCAGTCGATGCACCGGCAACCCTCGCAGCATGCAGTGTGAGCTACAGGATGGCGAGATGTTACCTGTGATGGCACGCTTCCACTCCCCGTGTCTGTCCCGAGCAGCGTAATTTTCTCCCTTTCACCACAGACCCGTCCTATAAGTTTTGCAATTCGACCTAAACCCGCCTGGCGCTTCTGCATGCACGCTTCCTATCCTGCATGCCACAGGTGTGCCTAAAAAAACATTGCATACGAGTACCAAGGCTGTACGTGGCTAGCCGCTGCTCCCAAACGGTTAAATCCTGAAGGAAAAAACAATATATACAAAGGAACACAAGAACAACAACACGATGAAATGAACAGCATGGCTCCAATCACCAAGAAGAATAAGTGATAAGATTAAGCGAAACTTTTGTAGTGAGCCATTTAAATTTTGGGCATTTTTGATATCACTGAGACCACAAATTGAAAAGGACTGGCACATCTATTATAACAAAGACTACACACAAACATATTTACACGTTACTAAGAGAACGGAAAGGCTGATACCATAATAATGTCTGAGCTTATCACATATGCAATCTGTAGTCGACATGTTTCATTTTTTATATAAATGAATGCGTAAATGGTTGTGTGTTGCGAGGCATGCACACCTAATGAACCAGAAAGCAGGAAGGGGTCCAGCCGCGTGCCTCGAGTCGCCCTCAGCAAGCAGTGCCGTTGTTCACAGACTGCTGCTTGAATTATTCTGTCTTCACCTTTTGAATTATTCTTGAGACTAAAAATCAACTTGCAGATAGTTTGCATCACTGAAGTCTCTGACCAATAGCTCATATTAAACTTCAGAGGAGGTAAAAATGACTGCAACTTCTCATTGTCCGGTATCAAAATCAACTTAGCAGCCGCTTGCTGTATAAAAGGTTACATTACAAGGCAGTCAGTGTAGTACGTTACGCCTACAAGGAAGGTCGTATACTTAGCATTAAAAGGATAGCGCTTTTACGGCATCATTAATTCAATATAATTCCCGGTGTAGTGAGTTATAGTAATTGCTCATGTATATATTCAGCATAATGTAGAGATAGTTAAAGATGGAATCCCGTGATAACCGCTGTAGTGTATGCTAACACCTTCATTCATCATTATGGATAAACCTGTTTCCTATTAACCGGGGATTGGAATCCACAAGGCATCAGCTGACCGCTCCCAGGTGCGGCCCGCGGAGAGGAAGGAAGCAAGAAAGCACGACCACCTGGGAAAGATTGCTTAGAGGCGAAGATACTACTGCTGCTGCAACCCGGAGGTGCTGCTGTTACTACGACTACTGCTACTATTACTTCTACTACTATTACTACTACTACTACTACTACTACTACTACTACTACTACTACTGCTGCTGCTACTGCTACTGCTGCTGCTGCTGCTACTGCTGCTACTGCTGCTACTGCTGCTGCTACTGCTGCTGCTGCTGCTGCTGCTGCTGCTGCTGCTGCTGCTGCTGCTGCTGCTGCTGCTGCTGCCACTGCTGCTGCTGCTGCTGCTGCTGCTGCTGCTGCTGCTACTGCTACTGCTACTGCTGCTGCTACTGGTCTTGCTACTACTACTACTACTAATAATAATAATAATAATAATAATACTGTTGTTGTTGTTGTTGTTGCTGCTGCTGCTGCTGCTGTCAACAAAGGCAGCACAAATAGTAGTAGTAGTAGTAGTGGTATAGTAACAACAACAAAAACAAAAACAACAACAACAACAACAACAACAACAACAACAACAACAACAACAACAACAACAACAACAGCAGCAGCAGTAGAGAAAAGAAAGTAAACAAGAAATACCAAAAGCAAGAAAAAAAAAAAGAGAAAGCTATAGAATAGATCAACAACAACAACAAAAATAGATAAACAAACTAGAAAAATAAGCAACAGAGAGAGAGAGAGAGAGAGAGAGAGAGAGAGAGAGAGAGAGAGAGAGAGAGAGAGAGAGTAACTAAACACATCGGCACATGAACTAACATCAATGCGCAGGCCCGAGAGATCCTGGCCGCATTTTCAGAACGTGCAGGCGGAGTTCGAGGCTTGGCAGGTCACCGGGAGGGAGGCTGGGCAGGTGATATTGAAAGAGGCTGAGGATCATAACACAGACAATAAGCAGCGAGTTTAAAGGTTCGACAATGAGATAAAGAGAGAGATAGACGACAATGGTGGGCGGAGAAAGAGAGAGAAAGAGAGAGAAAGACGCTGCGAGACAAGCAAAGGCGATACAAAAGGAAGGAAAAGAAGTAAGGAAGCGTGGGGGAGAGAGTTCGGGGAAGTGGAGGAAGGAAAGGGGTGTCTGTGAGGAAAGTGAGAGGGAAGAACAAGTATGGAAGTCAAGAAACGGAGGGGTAATAATTAAGGGACAGAAAAAAAAAGTTGAAAGGAAAGGAGGCACAACTAGTTAAGGCAAGAGTGAAGAGTGGAGGGAGGAAGGAAGGAAGGAGGAGGAACAAATGAGGAAAGGAGGTGAAGGAGAGGAAAACAGGTGACGGAGCAACGAGCAGAGATACAATCAGGCCACTCATTCACGTATCTCTCCCAAGAGTTATGACCTTCCCCGTGACCTCATGACCTGCCGCTGTTTATGAGTGGTGACCCCGATGTTTGGTCCCCGGCGTGTGCGTGGTGAGGCGGGACACGGAGGAGAAAAGGAGGGGAAGAGAGACGAGGGGAGAGCTATAACAGGTAAAGAAAAGACAAAAGGCACACATAATGCACGGGAAGAAATGGCGTCATACTAATATTTCAGCAAGTTTCCACGAGAAGCATTACTACTTTTTACGCTCACCTCACGCATTTCCATAAGTGCAGTCTTCCAAAACCAACCACTAGCAACTGGAATTACGTAAAGCACCACATGGATATAGACTTAATCATCAGTTATAGACACTACTTTCCCTCGTTCTCATCCACGACCCCCACAAACCAACCCACTTTTATTACAGCTATTCACAAACTCAAACATCTCACTCGCCAGTCGCCGCCCTCACGTCGCATCTTACCTGCCCGATGCTCCCTAACATGTCTATTCCAGCCGTTCACACTCTCTTAAACCTCCCTGACTGAAGACACCGCCCACGTATCATTCGCAAACCTCCCATCATCTTCAGTCTGCTCCTCCCACACTCAAGTACTGCAGCACGCCACCCCTCCCGCCGCCCTCATTCCCAAACGCCTCGCCTCCTTCAACCTGTAACACGCAGACTCCCGCATTCCAACTTTCCCACACACACACACACACACACACACACACACACACACACACACACACATTCTCCTCTTAGCATCATTTCACCATTTCTCGCAGGTATGTGCTCTCTCTCTCTCTCTCTCTCTCTCTCTCTCTCTCTCTCTCTCTCTCTCTCTCTCTCTCTCTCTCTCTCTCTCTCTCTCTCTCTCTCTCTGCCCCTTTCTCCTTGTTAAACTGAATTGAAATTTACATGCCAGTATCTTTCACCTCCTCCATACTCTATTCTTTTCCTTTATAATTAGTGTGACCTCATATTCTTGTGGCTCGTTTTCCTCGTCCTCTTCCTCCTCCTTCTCCTCTCCGTCCTCCCAAGTTCTTTTCTTTTATTCCTTTTTCGTCTTCTGTGTCCTCTTCTTCTTCCTCCTTCTCCCTCTTTTTCCTCCTCTCTCTTTCTCTTTTTTCCCGCTCCACAGCAAGGTATCGCATCATTAATCAAACCCGACCATAATCTTGCTGTAAAACTATTCCAGTTTAGTCGGGAGTTTTTGCACCACAGATTTGAACTCCTCACCTTTTCTGCAATCTCTCCCTTCCCAACTCCCTCTCTCTCTCTCTTGCTCGCGCTCTCTCTCACTCTCTCTCTCTCTTTCCTCTCTCCCTTCCCTCCCTCCCCAGCCTTGTCATGAACCTACCCGAGGCTCACAGATGAAGCATAATGGCTCTATTATGCTCGAAGAAATGCGAAGATAGTGGAAGCGCAGTATGGCGAGCGGGAGTGTTGCGCAGTGAGGTGATGCCAGGCACTGATAGTCCCACCAATGGTAATATACAGTGTCGTTACTGCCTCTGTGGGGGGGACTGTTTCTTCAGGCGTGAGTAGGAGAGAGACAGAGAGAGAGAGAGAAGACCAGTGTGTGTGTGTGTGTGTGTGTGTGTGTGGATGGGTGGGTAGGTGGGTGGGTTAGGTGGGAGAATAAAGTTTTGAAAAGTATACCTACTAAAAATGAGAGAGAGAGAGAGAGAGAGAGAGAGAGAGAGAGAGAGAGAGAGAGGTTATGCGCATGATTAAACAAAATAACATGATCACCCTTAACACACACACACACACACACACAAACACACACACATCCATTCACAAACCACCTCTTCTGTCCCTTTCCTTTCCCACCACCGCCACTACTACTACTACTACTACTACAGCAGCTCTCCTCTCTGACACCTTTGCTCCTTCTATCCTTCCCAACCCAGCCTAGCACAACCAACCCCCGCAGACCCAGACCTGAAAAACTTTCCTTCCCTTATCGCTTACAAAACCAGTCTGGGAGCTTACACCTGGAGCACGTACCCGAGAAATCCGAGAGACATCATCTTTTACCTGAGCAATTAATCACTCACCCATGTAACATTCGCACCTGCTTTAATTACAAGGAATGTGGCCGATAGTGTCCTATTGCCGCTCAGTGGGTGTTCGCTGCTCAGATTAGTAAGTGAATGAATGTAACGAGGGGGATAATGAAGAGGATAACTTGCTTGGTGGTTTCGGTGAATGCAAGTGTGTGTATCTGTGTGTCTGCGTGCGTGTGTGTGCCAGGAGAGAAGGAAATGTGTATCAGAAACGTGGTAATGGAGTTGTATAGGGCATAGAAGTTGGTGGCTAGTGCATGTGTGTGTGTGTGTGTGTGTGTGTGTGTGTGTGTGTGTGTGTGTGTGTGTGTGTGTGTGTGTGTGTGTGTGTGTGTGTGTGTGTGTGTAGTGACGCTGGACTGTTTGTTGGAAACACAGTGAAGGAACAACTCCAGCTAAGCTCCTGAAGACTGGCGGGCGATAATCTCAGCTCTCAGTGCATCGGATAAGCAGGCAGGCAAGCAGGCAGGATCAATAGTAATCTTCTCCTCCTTTCTCTTCATCTCCTCCTCCTCCTCCTCCTCCTCCTCCTCCTCCTCCTCCTCCTCCTCCTCCTCCTCCTCCTCCTCCTCCTCCTCCCTCCTCCTCCTACACTTCTTGCGTCTCTTTCCATTCTTACTCTCAATTTTTACTCTTTCTTATTTCTACTTTCCCTCTCTTCTACTATTCCTACTTCCTCACTCCAGTACTCTCAATTATTTTTCTCTTTCCTCTTCTTACTGTTACGAATTCCTGCATCCAGCTCCTCTCATCAGCGTGTAGTGATTATCAAGCACACGTGTATAATTACCAAAGTCACGGTGGGTTAACGGCAGCGGCGGTGGAAGTGCAAGGAAATACTCTCACGGTCACTGTTATAGAGTGGAAGCATTGCAAGGAACTGAAGGCCATGGCAAAATAGTGCACGACAAGAGTATCTGCATTAAAGAGGTGTGTGAGGTAATGTTTAAAGAGAGAGGAAGGGTAAGGGAAGGAAGATTCAAACAAGAGAGAGAGAGAGAGAGAGAGAGAGAGAGAGAGAGAGAGAGAGAGAGAGAGAGAGAGAGAGAGAGAGAGAGAGAGAGAGAGAGAGAGAGAGAGAGAGAGAGAGAGAGAGAGAGAGAGAGAGAGAGAGAGAGAGAGAGAGAGAAGGGGGAAAAACAATAATTAGCTTGAAAGACCACAGGAAAATGATGAACAGAAGTGTTAAGTGTTTGATGAAAGATGTTGTAAAGATTATACGTTGTGTGTGTGTGTGTGTGTGTGTGTGTGTGTGTGTGTGTGTGTGTGTGTGTGTGTGTGTGTGTGTGTGTGTGTGTGTGTGTGTGTGTGTGTGTGTGTGTGTGTGTGTGTGTGTGTGTGTGTGTGTGTGTGTGTGTGTGTGTGTGTGTGTGTGTGTGTGTGTGTGTGTGTGTGTGTGTGTGTGTGTGTGTGTGTGTGTGTGTGTGAGTGTGTGTGTGTGTGAATTGCATTGGTATTAAAGTAATGAAGACACAGACGAGGGAATCATATTTCTCTTACAACTTTTCCTCCTCCTCTTCCTCTTTCTCCTTCTCCTCTTCTTCTTCCTCCTTCTCCTCCTCCTCCTCCTCCTCCTCCTCCTCCTCCTCCTCTTGCTCCTCCTCCTTCTCCTCCTTCTCTTTCTCCATCTCCACTTTTCTTCCTGGTCTTTATCACGCTACATCTTTTTCCTTAATATAACTTAATATAGCATCGCGCAGGAACTTCATAAAAGCAATTACCTCTACTTTGTTCTTTCTTTGTGTTTCTTTGTATTTTTCCTCGTCTTCCTTTTCCAACTTTTCCTTTTCTTCCTCCTCCTCTTTCCTCCTACTCCTCTTCCTCCTCCTCCTCTTCCTTCTTATCATAATAATGATAATCATCATCATCAGGTTCATCGTTCTCAAAATCATCATTGTCTTGATTATATCCTTTTATTTTTTCCTTATATTCGTGTCATTTGTTCTCAGATATTCAATTCACCACCACCACCACCGCCACCATCATTACTACCGCCACCATCACTACCACCACCACAACCGCATCCTCCGTCGTCCTTGATGTAAATTAATGGAAGCATAATCAAAACGAGTACTCTTGAGAATACAGTTTTTACATCACCACCACCATCACCATCAACACCACCAACACCACCAACAACAATAACAAGAAGAGCAATTACTGGTACTACTACAATTACTACTAGCACCACCACCACCACCACTACTTAGACACACTCACACGACCAGTTTCTACAATTCTAGTTTCTCAAAATCTTTCTTCCTACTTATTACAATTTCTCTTCCAACTGCTCCTACTCCTATTACTCATTTCCTGTTCACTCTTATAGGAAAAACCCCCACATCACCACCACTACACCACCACCACCACCACCAACCACCACCACAAACCAACACCACCAACAACGACAACAGCACCGCCACCAGCACCTCCTCCATCACAGACAACAACCCCATGAACAAGATCTATAATCAAGGGGTGTTGCATTCGACATTAAAATATGCAACAAGAATGATGGAGAAACATGCACAGTTGTCATATTGTTTTCCGTGCGCAGAGAGAGCAAGAGCTAGAGCGAGAGATTCAAGAGAGAGAGAGAGAGAGAAGAGCAGCGAGGTGGGAGGCATAGATGAAAGACGGCAGAGGTGAGACGCGGGCAGACCGAGGCAGGCAGGGGTGAGGCGCCAGGTGAGGGCAAACGTGTCCGTCAGTAATGGGAGGGGGTGGCCTGGGCGCTAAATTTGGCGTGAGTGCCGGAGAGGAGTAGCGATTTATTGACGCAGCGTGGACGGCGGCTGCGGCTCACGGCGGCTGCGTGCTCCCCTACCTCGGCTTCATCGCTTCCCGCAGGTTTCAGCTCAGGCTTCTTCTTCTTTTACTTTTTTCTAACCTTTTATTACTTGATTTCTTTCGCTTAGAATATCTGCAGGTTCAGTTTCAAGTGATCTTTATCTGCAGTGCAAGTTTTTCTTTTTCTTTTTGCTTCTTCTTCGTCTTACAGATGGGCTCGTGTGTCGTCATTCTGAATAGGAATGAGAGAGAGAGAGAGAGAGAGAGAGAGAGAGAGAGAGAGAGAGAGAGAGAGAGAGAGAGAGAGAGAGAGAGAGAGAGAGAGACACAGACAGATGGACAGGTAGACAGATGGACAGACAGACACGCAGACAGGCAGAAATGCAGATAGGCAGGAAGACAGACGGGCAGGATGGCAGGCAGGTAGGCAGGCAGGCAGGCAGGCAGACAAACGGTCAGGTAAAGACAGAAACACACACACACACACACACACACACACACACACACACACACACACACACACACACACACACACACACACACACACACACACACACACACACACACACACACACACACACACACACACACACACACACACAGAGAGAGAGAGAGAGAGAGAGAGAGAGAGAGAGAGAGAGAGAGAGAGAGAGAGAGAGAGAGAGAGAGAGAGAGAGAGAGAAGGAGAGAGAGAGTGAGAGGTGCTCCCCCACATCCTGCTGGGTCAGAGTGCGTGGGTCAGGCTGGGAAGCAGATATGGAAAATTCATGACCTGAACTGCCGACAGCCTTGCGGCGTGTGAATAAACGACATGATTTACAAAATATGGCCGGGACACGCGTGCTGGCAAACACACAGCGGCGCACACAAGGTAACTGTTCCCATATTGTTATGCAAACCCACGCGTACGTCCAGTCATCCTGCGGCCCACCCACGAGGACCTACGCCGCACACTTACTACAAAAAGTTACGCCGAAAACTTACGCACACCACTACACATGCACAGGAGACTAAGATGCACATTTCCTATATATTAATTTTATGGGGGATGGAAATAAAGACTGCCTTTCTTTTCCTTTGTGTAGCTGACCAGCCGCTTCTTCACAACAAGAGAAAATAAAATAAATGAAACTAATAATTTCCAAACATGCAAATTCGAAGGATTTTTCTATGTGAAAGTAGAATGTTTATATTTATTTTACAGTGTATATCAATGATGGCCGAGACTCCGAACACAAACCTCACACCTGAATATTTACTATTACTCTTTTTTTAACTAACACCATTGCAAAACTCTATTAACTCTAATGACAATTTATTCACATATTTTACCAGATTCCTTTCACCTATTCACACACACACACACACACACACACACACACACACACACACACACACACACACACACACACACACACACACACACATTAATCAAGAGGTCGCTACTGTCAGGTGTGAAGTGGACGTGGGAGTGTCTGGTGCAAGGGTTGCTTGAGTTAATTGATTGGCCAAATGATATTCATGGAAGTCTGATACTGATCTGAAAACGAGCCAGAGAGAGAGAGAGAGAGAGAGAGAGAGAGAGAGAGAGAGAGAGAGAGAGAGAGAGAGAGAGATAAGGCTAAGAAATATATAGAGATGTAAGATTACTTCTGCATCACAATATTACAAAGAGCAACAAGCCTCCACTACAATGATTTAAGAGTCTGGTGATGAAGTGTTGGTGTGTGAGTGCGAGGCTCGCGTGTGTGAAGCTGCTGTTGCTGAATATCCCTGTGAAATCGCCTAAATGCTTGACAAGAAGCTGAACACACACACACACACACACACACACACACACACACACACACACACACACACACACACACACACTGACTACTATATCAGCCATAAGAATAAGATATCGATATTTTCCTTTCCTTTCCTCTGCTAAAGTTCGAAGATTACTTCCTAAAGGTTTTCTCTCTTTTCTCTGCTATATTTGCATTTCTATCACGTGACCCGTTAGTTTGCCCGGCGGAGGTGAGAGCACACACAGTCAGGTGGTATTAAGAACAAGTGTAATATTTCACACTGCGGTCTGCCTGATAACTGAGCTACTGACTTTTTTTTTTCTTTCTCTCTCTCTCTCTCTCTCTCTCTCTCTCTCTCTCTCTCTCTCTCTCTCTCTCTCTCTCTCTCTCTCTCTCTCTCTCCTTCGTATCTGTACAGTGAACGAAGCTGCACATGTCCAGTAGTAACCACAAACTTCTCCTACATTTACAGCACACTAGTCCAGTAAGTTCCGCTCCAGTAACTTCTTCGTAAGGCAAGATATATGAACGTGTAATCATGAATGTGTAATTATGTTAATTTGTTAAGCAATCAATTTAGGTTTCAGATAAGCACGCACAATAAGAAAAGGAACTGTGAACCTTTATATTTCTGGTGTACCTACTTAACATAGTTGTTTTTTTTTTTTTTCACTACTATGCAGCTTCACACGTGGAAGATGATTTCAGTTTACAAACTTATGAAATGGATTATTACAGTGCATCTGTACATTAAAAAAGACTCTTATTCTTTGCAATGATTTTCACTACTTCATTAATAAATCTAGTTCAGTATCTTCCCAAAACTATCAAGAAAAACAGCTAACCAGTCCGCTGGTGGATATCCTGAAAACGTCATAACTTTTTCTTCTTCTCGTATTTTCTCCGAAGGTGGATGGGTAACGGCCACTTTTCCTAGAAGTTCTGCAAACGATTCCGATGATATCGTATCGTTAATTCAAAAGTGGCACAAACCAGCTAGAGCTTTTTTTTTACTCCTCTTCCCCCCCCCATCTTCCTCTCTCTCTCCCTCTCTCTCTCTCTCTCTCTCTCTCTCTCTCTCTCTCTCTCTCTCTCTCTCTCTCTCTCTCTCTCTCTCTCTCTCTCTGTGCAAGACTCGGCAGTAGAAGGACGTAAGACCCGCCCTTCTCAACCTCCGGGCAATCGTTAATTACAGGTGTTCTCACATTCGCCAGGTAGAAGCACCAGGTAAGTCCCTTGACACATTCTTCCACCCAAGGAAACACGTGGTGACCTGTTATTTGGACACCGACCGGGGCTGGAATGGGATGTGGCGTCACTGTGGCAACTGGTGGTGTAAATGTGGGGATGGAGAGGAGGGGTGGTTGGTGCTTATAGGAAAAGAATGAAAGCAAGAGAGAAATAACTGGAAGATTGGATTATTACGTCTTGTAGATAAAAATATTGCATGATGAGAGAGAGAGAGAGAGAGAGAGAGAGAGAGAGAGAGAGAGAGAGAGAGAGAGAGAGAGAGAGAGAGAGAGAGAGAGAGAGAGAGAGAGAGAGAGAGAGAGAGAGAGAGAGAGAGAGAGAGAGAGAGAGAGAGAGAGAGAGAGAGAGAGAGAGAGAGAGAGACGAAGAGTTTCAAGTAAAGGCTCGGTTAGTGGAAGGAAAACTAAAAAAAATAATAATAATAATGATAATAAGTAAAACCAAGAAAAAAGAGAACGGAAAGGACTAGGCCCCACCTGACCCTTCCTGGATTAGCCAAGTCGACAAAGAGGCAGATACAGGTGATTTAAGTGACGTGGATAATTAGGACGCTTCTCCTTGGCTCTCCTCAGCGGGGTTACAAAAAGAGAAATTCCTCACAAAGGTGGAGAGGGCTGGCGGAACACACGAGGGCTGGAAAAAGGTTCTGTGGGTCTCGTGCTGGGATGGGGGACAGATGTTGTCAGTTATTGGAGCGCCAAGATTAGTTCCGAGGTCACTTAAATGGGTAGAAAATTCCGGAGATGAGACAAGTCAGGGAAATATTATCAAACAACCTATACCTTGAGATCCCTTGAGGTTTAGAATATTGTAGCACACTTTTATAAACTAGTAAATGTGCTTATTCAATGTTGGAGATTATGACTGAGGGAGGACGAGTTGCTGGATATAATCTGACCCAAGATACAAGAAGCCTAAAATGGATTGTTTCTTAGTGCAGCGTTGAAATTCCTTGACAATTCATTGGAGGAAGAGAAAAGATTACTATTTTATGTATTGTTGAAATCTCCCGCTACTTATTATTATTTTCTTTTTATGCTTTCTTCTTCCTCATATGTAGTTTTATAGGACAGAGGAAATTATTGTGTTTTCTCTTCCTCAGCTTTTTCTTCATTAGCCACCGCCGCTACAAGAAAGATTGAGGAAAACTATCATATTTAAATTCCAACAAGACACGTAGCTTATAATAGTGTAAGAGAAGATAAGAATAAACACGAAGATAGATAGTTAAATAGATAGATAGATAGATGGAGAGATAGATAGATGGAGTGAAAAGAAGAAAGAAAGAAAGAAAGAGTAAAACCAAAACTCGCAAGAAAGAGAAAGAAACAAAAAGGAAACAGTAAATATTAAAAGAAATTAAGATGGAAAAACAGACGGACGGACAAACATAATTGATACTTTGTCGTGACGAGAGACAAAAACAGAAAGAATGAGATGTGGAGAATAAAAATATATTGCTTATTTATCCGGATTTCCACCAGAACCTGACCTATCCTCACCTAGTCCTGGCAAAGCTCACTTGATGTTCTTGCCATCCCCCCCAACCCTGCCTCTTCAGCCCGTCTGGTCCTGCCTCACCGAAGCCTGACACATCCCATGATCATCAATGAGCCGTTAGTTGTAGCCATTGATCTCCCTCGTTCATCAGCTTTTTCTCCGTATTCCTGAGTTCCTACACTGTTAAGGTCTTGCATTCTTTTTATCAGATAAGTCTCGGAGTTCACTAATGATATAATTCAAAGGTTCTATCTCTATATTGTGCAAAGACTAGTTTAAGGTCCGTATTCTGAAATGCTTTAATCTCTCACCATCACTACTCTCCAAAGGCTCTATTTGAAGATATTCGTGTTTTTATTAATATATTTATGGTTTCAGTGATGGATTTGAAATATTTCTAGTTTACTGAAAGGAGAAACTGTCTTGACAACCCGGCTAGTTGTCTCTGTGGATTTGGAAAAGTGTTGTGGTAAGAGAGCAAGCTGTTTGTGAATACGGGTCATATTTTTCTTCTTCTCTGTACTGTGCACCGTTTAGCTATTCTGTGCTTCTCAGACCTGTACACCATCTATACTGTGCTCCCCTATACTATGCACCTTCTAGCTATACTGTTCTTTTCTATATCATGTACCATGGAGCTATACTGTGCTTCTCTCTACTGTGCACCGTCTAGCTATACTGCGCTGGACTGGAGGTGTTGTGATGTAATAAAGTATTTGGTGTATTACTAATATATCTTCAACCATAATACCGTCATCAAAGCTGCTTTTCCGCCAATAAAAGTAATCACGTAGTTATAAGAGTATTATATATCGATTGGATTCAAAGTTGTAACCTTCATGAACTCACTGGGACATTTTAAGGCTACTCTCAATCCTTTATATTATTACGAAAGATGAAATTCACCAAAAATAGAATCACTTAACCAAGAGAGAGTCACAGTGAACGTTATACAATTAAAGGGCGTGATTTTGTCTCCTAGTGATGCTTGAAGAACCGTCAGTCATGCAAACAGAACAGGTATTTCAGGACGAGCACACATCACCGCCCTGCTTGGCTGTCACACCTCACTCTGGTCTACACTATGATCAAAGTTCTTTAATTATCTACACAGTAACGTTTACCGAGAAGTAAGCAACGTAAATACTCGTTCACACGACTTCCCTTCAGGGCATATTAGTATAAAAACTTGACCAAGAGGAAACGTCAGTGTGCTTAGAATTATTCCCTCGTTCACCCCCTGGCAGCCACGTGGGGGAGGCGCGGCTGCCGTCCCCAGTGCTTGGAGGTCACAGGTAACTGGACCAGGTGCTGTGGAAAGAAGGCGCAGGGGGTAAGGCAAGGAGAGGGGAGAGATGGAGGTTAAAGGAGAGAATCTTGGAAGTGAGGAAAAGTGGGAAATGCATTGATGACGATCCCGAGAAGTAAGGAGGTGTGGCGCCCAGGTGTGACGCAGCGCAGGCGGGAACTTGGACTGCAATACTAAGGAGTGGTGCAGGGCGTGAGACACGTCTGCCTGTGGGTGTTATCTTGACCCCTGCCATGACCTTCAGGTGTCATGTCCAGCATGCCTACACACCTTAAATGATCACTCGAACACACACACACACACACACACACACACACACACACACACACACACACACACACACACACACACACACACACAACACACACACACAATGTCAAGAAAATGATATAACATTAAGAGGGTAGAGTGTGTGTGATTGTGTGTGTGTGTGTGTGTGTGTGTGTGTGTGTGTGTGTGTGTGTGTGTGTGTGTGTGTGTGTGTGTGTGTGTGTGTGTGTGTGTGTGTGTGTGTGTGTGTAGGTAATCCGGAAAGGTTGCAGCAAGTTTTCTTGTCCTTTTTTTTCAGTTGTTGGGCAGGGTGTTATTAAATCTTGTAGTATCCACTGATTAGTTCATTCTTACTTTCACCTCGCTAAGTTATTGAAATTTCCTCCAAATATGCAAGCCGTCCTCCATCAAGCTATCTCACCCCTGTCCTCCCACCCAATCCACCCCCAGCCCACACCCACACCCCGTTCCTCCAGGCAGCGAGCGGTCCTCCATCCCTCAGTAGGTTTTCCAATGCTCGAACACGTTTTCATCTGCTTAACAATGCTTTTCATTTTTGCGGCGCGTCAACAATACATACAAAAATGCTCGTCGCTCACCTCCACGCCCATCGCATCTCTGGTTCGTCAAGCATTCCCAGCCCGCGCCTCCCATCACGCTCACCTCAAGGCTGTGGAGGACGAGGCCACGAGGAGGAAAGAGTGCAAACCATTCCTCACGGAGCATCATTTTCAGCTATACCTTTAACCTCTTCAGTACCATGACGCGTTTTCGTATTTATTCTGGTTACTGTATCGGTTATTTATACAGCTTCAGAAAATTATGTGGGGATTAGGATGGTGAAGACTGTAGCCATTAATCTTTTGATCTCCATAGACCCTTCCTAATGTCAATACAGTGGTCTAATCGTACACAAATCTCAAGGTAAATGTGTGTCCAAGTATTAAAGGGGTTAATATCAATTCCCTGTCAGTACAATAAATATAAGACAAAAAAAGTGAGTTTCAGTAAATTCAACCTTTCCTAATCTCAGTTTTCATGACGGTCATTTTATTTTCTTTAATGTTGATGCATGTTTACATTTTCCTTAGTACCGCGTTCCACTTACAAACTTCTACAGAAGAAAAGAGGAATATAGACATGACCACCACATATATTACCAACTCCATTGACCCCCGCCACCTTCCCACGACTTGAGCACCACTGCTGTATCTCCTATCACGTCAATCACGCCACGTAAGCACTAGTAAAAATAGCATCACGTCCCCAGCCATCTCACATTCACTGGTATCTCTCAGACTACTGTTACCATACCACCGCCATCATGCCAACCTGATTTTTTATGCTTATTTTTTTCTGCTTATCTCTACACATATGGGTGGAGTTAATGGTGTGGGAGGAGACACAATGAAGCAGCAACAGTACATTACTTTCTCTAACGTGCCGACATGGTTTTCAGTCACAGGGGATGGAGAAGACCTTGTTGAAACGGTAGGGAAAGAAAAGTGATGTGTTTTCCTATTGTGATAACTCCACCCATTCATCTCATCTTGTGTCATATATTCTTTCTCTTTTTCATATCGTTTTATCCACTGCTGTCTCTTCCTTCTTTTTTCTCCTTTATCTTCTTCTCCTTCCCTCCTGTATCTCTCTCTCTCTCTCTCTCTCTCTCTCTCTCTCTCTCTCTCTCTCTCTCTCTCTCTCTCTCTCTCTCTCTCTGGCGGTCCCCTTCCCCTTCGTCCCAGCAGAATAATGGGACAGGGTATTATGTATAATTAATGTTATGACCACTCGTGGCTCTTACCTTCGCATCTCCATCTTCCTTTCAAGTTCCTATTCCTGTTCTCCTTCTCCACTCAACCCCTCCACTCCCTCCCTCCTTCCTACCCATCAACTGGTCTAGCCACTTTCCAAAATCCATATTCTGAAGCTGAACAAACCACTACCACCAGTACCATCTCCACTGCCACTACCTGCACCACTACCACCTTCACTGTCTCTCTCAGCCTCACCCATCCACCACTGTCACCAGGACAACCACCACCATCACTGCTACCGTCGTCCGCACTTCCCCGCTGCCTCTTAAATGTTCCTTGTCGACCTGCCATCCATCTTCACTTCACGCTCGTCCTGGAAATCGGTTCACTTAAAAGGAACATTCGACTCACTCAGGTTTCGGTTCCCACGCACTGCTTCCCGATCGAGCCCAGCGTCCCCCGCTAAGTGACCACTATAAACAAACTTATCGCATCGCTCTGACTCAAAGAGCATCAAAATAAATCGATTAAGGAACAATGCGGGACAGAAGCCGAGCGCCGAACGGTCGAGATCTGCCGCCAGCGAGTACCTCCTCCCTGAGCCTGACCATTACCACAACAAGGCCACGTCGTTTAGCAGGCTTTAAGCAGGTGCGCCCGCCGTGACCTGACCCAAATGACTCCCTCTACAGAATGCAGGACACAAATACTCTTCCGCTGTCTTTGTGCTAATCATGGAAATATTCATATTAACAAGGCGATGGGAACTCTCCTCGGTTTGTGAAGCACGCAAAAGCCACACACACACACACACACACACACACACACACACACACATTGATGTGGTCTCAGTCCTACCCGAAGATCGGTCTATGAGCTCTGAGCTCGCTCCGTAATGGGGAAGACTGGCTGGGTGACCAGCAGACGACCGAGGTGAATTACACACACACACACACACACACACACACACACACATTAAAGTTAAGTAAACGGACTATTCGAGTGGACGTGAGAAGAAGCAGGAAGGCAAGTAAGTGACAAAAGGCAGGCAAGTGAGTCGTGTAGGAAGAACATAATAAAGTGAATGACAAACAAAAAAAATAGAATAATTGAAACAACCTTGTTAGCCGCCCGGGAGACACCACAACTTAACATAATACACTTAAATCCACAAACGCACGAACACACGCAAAATCACAAGGAAAAAAACATACTTGGCGCAGGAGTAGATGTTACAAAGCCAGGCAAGTTAGTAAAAAAAGTTAATGCAGGTGTATAGATTTTCTCATGAGTGTTAATGTATCTGTTAATTCCTGTTAAAATCAACCAATGTAAACAAGTACGCAAACATAAGTAAGGAATTAAGTGAACTGAAATAGATGAGACAAATATACACACAGGTAAAAAAAAAACGATTATTCACAAAAAATATAAAAATAAACCTGATAAATAGAGAAATAGAATACGAAGAGAAGGAAAATAAAATAAAACAACCATATATTTCAAAGTCACGGAACATAAGTCATTCTCGAAGTTACCTGTCACTGATCCTCCATCCACGCTAGGTAGAGGGCCCAGGTAATATACCAGCAAACCAGCCAAGCCAAGTCAGCCACTCTAGTCAGCTAAGCCAACCAAGCTCTCCTTACACTGCGCATCATCCTCGACAAAACAACTCCTTCGCCCTACACACACACACACACACACACACACACACACACACACACACACACACACATAGACGGACAGGCAGACAACAACACAGCTATCAATCCTGACACACCCGCTCTGAAACACCACAACAGGACGCGACCACCACCGATGTCCCAATGTCGACCACTTGAAAGAAGAAACAGGAGGAGAAAAAAATGACATGGGAAATAGTAGCGTGACCATGTTGTGTCCAGAGAAAATGGGAAGCAGCCGCCGCGTCACTAATTCCAGGTGTTGTCGTGTTCTGGGAAGCGACAATCGTGCCAACATCTCGTCCACCCCATCGCGACCCGGACTTATGACAAATGATCCGGTGGTGGCTCAATAGAAAACAGAATATGGCTGTGACTGGTGATCCTGTAGGGGTCCACTCGCCTATTATGCTTAGCGTGAGAGCACGGGACACCCCCAGGCCCACCCGGTGTTAAGGGGACGGTCACTTGTACTCGGGAGGCCATTAACAAACGAGGGAGATTCAGAAAGGAGAGGATGGGCGAGGAGGAAATGAATGGTGGTCTGTCGGGTCGCCCTTCTGGTTATTGTGTTTGTGGTATTATTAGAATGCTAAGTGTTTACAGAGATAACCAAGATTGCAGGCCTTGGTTACGCCACCGAGGGGTTGTTGTCTTATGGATCTCAAGGATACAAAGTTGAGTGAGGTTCATGTGTGTCAATGTAGTTAGAGAAAAAATACGTGAAAAATGTATAGAAAAAAGAGGTAATCCATATAAAAGATAGTTATGTGAACTTAATATTAACTAACCTGGAGCAATTTGAATATCCTTCCCTTTCTCTTGATCATTTTCTTCATTGGTAGCATTAACTTATATAAATGTTATGAATATAGTGGAAGAAATATGTGTTTAGCAAGGGATACAAAAATTTTCAGCTAAATGGTTGGTGTTACTTTCAATTTTTTTCCCATTTCACATTACCTCTACCATACTAATGCAAGAATTAATCCTTACTCTAACTTTTTTCCTCCATTTCTCTGGTAAACCAGGAAGTTTTAATCCTAATTGCCTTTACTTATTTATCTCCTCACAAAGAAACACTTAAGAACACTTTCAAAACACTTCAAACACTGAATTAACTCACTCTTTCAGAATTCTCTTTATATAAATTTTCAGAGAGTAGCAATTAAGTAGAGATTTTTGCATACTTCTCATACCCCTTGGCCAGTCTCCATTTAATACGAGAAGAAAAGGAAAAACATACAATATACAAGAAAACATGGTGGAGTCCCGGCAACAATATCAACACCTAGTATGGAGAAGAGCTTTGTGCGTGCAGTAGTTTGTTCTCAGCTCCTCGAAAGTTCCTTAAATGGCTGTGTTGGGTGTGAATGGGAAAACCTGAAAGCTGCAGTCTGGATGGGAGGGAAGTGACGTGTGTGGGAAGGAGAAACCCTACCACTACCACTACCACCACCACGACCACCACCACCACTACCAGCAACAGTAGTCGTAGTATGTAGTAGTAGCAGCAGCAGTGAAGAATGTATAGAAATGAATAGAAATAGGAAGGTAAACAAGGAAGAACAAACGAATAAGCGAAGAAAAAATATGTTAGGTAGAGTCATATTTCTACCTCATAGTTAACCAAATTGCCGGGTATGAGGTGAGCCTAAATATCTTAAAGGAAAAAGAAAGGAAACAAACATGAAAAAATAAAGATGGAGTGATGGAGGAGAAAGATAAGAATTTACAGTGACAAATAGCAGCTGGATAAGGACAAGATAACATGAGACTTAAACCACTACTACAAACAGATGCATTCCTCACGCAGTACATTCGGTAGGAAACCTGTTACGTCCTTGCAGCTCTATAAAAGGAAGTACAGTGTAGTATATCCTAGCAGCAGCAGTGACCACCTCACCATGAACTGCCCTTGATGCTGGTGCTGTTTTTCTGCCATGCTACACGCTCTATATAATGTAGGTTTATTTGCCCTATTTCCATTTTTTTTCCACCTCTCGCTAACCACTTCAGTAACATGACGTATTTCCATATTCAGCAATGGCCGTCTCAGCATGAACTGTTCTTGATGCTGGTACTGCTATGGTCATGCTACACGCTCTATATGATGTAAGTCTATTTCCCCTATTTCCACTTTTTTTTCACCTCTCGTTAAGAAAAGTGCTTCATGTAATCTATTATTTTATTTCTGCTCCCCTTGACTATCATACGATGTCAGCGCAACACCGAGGTCATATGGCGCCACACGAGAAGTCATTAAAATTCAAACAAGAAGTATAAAATAGAATTGACAGGTCACGAGGGTAAAGAAGAAATACAGTTACAGTTACAGCAATCTAGAAGCATTACTAAGCCAGCTCACACGGGGGAAGGGAGGGGGGGAAACCAAGTGTGGTGAGCAGCGGCCGGGGGCGATGCACACTCCAAACAAACATTTGTCCTCGCTTACATAGGTCCGGCTTCTTAATAGATTCAAGGCTAATTGAGCCACACTTACAAAATAGAAAGTACATAAACAAGCTCATAGTGAATAAATGAATAAATAAATAAATGCATACATAAATATAAATGGGTCAGCAGTTATTAAAGTCGGAGGGAGATAAGATATAATACATCCTTTTCTGTGCTTAGCTTTTTTTTTTCTCTCTCTCTTTCTCTTCCTCTCTCTTTTCTAGTGTATGAGCTTTTCTTCTTATATATTTCCTTCTCATTGAATTTACGGCACGGCTGGAGTTGAGTCGAAGCAGGTAAACAGGTAAAGGTGGAATGCACAGATAAGTACGAGCTGCAGTGGGGAGTACCGTCAATGTGGTCACGATAAAGTAGGAGTTCAAAAGTCGAGTGGCAAACCTTCAACCATTCCCATCCCTGACGAGCCATTAACGTGCTCGCTGTGTTGGCCTCAGAGGACCTCCTGCGGCGCCGCGTCTGCCGCTTAAAAGATAAAATAGTTGTCCCTAGCAGCTCGCATTAATATTTTTCCTGCCAATCTTCACTTTTTTCTTCCTTCTTTCTCCTCCTCCGCCTCTCAAAGCACATAATGATGAAATGTTAGCGATCCACAGTTTGATGCAAAACTCTTTAAGGCAACATTAGTACAACAATCAAGTTACTAATATTACTGTAAAGATATTTCATCAGCACCGGCAGTGATGACCTTGTCGTGGCCGCACCGCCGAGGAGAGGAGGAAAAAATATATTATAGGAATGAATAAGCCGAAAAAAAAGTAATGGGTGAAAGCCTGAATAAGCAAATGGATTTATAATATAGATAGGATGAATAAGCCAAAAAAGGTAACGAATGAATACCTGAAGAAGTGAATTAGAAAAAGAGAATAAAGCAAAAGTTGAAAGTACTGTACGTAGTAACAGTGGTGGTGATGGTCATGGTGGTGGTGGTGATAGGAGGCGGATGAAAAGGAGGAGAAGGAGAAGGATAAAGAAAAGAAGAAGAAGAAGGAGGAAGAGGAGTAAAACTATTTATAAGTAGCAAGTACGAGTATACATTAAGCAAACACTAACTAAATGCCTGAAATGATAAACAACCGCTCCCTTTCCTCCACCCCCCCTCCCCGAAAAAAAAAAAGAAAACAAGAAAGTTCTGAATAACTGAAAGAATACCTGAAGAGAAAAAGAGAAAAAAAAAAGAGGTAGAGAAAAAAATGAAGCACCCTTTCACTCACGCACGAAGGTAGACAGACAGACAGACAGACAGACAGACCAGCGTGGGCCTGAGGGTGGGTCGCGGCGGGTGATGGAGAGGGGAGGTGGCCGGCCCTCAACGTGGGTGGTCAGACAGCACAGGATAAATATGACGGCCACAACAGCTTTACGGGCTGGAGGTGGACAGGTGGGCGCGCGCAGGTGACGGACGCAGGCACTCACGCATGCGCACTAGGACTATGTGGCTCGGGTACTGAATACAAGAGTGAATTGGGTTTATGGCTGGCGGCGGGTCGTGTGCCTCCTTGGGCCGCTTGATGGATTACGTTCGTCTTGCCAGCCTCCCATAGCACGAATGACCTTCCAGCACCAGCTTGCCTCGTCTGCATTACTAGCGAGGCGTGTGTTACTGTGTGTTACTGGCCTGCTTCCTTAAGTCTTCGTTATTTGCTACATCTGTTTAAAGTGTTCAAACTGCGTGCCGTGGTTTGCTTGTGTTGTGCTTGTGTTGGTATTACAAGTGTGATATATGGCGTGGCTCCAATTCCCGGTATTGGTTATTTCATCTGTGTCTCCTTACTTAAGATAGATAACCTTCATATACACTCTCTTCATGCCCATCTGACTTTTTCATCTTGCTTTTTCATCAGTAGTGCACGTGTGATATCTGCAGTGGTTCCAGTTCCCGCCATGGGTTACCTCGTCAATGTCTGTTCACTTTAGATAGATAAACTTCATATACGCTCCCTTAGTGTCTATTTGGAATTTTTACTGATCACCTGTGTTTTATGTGGAAATCAATGTCTTCTGTATATCTATCGCGTTTGTTTCCCTTTACACACTAACAGTATTATATGGGAGTCGGAAATTTCCCACACTCGTCACTACAGACACACCTACACTGACTTCGTGTAGACATCCTCTGTAAACCAATTCACTTTCTATATACCGGTAGCGTCTGCGGCACCTACAGGAACTATAATGTATTCCACACATCTATCGCATTCGTTCTACCTTTCCCTCTAGCTCTCTCTTTCAATCAATTAGGCAGTGACAGCAGTTAACGATCTCAATAAGACCTCGCGGGAAAGGCAATAAGGGGGTCACAAAGCTTTCCAGATGTTTAGGAAGAAACATTATCAAATTTTGCTAATGAATAGATTTAAAGACAAGTCTAACAAAAAAAAATATATATACGAGAATGTGTAGAAAGCTTTACACTGAAAACCTTTTTTGGAAACGAAAGTAACATTTTTCGGGGCACACAAGTTAAATATCAGAAAGAAAGAGAGAGAGAGAGAGAGAGAGAGAGAGAGAGAGAGAGAGAGAGAGAGAGAGAGAGAGAGAGAGAGAGAGAGAGAGAGAGAGAGACGTGCAGGGTATTGTAGACTGTGAAAGACGTAGTGGGTGCTTTCAGCGGCACACGAACACTCTTGGCCTTTCCTCCCTCAGTGTTCGTGAAACAAAGCCAAAGAGCCGCGTGTCGTGGACAACAATGACGACATGAATCATTCGGGGTATATTAAATGGACAGTGAACTTGAGGCGCTGAGCAGCAGGCCGCCAGCACTGGAGGGAATTGCCTCACTCACTCGTCCACACACCTCCACACCTCCACTGTCTTGGCCCCCTCTCGCCCTGCGCAGCCTCACTCACTCATATAAAATTCCCTCCATGTCGCTCATCACACTCCATCTTCCTTCTTGGCTTAAGAGAAACCAGATGGAGAGCATCGCGCACAAACACACACACACACACACACACACACACACACACACACACACACACGTACACACACACACACACACACACACACACATGCACATATATATATATATATATATATATATATATATATATATATATATATATATATATATATATATATATATATATATATATATATATATATATATATATATATATATATATATATATATATATATATATATATATATATATATATATAAAATTATGAGACCATGAAGCTTAGAGTGTGCGTCTAAATAAACACTTATCATAATATGTTTTTCCTTTTAGCAAAGTGTCTCATACATTGAGAATGAAGGGTGAAATGTTTTCTTAAATTTTATTATGGTCTGCACCATTTCCTAAACATTAGGCTTACTCCCTCAGGAGAACACTTCACAGTGAGACAGTAAGTATCGCACTTTATCTTAACTTTCTTCTCTCCTTAAATGTCGTCAGCGTCTCCTCCCGGAGTATGCCCCTCAAGACATTAGCACTCTCCATTTGCCATTACACGCGTGCACGCTTCCCTTCATTTTATATCATCAGGAGCCTTACAGCAGCGCGGTGTATGGACTGAGCAGCAGGTGTGTGAACTGATACCTGCTGTGGGAGGAGGAGAAGGAGGAGGAGGAAGAGGAGGAGGAGGAGGAAGAGGAGGAGGAGGAGGAGGAAGAGGAGGTATTAGTAGTTGCTGGTGAGTTTAACGTGGCCCAGCAGCCTCAGATCAATTCATCGCCACAGCAACTTCTCATCAACTCTTCCTCCCTATTTGGTGTTTGCGTGTCCTTTGCTTAACAAACAATTATGCATCAGTCCTTACGTGATTACAAAAACGTTCTTGCATGAATACTCCGAAAATGCATTACCTTCCCCAGCGGCGCGGGCGTGAGAGTCCAGGGGCGTTGTTCGCGGCACGAACACCAAAATTATACATTGGATTTTCCCTCCTCGACCAGTAAGTTAATTTCCGAAGTGCTGACTCGAGATAGGATGACTTGCCCTCGCCCGCCCCTGCTGCTGTGAGTGTGCGTGTTTGGGTGCCCGTGCTCCTTGCCCCGGCATCCACACACACACACACACACACACACACACACACACACACACACACACACACACACACACACACACACACACACACACACACACACACACACACACACACACAAGTATCGGATATTTCCCTCAAGCCTAAACTTGTTTAAGAAATTATATTTTTCTCGCACCAACCAACACACCAACGCGAGGGTAAGAATTCCTAAGAGTGAATCAAACTCAACTCATTAAATAAACACATGATACAAAGGGAAATGGAAAAACACACATAACATTCAATGGATACGGATTCATTAATAAAAGTTATGACCACACACACACACACACACACACACACACACACACACACACACACACACAGAGCATCCTCGTTGAGAGTTGTCGGCCTTCCACACTCGCCACTTCCGGGAGTGAGAGGCAGTAGTGAGTCCCCTGCGCCCCCCGCCCGGCAGTGACCGTTGCCTGGTAGCAGTACAAGTGACGCCAGTCGCTCCCGGGATGCGCCAGATTAGTTTTCAGGCAGGTGGCTGCGTCATCACCATCAATATGCCACCGGTTCTGTCCCTCACAAGCATTAGTTTTTAAGATTGCTTTTGTCAATGTCAGTTTTATTTTCTAACACTGCTAGTTCAAATCTAGTTTAGAGAATGAGTACAAGGAGTCCCTGGCGTGGCTGAGCTCCAACAACAACCGCCTCTCATTTACGACAGGCAGTATCCAATCAATTAGCAAGAAAAACAGCAGCACGTAAAAGAAATAAGCGATGCCCTTCCAGTTGCTCTCCTCAATCAGCCATGAGTGTTGTATCACCACAGCAGATGATGACAAGAATAGCAATGTACATGAAGTGAAAGTACAACAGTGAACCAAACCTGTAAAAACATTCAAATAAGCGACGCTTAAACATACTACATGCTGGAGAAAAAAACAAAAATGAAAAAGAAAAGATAATGATGACATAAACCTCAGCCGGACACAGGAAGACGGCCCACCGCCACCCACAGGGCCCAAAACTCCCTTGTGCTCCCCACACTGAGGGAGAGGAGGCCGAGAGGGGAAGGGGAGGGGAGAGGTCGTCCCATAACTCAAAGCAAACAGCCGGCTGGGCCTTGGCGCGGGGGCGGCTTTATGCGGCTCCGCGGAGGACAATGGCGGGGGGGCAGGTTTGATTTATGTTCATTGTGGGACACGTCAATACCGGAACATGGTGAGCCGCTACGTAAAGGGCGCGGGCATGAGTACCTTGGGCGTGGGTACCCAGGGTGGTGCTCCGACTAAAGGCATTACATGTGTGCGTGCTGCAAGTGTGGGTACCGAGCATGCTGTGTTGCTGATGTTGCCTGCCCTTACACTACTGATGCTGGATGACCGTGGTGTGTGTGTGTGTGAACAGTGAGGATATTTATGATAGTTCCTATAAGACGGAACAAAATAAACTAAGGGCATCTTTTAATACTCGAGCTTACAGATGAAGTGATAATGTCTTGATAGTTTGTGCAATAATAGGTGTTACGTATATCACGAGTGAAGAAGTATCAGGAATCCTACTCAAACCTAACAATTTATCACCACCAACACACTTCCTAAGCTAACCTACTCACATCCTACAGCCTCTGACAATCTTTAACCAACATTTAACCACTCACATACTTCCTACCCTTACCTACTTGATAACGCGTGATCATACAAAAAGAGTTTGGATATAGCAAAGCAGCTCAGACTTATTTAGGTAAGATGAAGTCACGGTCTTGTAATGCTAACGAAAATACGGAAGATGATAGACAAGCACCGCGGAGGGAGACACATGAGTGGGACAGGTGAAGTATGTACAGTGAGGGGGAGGAACAGCGCGGGAAGGACCGGATGAGATGCTGAGGGTGGCGGGAGGAGAGGAAGTGCGGGGGTGGCGTTGCAAGGTAAGGGAGATAGTGAGGGATGGAGGGAGAGGACGCCAGGTTAGGGAGGGAAGTGGCAGTGGTGAACGGTGGGGATGGTGATGGAGGCGGGGGTGGTGAGTGAGGGCGCGGGTGGCGAGGGTGCCGAGGGTGGCGAGGGCGGGGGCAGGTGTGTGATGGAATGCGGCCCGAGCGGTGAAGACGATGGGTACGTAGAGAGGTGTCCATCTTCGGCACGTAACATAAGCCGTGGGAGTATACCAGGAGAGTGCACGGCCTCTGCTATGTACTGTACCACAAGCAGGCATTTCTCGCACTCACATTTACACTACACACACACACGTAGAGTCCAGCCTCCACTCCGTCCCACGAATACCGCAGCACGAAAGTGACGGTGTAACTTTCGGTTTTTTCGATAGCGGTAGTGATAATGGCGTATTTATAGTAATGATGGCCCGGGGAGGTAAGAGAAGTATAGATGGTGTTAACATCGCACAGAGGACTAACAAATTATTTCCTTGTCTTATAATCTTGACAATATTTCCCGCTAAATTCTCCTCTATCTTGTATTTGTCCGGTTGTTACTTATCTTTGCGAGCTCTTATCTCTTTCTCCTCCTTCTTGCCTATCTTCTTTCCTTCCTTCTTTCCTTTGGCTCTCCTTTATATTGTTCCACGTTTTTCCATTGTTCTTCTCTCCTAATTTTCTTTTCATTTTCTTTATAACAACAGCAACAACAGCTACAACAACAACAACTACTACTACTACCACTACTGTTGGTGCTAGTGATGGAGGTGTTACTGCTTTCAAGCAAATATTTCATCCTCACGTCAATTTTTTCTTTTCATCCATAAGGAGACGCAAATAATGAAAGATGAAAAAAGAAGAAAAGAGAGAAAAGGAGAGGAATAAATGATGGAGGAGGAAGAGGAGGAGGTGGAGGAGGAGAAAAGGCAAAAGAATGAAGGAAAAGGAGGAAAGGGAAGAAGAGGGATGCAAGCGTGACCAGCCTTCTCCGTTCCCCTGCACCTGGCTACCCGAAGGAATGAGCGTGCTGTTACAAGTTCTGACTCAGTGCCTGCCCCTGGTGCCTGTGCTCTCTCTCTCTCTCTCTCTCTCTCTCTCTCTCTCTCTCTCTCTCTCTCTCTCTCTCTCTCTCTCTCTCTCTCTCTCTCTCTCTCGCTTTCGTCCTCATTGCCCTTCCTTCCCCATCGGTATTCTTTCTCTTCCTTATTCGAAGCTTTGATTTCTTTGCATCACATTCTTTCCTTATCAAATCGACCCATGTAAGTAAGTGCAAAAGCAAATCCTACGATAAGCACACACACACACACACACACACACACACACACACACACACACACACACACACCACCCAAGACGTGCACATACACATAAAACCCTGCCACGCGCCTCACACACACACACACACACACACACACACACACACACACACACACACACACACACACACACACACACACACACACACACACACACACACTCACACACACACACACACACACACACACATGAGCATACACTTGAGGGAAAGGGTTGAGGAGGTCCCGCAGTCCACCGGCGCCTGGGAATTTCGCAAGGGCCTCCCCGCTGGTCTCGCCGAGGGGAGGGAGCTGATGGGACAGAGATAGATAAAAAGAATAAACGTCGGTGCAGCGGGGAATGGCCGGCCGGGTAGGCGGGGGAGCAGAGAAAGCAGTGGAGAGCCAAGGGTTCCTGGGCCGACCTCCTGGCCTGTGATAACGCCAGATAGGATCAAACACTCGACTCATGACCGATCCTGCACACCCCCGCGAGGCTAGATTAAGTCATAAAAACAGAACGCAATGCCCGCAGCTTACTTGGTCCACCTCCTATTTCTCTTCATCCTTCTTCTTCTTCTTCTTCTTCTTCTTCTTCTTCTTCTTCTTCTCTATTTCTCCTCCTTCTTCTCCTGTTTGAGTTTATTTGCTCCTCTTATTTCTCCTCATCCGTTTTCTTGTTCTTGTTCTTGTTCTTGTTCTTGTTCTTCTTGTTCTTCTTCTTCTTCTTCTATCTATCTATCTATTTCTCTTCCTCCTTCTCCTGCTTGAGGTTATTTGGTTCTCCTATTTCTCCTCATCCTTCTTCTTCTTCTTCTTCTATTTCTTCTTTTTTTAATTATTTTCCTGCTTGAGCTTATTCGGTCCTCCTCCTATTTCTCCTCATCCTTGTTGCTGCTGTTGTTGTTGTTCTTCTTCTTCTTCTTGTTTTTGTTCTTCTTGTTCTTGTTCTTCTTCTCTTTCTCTTATCTTTTTCTCCTCTTTCTTCTCCTGCTTTACCTTATTTAGTCCACCTCCTATTTCTCTTCATCCATCTTCTTCTTCTTCTTCTTCTTCTCTTCTTCTTCTTCTTCTTCTTCTTCTTCTTCTTCTTCTTCTTCTTCTTCTTCTTCTTCTTCTTCTTCTTCTTCTTCTTCTTCTTCTTCTCCTTCTTCTTCATCTTCTTCTTCTTCTTCTTCTTCTTCTTCTTCTTCTTCTTCTTCTTCATCTTCTTCTTCTTCTTCCTTCTTTTGATATTTTTCTTTATGGTTTTCCTATTTCTTTTCTTTACTTATGGTTTGTTATCTTTCTCCTCCTCGTTTGTATATCTTCTCTGTCTTCCTTCATTTCTTATAATTGTTGTCTTCTTATATTTTTTTTTCATTTTACTTCTATTTTCAACTATGTTTTATTTTTTTTTTTGCATCATCGTTGTTCTTGTTTCTTCATTCTCGTTATCGTTTCCTCTTCTTTATCCTCCTCACATTTTTCTTTCTTTCTTTTCTCATTTATTTACTTCTTTGTCTGTTTTTACTTTGTCTCCTCCTCCTCCTCCTCCTCCTGCTCCTCTTCCTCCTCCTCCTCCTGCTCCTTATTATATATTTTCTCTCCTTTTTCTATTTCTGTTTCATCCATTATACTTTCATTGCCTCATGTTCATCTTTCCTTTACATCGTTTCCCTTTCCTCTACTTTTTCGTTCTACTCCATCTCATATTTTTCCTTCTCTCCATTTATTTATCTTTTTTCCTTCTCCCTCTCTTCCTCCTACTCCTTTTTGTCTTCCTTCTACCCAACCTCTTTTTTTTTTCTCTCCTCCTTGAGTTTTTTTCATTTTTACTTCTCGTTTTTCATCATTTCACGTCATTTTGTAGACACTTCTTTTTCATTTCCTGGTGCCGTCAATTTCGTTCCATCGTACTGGTCACTCTTTCCTTTTAAAATACTTGAATAGAAATGTCTGCACTTTTTAATCTATTTTTTTTTTCTACGCCGTGACTATAACATACTCAGAAAACGACTTGGAAAACAGTAACTTGCAAAAAAAAAAAAAAAAAAAAACAAGTGGAATTTATGTCAGTGTAATCCATTAATCATTTTATTTTCCTGGTCATTTATCAATTTATTCATCACTGCTGTTTATTTTACTTCTCCTCTTTGTGTGACTTCTTCATCTGTCTCTTTTTCTTTTTATTGTAAGTATCTGAGAAGTTTTGATTTACACACATCCTCTCAAACGGCCAGACCTGGGACTTGTGACGAGGTGAGAATTCCTCCTCATGAAGATATTACTTACTTTTCAACAACGCCAAAAAGGAAGGACAACAGGTAATGTATCTTAGTTTAGTGAGGTTAGGATATTATTTCTCACGTTGGTATTCCTCTTTTTTTGTGTGTCATCCTACTCCGTGTGTGAAAAAGCAGGAATGTGTTCAAGACGTGTGTATGTGTGTGTGTGTGTGTGTGTGTGTGTGTGTGTGTGTGTGTGTGTGTGTGTGTGTGTGTGTGTGTGTGTTACTATGGTTACTTTAAAATGTGGAACCGAAATATTTCCCTTTTTTTTTCTTGTTTGGAACATTACATTTCAATTGATGTAGAAAGAACTAATTTGTGTTGATGGATTTTGGATCATTTAGCTTGTTCTTCTTTTAGACTCTCTCTCTCTCTCTCTCTCTCTCTCTCTCTCTCTCTCTCTCTCTCTCTCTCTCTCTCTCTGTAACTTTTTTTATGTCACGCTGCGTTTAGCTATGTGACTCCTCCTCCTTCTCCTCCTCCTCCTCCTCCTCCTCCTCCTCCTCCTCCTCCTCCTCCTCCTCCTCCTCTTCCTCATCCTACTCCTCATCCTCTTTGTCTTTTCCATTTTTTCCTATCTCCTGCACCTTCCAACATCGCCTTCCTCCGCCATCCGCTCCATGGATCAGCGGAGCGTGGTGGTGATGACAACAGTACATGAGACACCTCTGCGGGCGGCCTGATGGAGGGCAAGAGAGCTGAGGAGGGAAGGGGTGCACCACGGAAGTCTGCTGAGGAACTGACTAAACCTGCACGGGAGGATGGTGTCAGTGGGGCGTGCGTGGGTGGGTGAGTGTGTGGGTGGGTGTGTGGGTGGATGTTTATCTTGGGCCATGGATTGTTCATTTTCACTGCCTGTTAAGATGATTAAGTGAAAAGAATGAATGTCACCCATGCAAGGGCGTTCTTGTGTCTCAAATGTACAGAAACATGAAGCTGATGAAGGACGCTTATTAGGTTTTCGTCATCAGTTGAGTCACAAGGCAGCTGACATTTGTATGATTGCACTTATTAACAACAACAGGAGCAATAACAACAACAACAATATCTCTTTTCTCCTTCAGTTTCAAAGAGGAAAGTGTGATTTTCTTTACATGAACGGAATACATAAATAATACATCAATATTTCCTAGCAACATAATGCATTACAAAATTGTTTTAATATGAAGAAGCTGCAGTGCAAGGACATAATACCAGTATATCACAGGCCGCGGCTCACAGTCAACACACAGCTATTTGCACACACGTCAACAGCATTAAGAAATTTGAAACAATGACACAGATCTAACATAATAAACCTGTCATCCACTGACACACAAAAGGAACCTTTAACATTTTAGAAATTTAAGTGCCTCCATTCACTCCTTGATGCTATACTTTAGGGACTATATTTTATCATCAGCCTCGTGCTGAGTCTTAATCCTTACCAACAGCATAAAGATAAACAAAAGCAGCAGCGCGCCATACATTGCCCGGCCAGACTGAGGCATTTAAAGCAACACTAAGGACTGATTCGCTTCGATGTCTTAACCTCAGCCCCTCATCTGCAAAGGCTGATCTAGGAGCGTCGGTTTAAGAAGTCAATCCAGGCCTGAGAAAGGAAAGGTGTCGCGAGGCCCATCGGCAAAGAGCCAAGGTCCCTCTGTTAAGACCTGGCGGGAGTCATATGGGCATGTTTTGCTGCTCGTGTCTCTGCCCCTGCCTCGCGTGGTCATAAAGAGAGCAGTGTTATGGACGAAGAAGAAACGTCTAGCAACCAGGAGACGCCACCCGCCCTTATCTCAGGACGGGCCTCGCAGCCTTCCCAGATGCCTCCTCCAGATGCTCCCGTCACCCACGACCCTCCTAACTCCCGCGCTGAACAGGCCAGAATGGATACATCAACCGTGATAATACGATGGCCGAGATTAACTGCTGGAGTCTGGTCGTGGTGCTGGCGGCGTGATGCTCGGCCTCCGTGCACTGCTGACCGCCTCAAGAAGACTCCAGCGCTACCATCTTTGTCGCTCTGTGTATCCCTATTCACCTTCTCGTTTCTTTGTTATTGTTTTGGTTTCTATAGCTCCATATTACGGCGTACTCTTTGTGCCTTTCACTTTCTCATATTTTTCATATTCCTTTATGCTTATCAGTCCTTGTACTTCTCTGCTCATGTTTATAAAATTACTGGTCATGCAGGTCCAACGTAACTTTCTTCCTCACATCTTAAAGCTGCCATCACACCTGTCCTCTCCTGCTGTACAGGTAACACCCGTTCGCCTTCCCACGAAGTCTGCCCTTGTAGGTACTACACTTTCTACTGGCTGGGCCGGTGCCCGCTCCCTCTAGGCAGGTCGGCTCAATTCAAATACATATTTAAATGAAATAATGTCCCCTGTTAACCTGGTACGTACTAACATGAAAGTTTATCGGGGGTCAGAAAAAATAGCTGCACAAATGCTTAGTAAATAAACATGGAAACTTTAGTGAATAAGAATATCATGTGCTGTATATGTATAAGGAAATGTTTGCATGTATTCAAAATGCCAAGCCACAGCAGCAGTTTTCATATCGGAGAGAAATCTTCAATTACATAAATTCACTCACTAAATATACAAGTACAATTAGACACTTGTTTATATGAGCACGTGGTGGTCTTGCGAGGCATAAGCCTCCCTGAGCAGGCTGGTGCGCTGCCGTCTGCAGAGAAAACTTGTGCACACAAATGTAGTCTTGGAATACTAAATACACTTTCACACCTTAAGAGTTATTCGTCGTGTCACTTTAATGTTGCGATTCGTTGTAAGATATTCAAGACTGGAAATTCCGTGTGAAAGCTGATACAAACTTGGTATTTTGATGAAATGTTTACAGGGTGGACATGCAACATTTCATTAAACACGCAAATAAATAAAAAAAAAAGTTCCAAACAAATAAAATAAACTTATATATATGTGTACTAGATTGACATCATCTCTAAAGGAAGGTGAACGAGACAAGACGTCACGCCTCGTCTCACTGCGGGAAAAGAGATACAAAGGATGGGTCACCTCGCCCCGTCCTTTGTGGTCGTCTCTCACAGCACGAGGGACATACGGTGGCAATATTCCCCCACGGGACCGCCGACCGCAAGTAGCACAGCCAGGGACAAATAACACAATGGCACAACTAAACAAATGTCCCAAAAAGAGAGGCACTATCTTCAAAACACTGCATTAGTAAACGAAAAAGAATTCTCCTGCAAACCCGTGCAATCTTGAAGAAAATGACCCTTAGAGAAACAAGCAAGCGAGTAAGTACGCTGAAACGTGCATTGAGTGTAACCAATACCACCTGCCTAGCACAGCGTCACCTTATCGCGACGCCTCCGCCTCTCTCGCACTCGCAATGCATAATCTTTTACCCTCGTGGCCTCACATCTCTCAGTCACATATCCTTCTCTCCCTCTCTCCCTCTGCCCTTCTGTCCCTCTCCCTTTCCCTCTCTAGAGCTCTACGTCTCGTCCCACACAGAAAGAGAACAATCGTGGAGGAGAGGTAAGAGGTAGTAAAGTTTGAAATAAATACTATCTGCCCCTCAAGATGTGTAATTGTCCTCGGGGGTAAATAATAGCTGACCACCGCTGAGATGCCTCGTATAACAAACTCCAGCGACCTCGTCTCCACGCCAGGCAGGAAGAAGCGCTTTTGACCCGCCGTCTTGTGCGTGTGTCGGTCTTACGGCGCGGCGGTGGGATAGCTCTGTCTAGTCCTGCGAGGGTGACTAATGAAAGGAGGCCGCCAGTTTGATGGTTGCATCCAGCCTAAGTTACTGAGATGACGTTATTAAAGTCTTGCTGGATAACCCTGCAGGACGCCTGGAGACCTTTGACGCACGGGTGAAGGACAAGCAAGGGAGAAAGAGGAGCGTCAATGCCAGGAAAGGTGATGAAGAGAAGAGGATGCGTGCAGGAAGGAAGTGCATAGATGGAGAGAGAGAGAGAGAGAGAGAGAGAGAGAGAGAGAGAGAGAGAGAGAGAGAGAGAGAGAGAGAGAGAGAGAGAGAGAGAGAGAGAGAGAGAGAGAGAGAGAGAGAGAGAGAGAGAGAGAGAGAGAGAGAGAGAGAGAGAGAGAGAGAGAGAGAGGCATGACGAATGACAGGGATAGCAACATTAAAGAGAAGATGAAGAGAGCAAGGATGAAAATAAATAAGAGGAAGGAGAACAGGAAAACATGAGAAGGGAAGATAGAGGAAAATTAAATATTCTTTAGAAATAAGACTTGGATTTTAATATAGTTAGAGAGAAGGAGAATGAAAACGATAACAAATACATTATATCAGACAAACTATGAAAGAGAAAAATTGGAGGAAGAAATCAAGAATAGACAACAATAACGATACGGCTAAGAAAAATATGAAAAACACACAATACATGTATAAAAAGTAAAAAAGTTAACAATTAATTACATACAATCACGGCAGCCACGAAGAACTTCCCGCCGCACCGCTGCCGAGACTGATCAGCGTGAGCACTCGTCTTGGTGTTTCTGGTTGAGTGCAGCTTTTGTAACACTGTCAGTTAACCTCCGCTTCATACTAGACCTTAAAAAGTGGACCTTCATCCCTCATCGATATCAGCGGCGATCAACGCTCTACCTCCTACTCCAAAGTTGATTCGACCACACCTCCATTTCTTCCCCCTGTGGCCGGCCTTCCACCCCATACTTCCACGCTGCTCTCCATCGCCTCCCCAGTCCTTTGCTGCCACGCCGACGGCAGAGCGGGGCGTCGATCATCCCTAATTACCTGTGACGCAGCGCCTCCGCCCCACCTGGCCCCGGTCCCGCCAGTCAGGGGGACAACTGGCGTCTTTCGGAGGTGGGCATCAATATCACATTATGGCGGTGACTGAGCCGAGACCCATCACGCCATTCACAGCTGCTGATTTACATATTATCATGGAAATTTTCTTTTCAAATCACATCTGGGGCGGTGGAGGAAAGAGTGCGCGCTGGGGAGTGTGCAAGGGAATACCCCAAGAATATACTGTGTGTGTGTGGGAGGGACGGGGTAGGAAAGAGAGAGAGAGAGAGAGAGAGAGAGAGAGAGAGAGAGAGAGAGAGAGAGAGAGAGAGAGAGAGAGAGAGAGAGAGAGAGAGAGAGAGAGAGAGAGAGAGAGAAAAGGAAGCATACACTATCTCTCTCTCTCTCTCTCTCTCTCTCTCTCTCTCTCTCTCTCTCTCTCTCTCTCTCTCTCTCTCTCTCTCTCTCTCTCTCTCTCTCTCTCTCTCTCTCTCTCTCTCTCTCTCAGCGAGGGTGGCGTGTCATGGCATTCTGGCGAGCCTCTTTAGTATCTGTGTGGGGCAGTGGAGAGTCTCCTCGCAGGGCCCAGACTGCTGTTTACACTCAAACCTGGGGAGGGATCATGTGGCGGGGTCGTGGATTGAGTCTTGAGGTAAGGAGAGAAGGAGGAGGAGGAGGAGGAGGAGGAGGAGGAGGAGGAGGAGGAGGAGGAGGAGGAGGAGGAGGAGGAGGAGGAGGAGGAGGAGGAGGAGGAGGAGGAGGAGGAGGAGCACAAAAGGAAGCTGAGGGCTGGGTCGCTACAACAAGGTCCCATTGTATCTAGCTAATGTTTATCAAAAGGTCGTTTTGATAGAAGGGGAGGAAGGGGTTAGAGAGAGAGAGAGAGAGAGAGAGAGAGAGAGAGAGAGAGAGAGAGAGAGAGAGAGAGAGAGAGAGAGAGAGAGAGAGAGAGAGAGAGAGAGAGAGAGAGAGAGAGAGAGAGAGAGAGAGAGAGAGAGAGAGAGAGAGAGGAAGCTTGAGATCATATTTGAAAGCATTTATTCTATACTGTATACGCTTCAGAGCCTTAACTTATTTCACAGCCTGACAACACTGGCGGTAAATAAATACTTTGTGACGTCTATTCCTTGCCTACAAAGATGCCTCATGTCTCCCGCTCCAGACTGCAAATGAAGACGACAGTTATTGTGACAGCTGGCGTCTCTTTGAAGGTATTGTTAACTCCGATATTATTTCCTAGTATAGCAATGTCTAAGGAGAACAGCTGGAGCTCTTACCGCCTCCCTTCACATGACTTGGTTTGCCGTGGGGCGTCATCCAGCACCTTCTACTCTGATTGCTTTGTGACACCCATGCATATTTCTCAGACAAATGTGACAAAGAGTAAATAAATTGTAAGAGGTTCTCGAAATGTATCCTTTAACAATATATATTTACATTTGCTTATTGTTGCTGCTACTGTTACTGTTGCTACTATTACTACTACTACCAGTTTCGTTGAGGAGAGAGGGGGATATGACAGCAATGTGACGGGAAAAGGTGACGATGGAGCAAACAAGCAGCAGGAACGCAGAGAGGGTGAAGAAGTTTTAGGTTAGTTAGTGGAGTGAAAGGAGGAAGAAAAGTGGAGAAGAGGCGGCGGGTTTGTGGGCATGAGGGAAGTGCACGGGATACACTTTAGGAGAAGGAAAGGAGGAAAAGACGAGACAAATAACCACGACGACACTTTAGTTCCGTGTGTCTTAATAGTCTTTCCTTCCCAAGAGAAGACCGGTACAGCCAACACCACCACCACAGCCACCACCACAGCCACCACCACCAGCCTCAGCTTGTCAACCTTACTTTCTCTTTTCCTTTCTCCGCTCTTTAACCTTACTCATATTTACTTTATTTTCAGATTAACTTTTCATCCTCTCCCTTTTTACTGTCGTACTATTTTCCTTACTTCCCTTCCCCCTCCCCCCTCTCGTTCCGCTCGGTCAGCTCGGGTCACGGCGCAGGCCTTGTGCCCGGGAAGGGAATGGGTGGGCGGGGAGGCGGAGGGACGGGGCGGGGCGGGGAGACGATGACAGAGGTACCACCGGGGATGTTAGGTCAGGTGATCCGTGACCGGAGCCTTCCCCTTCCCCCTCGAAACACCTGTTTCATGGAGGTAATGGTGCACCCCTGCCGCCCCCTCCCTGCACACCACAAGACAGTTGTAATGTATGGCGCTTATGGGGCTGCTGAGGCGCGAGGGGCGCTGGGAGAGGCGGACCACACCATGAGAACACTTCCACTCTTGCAACATTACACTATTTTGTAAGAAAAAATATTTTGTTAAATGTATACCTATATTACCTTCATAGTGTGTGTATGTGTGTGTGTGTGTGTGTGTGTGTGTGTGTGTGTGTGTGTGTGTGTGTGTGTGTGTGTGTGTGTGTGTGTGCGTGTGTGTTTGCGAGTGTATGAATTTATACATATACTATATGATAACATTTTGTTAATACCACATTCAATACATAATACCTTCCATTCCTTATGTTATTAATGTATTTTCTCTAGTGTCCACGTCATGGCAGTGCGTGGGGCAAGCGGGTGTGGTGGAGGCAGCCACTCGTCCGCCAGAGAATCGTGACCGTATTCAGTCACACGGACGAGCCGTCACTCACCCCAAGCCATTAACATACGCCAAAAAAAACTAAACTGGTGCCCTCCCACCTGCCCGGGGGGAGCGGGTCTGGTCCCCGCGGCGTGGTGGCGTGAGGGCGGACGGCTGTTCTCCTAACAGCGGTGCCCTCACGCCCTCGTCAGCATCAATCATGGCGCTCCCCATGTGCCCGCCTCATCTTCACAAGACACCACCACCACCACCAACTGTCATCATCACCCGACTGCCTCCAAAACACTCCGCCATCACCTCCATCCAACACAACCGAGACAACAATACAACTCATTCATCTTCACCAGGGCATCCACACTCGCCGCGCCGCCACACACTCACACTCACTCCTTACCCTCCACCGCACTGGAGGCCCCTGCTGCTACCTCACGGACACGTGTGTGTGTGTGTGTGTGTGTGTGTGTGTGTGTGTGTGTGTGTGTGTGTGTGTGTGTGTGTGTGATAAGGCGGACATCTTATTTGATAGATCTTTATCAACATTGTAACAGATTCAATGAAGTGTCTCAATAAAAATATACTTCCTACAAAATTTCTTTTCCTCATACACGCAGGGATTTAAAATGTTTTTTCCTTCTGGCCATCACTCATGAATGGAAGTGTGGAGGGATGAGAATATGTGATGATGTGATGCTTGCTTGCGTCTCCCTTGCTCCGGCCCGCCCAGCCCTTCTAATCCCTCTCCTCTCACCCTGGTGTCCACGGCTGCCTTCCTCGTTCAAGTCAGCAGACACGCCCAGACTGAAGAGGCCGTTACCTGATGGAGGGTTCCAATGCACCGTGAGTATTGGCCGGTGTGGCGGGCAACGTGTCTCGTCAGGTTCACTTGTAGCTCTGGAGAACGATTCGTTGAGCCGGTAGAGGGTGATGGTGTTTTGGCATGAAAGCTTGTGTTCTTTGCTTCAGATCCAAGGAGTGGATCTGAGTTGCTTCTTGTTGACTTCCTGGTAAATTTAATTCCTTTCAATAATTTCAACGTTTTTTCAGTTAACTCCCCTCCTTTACTTTTGTTCTCGTCATATTTCATGATAGAAAATTCTCTTTCCAAAGGTTGCATTTTATCTAAATTTTTTATGGCTTTTCAATTTAATTTTTAATTGTTATATCATTTAATTAATTGGTTAATAAATTTTCCATGCATCTTGTGTCAGCTTGTCACTTTTTTATTGCTACTTTAGCTTTTTCATATATCTTATTCTCTTTGTTTGCTATTTACTTTGTTTCATTATTGCTACTTGATTGGCTCTATTCTTCCTTTTTTGTTTAATTATTTTTTCACTATCCATTTACACTTTGCTTATTTGGTTTGTCTTTCCTGTTCATCTTCATCAGCCTCACTTGCTTTGCTCTTGCTTTATTTTACATACATTTGCGAACAATCTGATATACAAATAAGTGGAATAATTCAAATATTAGTCAAAACAAAACAAGAGTATAAGATAAACAGGAATAATAAATAAAGACGTGAAATTGTGAGAAAGAGAACCAATGGAAAGTCAGCAGGAAAGGAAACATTTGTGTGTCTCCCAGGATCAGTTTTCTCCACGCATGATTCCGCCTCCTCCGCGTCACATGCTGGATATTCCCTCCTCCCCGGGGCGTCAGGTCCTGCACAGTAGCGGTGCACTTGTATGCCTGACTCAGGTGTAGCACAACCCCTCTGACTCCCTCACCTTTAATAGCCAGGCAACCCACGAAGGTCTGGTATTTCCTCCCGGTGCCCAAGCAGGGACTTTTTCACCTTTGCCTCGCTCGGTTTCCTTTACAGTTCCCATCGTGTGGTCCTGTTCCGCAGTAACCAGGTAAGAACAGGAGATAAGGACTCAAGTGTCGTTAAGAACACGAAATAAGAGAACTGGTGATATCGTTTCATTTAAATGCACCCGCCTGTTTTAAAAGAGCACTTTCTTGATCAAAAAGCCAAATCGTTCTGCTTCACGAGAGAAGGAATGGGAGCGTAATCTTCCCAGTCGTGCCTTCAACGACCTTCATGAGCCGAACGCCGATGTGCATCCTTAATGGGGTTCAGATGGAACACGGAAAGGGTCCTTGTTCCAAGAAATCTTAAAGCTACGTTCTACGAGATCAACCTACATAACACTGTGTAAGAACTCAATTGGGTTTTCCCTATATGTGCTGAAGTTCAATTCACCACGGTCTTAACAATCATAGGTTGAATTTGTGATTGCCTTCCATGACGGGAGAGAACTTAGATCTATGGCAAGGCATCAAACTTTCACGCGTAACACACCCATCCTTCTGGCTCGAAAAAGACGCTAACTGCTCACCCAACACTGAAAACCTTCACCGGCCTGAGCGTACCGAGAACCCCATGCAGCCTGGCAAGGACGCTTTCATTATACTAAGCTACTGCCGCTACTGATGCTGTTGTGTGTGTGTGTGTGTGTGTGTGTGTGTGTGTGTGTGTGTGTGTGTTCACTGTTTGATCTGCTGCAGTCTCTGACGAGACAGCCAGACGTTACCCTACGGAACGAGCTCAGAGCTCATTATTTCCAATCTTCGGATAGGCCTGAGACCAGGCACACATCACACATTGGGACAACAAGGTCACAACTCCTCGATTTATATCCCGTACCTACTCAATGCTAGGTGAACAGGGGCTACACGTGAAAGGAGACACACCCAAATATCTCCACCCGGCCGGGGAATCGAACCTCGGTCCTCTGGCTTGTGAAGCCAGCGCTCTAACCACTGAGCTACCGGGTGTGTGTGTGTGTGTGTGTGTGTGTGTGTGTGTGTGTGTGTGTGTGTGTGTGTGTGTGTGTGTGGGTGGGTGGGTGTGTGCCGGCAAGGGCAGCCATTTGAGTATGCTCATGTTCATCTTAATGCAGAGAAAGGAGTTGCATGTGCTCGATACTTTCATTAAACAAGTTGTGACTTGAATACACACTCTGTTAGATATATATATATATATATATATATATATATATATATATATATATATATATATATATATATATATATATATATATATATATATATATATATATATATATATATATATATATATATATATATATATATATATATATATATATATATATATATATATATATATATATATATATATATATATATATATATATATATATATATATATATATATATATATATATATATATATATATATATATATATATATATATATATATATATATATATAAACACATCAAACGAACTTATCACTAGATTTTAGTTATAAGTATTTGTTTTTGTTTCTTCGTCTTCCATTGAATTTTTCGTTCATGTTTTATATAGCATCGTCTTCGCTGAGCACTCAGGCAAGAGACAGCGAGAAGAGAATAATTCTCGTCAGAAAGCTTTCCACTTAGAGCGGCTCGGCGGCTGCCTCACCTTGAAGTGTGGCAGCGACGAGCTGGTGGCGAGTCTTCAGGTCCCGTGGAGGGCACCGTGCAGGACATCTGTGTTGCAGAAGTCCGTGGACTATCCGTTAACTCTATACATGTACATATCCTTTTAAAAAAGACCTGACTTGCAACTGCCACCTAAGCTCTGGGATTTCACCGAGCACTTGTCTCGGCAATGGTCATCTCCTTACAGTTGCTTGCCGCCGTGAAAGTGTGTCTTGGTGATGTGTCTGATGAAACTGATGTGTGCACAAATCCTTCTTAACATGCAGCACTCAGTGAGCGTGACTGACTCTGACCTGCTCAAGGTGGACTGACACTCACTGTTCCCAGCTGTGTCCAGTCCTACCTACGCTTCGCCCTGCCGTCCCCACACCTTAACACCTGAACACCCATGGACGAAATAGAATATAATGATAACCATAACGCAGCACACACATACGTGAATATTCTCAATCTGATTTAGTGAGTGATATTTTATTATTTCTAGTTATATCATTGCAGTAGTGCTTTGCCAGTGCCTTGCCAGTGCCTGAGTGATGCCGCTCCTCCCACGCAGTCCACACTCACACACTTCAGGAACACCCTCTCGCCACTGGGCACTGCCGCACTTCGTCCCTACGCGGACTTCTCTCTGGTGCTTAGCGCATCAAGGCTCAAGAATTTTCCTAGACAGTGACCTTCACTCACCGCTCTACTGCCTGTCAGCGATGTTGCAAGTGTGATGCCACGACGCAACCAACATCTGTTTGTGCTGCCCTTGTGACACCCCACGTATCCCGTATACTGCTGCTCAGTGTGATGGATATTATTGTTACTATTATTGTTTTTACTATTATCATTATTATTATTGTTATTATTATTATAATTCTTGTTATCATTATTATCATTATTATTATTATTATTATTATTATTATTATTATTATTATTATTATTATTATTATTATTATTATTATTATTATTATTATTATTATTATTATTATTATTATTATTATTATTATTATTATCATTATTATTATTATCATTATTCTTTGCTTTATTAATTTTACTACTGCTACTATTACTATTACAATGATTACCAATTTTTCTTGTAATTTTTCATAATAGCTAATCATTGATCTGAAGGAGTGACTGACACGTGGAGATCAACAGGCTTCTTACAACTCTTCGTCATCCTATTGGGTTCTCATGTTGTGAGACATGGGTCATAATCTACGGAAAAGCAGTTGACGGTTCCACGAAGTCAGGTGGCAGCTGGGATCCACCACCGCTAGGCAATGCTACCACACACTTTTCACCAGCTGAGGCAAGAATGCTGTTGGTTTGACTGAAGGCAGTGTAATATTATTTGAATTATCTTTAGTGCATTAACATTTTTTCTTTTGAAGTGGGAATTAGGAAACATCTGCTTTACGGCCCCCTGTTCTCACTGCAAAAGGAAAAAATACCTACGGGAAAAGCGTGCAGCGATCAGGTATTGTTTGAGGGCATCGTGGCACGCCAAGTATTGGAATATCTTCGTCAACTCCATGCCGCCTCGTGCTATATGGACCAGTCCTTGTGTGACTTCATGTCACTATCAATGACAGTGACTGTGCAGACGATGATGTCTTTTTTGAGAAGTCAGTGGAGGTGCGAGTGACGACTGTCGAGGTGCTGAGCAAAAATACAACGCGACTGGGATTGTGCTCCTGTGGTGCAGGATCAAAGATCACGTATTCGTAGACTTCTTAAGCAGATCAGTACGGTTCGCTCAAGTATACAGAGAAAACCTGAATGTAATGAAGAGTTTCGCTGACACACGTGTCGCTGGACGGAGGAATTGTTTTCTCAATTACTGTGAAGCAATGGAATTTGAGACGCTATATTTATGAGGCCAGGAACCTTCAAGGAGACAAGTTCAACTACAAGTCGAACCAGTGACGGCAATGCTGAACGTAAACCCTGACAGTGAGTCACACTGCATGTGAAAATAAACTTCTGTTGTATGTAAATTCATAATGAGTGAGTATATTCCTTTCTTCCAGGAGCAATTTTTTTCGACCAAAAAGACTTTCCTTATAAAGTATCTTTCCTTTCAGTCCACCCTTGAGACTACCAGGAGAAAAAAATATCTCCTCACAACAAAAAGTACTTCAAAAACATTAGATATTTTCTAAATCGCCAGAATTCCTCGTTGCAAGTTTTCCGTCATTCACTTAATCTTTCATTTTCACGAAATACACTTTTCCCTGAACCATCTCGTCTGGTGTCTTTTTCACTCCCTGTCCTCCCTGTCCTCCCTGTCCTCTCATGGTCTTCTCCCTTCCCTGTCCTCTCCCCTCTCATGGTCTGGTAACATGACATAGTCTGCCCTTAATCTGGAGGCTGCCTGGCGTCGGGTGTAAATTAGATACAACGGCGGGAAATTGCATAATAGTGAAGCTTTGTGAGTGCTTCGTCACGGTGCAGGGTGAAGTCCAGGACACGACACCGCGCATGTGTGTGTGTGCAGCGACCTGCGCCTCCATCCGCTGGCGCTGTCCCCGCCAGGACCACGTCAGGCCCACCCTCGGCCCCCGCCCTCGCTGCGTGGCCCTGCTCCTCTTGACAATGACTCTATTACTTCACTCAGCCTCAGCTTTGCTTCTTTCTCTCTCTCTCTCTCTCTCTCTCTCTCTCTCTCTCTCTCTCTCTCTCTCTCTCTCTCTCTCTCTGCATGAAATATTCATACTATACCCTTCCATTTCCTCTCTTCTTCCCTGGAATACTTAATCAACTCGCAAATTTCTTTACTTGAACTGTCTTGTGGTAAATGTATATTGTGGAGTCTCGTCATGTGTACGTACAAAGACTAAAATTGCACAAACTGGATTAACCATTTTTATCTTTTTATTATTGTTCTCTTAACATGGAGCAGAGAATATCATTGTCTTTATTGCTTTATTTACTGCAATTCGAAACGATCATGTATATTCTTCTCTTCCATCATTTCATACATACTCGTACATATATCGCTCACACACACGAACAAACATAAACACACATACATACATACATACATAAATGCATAAACACATCTACACACGCCAACAAGAACAAATATATGTAGGCTTCTATTTCCCACATGAATAGACGGATTATACTGTCTAGTGCGAACACACAACACAAACAAACATGCCAACACACACACACACACACACACACACACACACACACACACACACACACACACACAAAATGCATACCCCCAGTCAGATAGATGGACAGAAAGACAGACCGACAGACAGAGAGTCAGAGAGACAGACAGACAGCACAAAGAAGGCGTGACAATTCAAGCAAGCAATATACGTCCCTCCATTCAGAGCCAAGAACGTTGATTTCACGGGTCATGGCCAGGTGAGGAATGCTGCAGGTGTGTGTGTGTGTGTGTGTGTGTGTGTGTGTGTGTGTGTGTGTGTGTGTGTGTGTGTGTCTGCACGTATCTAAATTAACTGAGACAGGTTCCAATCGTGGTCTCGGCTTTCGTTGTCACAGATGCAGCAGCAGTGCCTTCAATTTTCACACACACACACACACACACACACACACACACACACACACACACACACACACACACACACACACACACACACACACCACTTGCAGTTTGGTTTCGAATTCTTGTATACTCTTTCTTCTACTATAGTCATTGTTGCTATTGCTATTATTCCTATTGCTATATAACTATTAAAAGTTCTTCTTGCTCTACAACACACACACACACACACACACACACACACACACACACACACACACACACACACGAGAGCGCTCTTACGTTTCCATTAAAGAACGTCTTTTTGTTCCTCAGACATGACACGTTCCCACACTTATCACCTCTTTTTTCCAAAACTTTCTACCGCAACCACTATACCTTCTCTTCCTCCTCCTTCTCCTTCTCCTCCTCCTCCTCTTCCGTCAACTCTCTCACTGCTCCAACTGACCTGAAGCAATCCAAAGTTCCCTTTTGTACCGACAGGACCTTCCACACCTCATCCATCTCCCTCCAGCCCCACATTCTCATTTGCATCAAGTTCCCAGCCGTCAGTGTGCCTCCCAGCCTCTGCCAGCGCCCTTTGAGTGGGTCTGATAGTATGAACTGACGGCTGACAACAGATGCTGGCACTGCTGACGTCGACGGCTGACAACAGATGGTATCTTCGGCCTCAGCAAGACGAGAGCCAGAAGTCAGGGGTCGGGTGACAGATGCGTGCGAGTGTTGACGCTCTGACAGATACGCCAACGCGAGGTGATGATGAGGGAGCTGTCAGATCTTGTTATTTTTGCTTTCGTCTTTTTCTTGAGAGAGGAGAGTGAGTGAGTGATGTTATTTTGGTTGGCCTCACATGTGTTCGTATCTATCTTGTATCCATCACCTTTTCCTCTCTTGTTTTCCTCTCTTTATATTATTTTTTAGCTTCTACTTTACACTCTCGTTTTCTCTCCTTTTATTCGTGTGTTTGGCCTTTCCTCTCTCCATCTTCACCTGCACTATGTAAGCCAGCCAGTCGGACAGCAAGCCAGCCAACCAGCCAGCCAGTCAGTCAGTCAGTCACCCGCTCCATCAATATCGCTCCTTCACATCACCACTCACCAGCCGCCTCCTGCGTAGCCTTTCTTCAGCTTTTCTCATCTGTCGTTCTCCTTACACTCTCTCTGTCTCCATCCACGCCTACTCCGTCCGTGCCACTTCGACGCGATAAAAACCTCTCTATTACTCTCCTAGTAGCTTCCTCTCTCCCCCTCTGCTGTCCTTTAGCCCTTATCTTTCTTTCTCCTGTCCATTTCCACTCCTCCCTTTCTGCCCTTCTCTTCCCTCCATCCCTCTTTCAGCCGTCCCATATGTCGCCGTATATCTGTCCACCCGTCACCGTCTTACTATGAAGGATCAAAGTACCGCTTTCTCCCTCTACTTCGATGAGTTCTAAAGAGGCTCCATAATGCGATTTTGTCGCGTGTAAATACATTTGTTTAATATTCAAAACGCTTAATCTTATCCTTCATTCTACTGTAATTATTTCCTTGATTTTTATTAATTTTTTTCTCTCTTTTCTTTATGCTATACAGTTGTTAGTTCCGCTCGTTTCGTCCAAATGAACAAACAGTCCAAGAAAATCCGGCATTGTGAAATTTTCAGTGAAGGTTGGCTGGCTGGTGACGGTAGAGTGCTGTGTCGAAACGCTGCCCACGTCTTCCTCATCTAGGCTCGCGAGGCTTCGGGTGTTTCAGTGTTTATGCATCACAAAGCCAGCCTTAAATAACACTGGAAAATGTTCCCCCTGTCTTTCTGCCTGCCTCGAGGTCTCTCTCTCCCTTTGTCCTTGTCTCCGTCTACCTGCCTGCTTGCCTGCTTCGCCTGTCTATCTGCCTGCCTGTCTGTGTGTCTGTCTGTTGTCTTCTTTCCCTTTTTCTTTCACTCTTCTATGCCACTTATATGAGATTAAATGATAAAGCATATCCATTACAAACTTGTAGAGCCATCACGATTGCTGTTGTTTTCATCCTTTACCTTTTTTTATTCTCTCTCTCTCTCTCTCTCTCTCTCTCTCTCTCTCTCTCTCTCTCTCTCTCTCTCTCTCTCTCTCTCTCTCTCTCTCTCTCTCTCTCTCTCTCTCTCTCTCTCTCTCTCTCTCTCTCTCTCTCTCTCTCTCTCTCTCTCTCTCTCTCTTTGGGAGGTATATAATGTTTTAATGATATCTGATTTTTACCTCTTAGCGCGTGAATCTGTGTGTGGCTTCAGAGTGTGGAGGGGAGCACGACAGGAGGCCTGGGACTTGCAGGCAACAACACTGTCAAACTCATTAATGTTCTACAATGACACGATCCAACGATTAAACAATATAAACCATCTTTTCCCTCATCGTTTTCCTTCTTGCCATGCTCTTTTAGAAACAAGGAAAATGATGATCTCATCTTCTCTCCTTCCTATCTGTTCATCTATCTATCGATCGATTCTAAGTTTTCCTCATTGAGACTCGACGAGGCTTTTTTCTCCTCCCTTCCGAGGTAGTTTATCTTCGTAAAGACACAAAAGCCTTTCAATACCAAGCGAAGAGCGCCGCACTGCCTCCTGCTATTCCCACGACCCCACGTCGCGCCGCCCTCCTGCCTTCACCTGCCGGGCCTCGCCTACACCCTCACCACCACCACCACCACCACTACCACCGCCTGTGCCGCTACCACTGCTGCTGCTGCTGCTGCTACTGTTGTTGTTGTTATTTTTCTCTTCTATAGCTCTCGTCAAGTCTGCTGTCGATATCACCATCACCACCATTATTGCTACTATTTCATCGACAACAACAAACATTACTTTAGAAATATCTTTAATATTACAACTTCAACTACCACTGCTGCTATTATTACTTCTACGTACTGATTGGCATTGCTACTGCTAAGAATCCAACAACAACAACAACAACATGTCCACCCGGCAAATCTTTTCCTCCTCACATTCCAGTCTGCACACAAGTCAGTCTACCTGGTCCTTTTCTATTTCCTGCACACAACAAGCCCGCCTCTCGTGCGTCCTTTCCCTGCATCCCACCTGCCCCCGGCCTGTCACTGCCCACCGCCCATCCATCCCCATCCATCCTCAGCTGTTTTCTTTCATTTGGACACTTTCTATCTCACTCGTATTTTAAGTCTCTCTCTCTCTCTCTCTCTCTCTCTCTCTCTCTCTCTCTCTCTCTCTCTCTCTCTCTCTCTCTACGAAAACTGACAAACCCCTTAATTAAAACGTAGCAATGATGAGTAATCAAATTGTTGAACTGCAGCGGGAAGTGTCTGAGTGTTGGAGCGAGACTGACGGAACACACGAGCATTACGACAGCGAAGAGTATAAGGCGAGTCAGCTGAGAAAATGTTTATGACACTCCGGTTACAAAAGGAACTGGTAAAAGGGTGAGAAAAATATTGAGAAAGAAAACGTGAGGCGAGAATACTAAAAGTGTCGTGTGAGGATTGATGGAAACAAGGAAGGACTGTGTGTGAGTGTGTGTGGAGATCGGAGACGGGAATGGCGAGGTGTCTGTCTGTAAACTAACACATCAGAGACCTTTCTGCATTCTGGCTTTCTCTCCTCCTCCTCCTCCCTCCCCTTGCACCGCCTGCCTCTCCTGCACACAAAAGGCGACAAGACATCAGAAATATAGACAGATGGATAGTCTTGTGGTGTATACATTATTATTATCACTATTTCTACGACAGTGAATACTTGTTGCCCAGTCAAGGTGGAAGTGCTTCAGTGAGAGCACATTTTAATATAGCCATTCCTGTTGGTTGCTTCTTCCAGTACGTGAGTGAAATAGGAATGTTTTTTGTTGGATCTAAAAGTATTAATGATAAAAGTCAATTAAATACCACGTTTACTTAACATTAGAGTATTTTTTGTTGTATTACGCGTATACGAGTGAATAAATAGAGACAATAACCTAATAAAATAACAATACACATCTTAGCACACACACACACACACACACACACACACACAGACGCTATGAATAATCTCCGCCACACTTAGCCGCGCCTCGCCACCACGACTCTGAGGTTAATCTGTTGCACCTCCTCGAAAGGGATTACACGGAACCCCAATTACACGGCGGCGGAGGGACAGGCGAAGATGAGGCAAGATAACGGAGTAATCCCCACAAAATCCCCCTTGTTTCACCTTTTTCATCTAAGGAGGATTTCAGGTTGCGGTAATGTATAATGTTAGAGAGAGAGAGAGAGAGAGAGAGAGAGAGAGAGAGAGAGAGAGAGAGAGAGAGAGAGAGAGAGAGAGAGAGAGAGAGAGAGAGAGAGAGAGATTTGTAATACTTTAAAGTTAAACAAATATGATATTCAAGCATTTTCATTTAGACTTTATGGTAAAAAAGTTAATGTAAATTTAGCTCTGTCTTTAAGAAGGTAAAAAAATCCACTTCTTGCGCCCATTAACTCTTTCAGTACTGGAACGTAATTTTACCATGAGCTTATGTGTGATTAGACGATTTTATTTACATTAGGAAGGGTCTATGGAGGTCAGAAGATTAATGGCCAGAGTCTTCATTATTTTAATCCCCACGTAAGTTTTTGAAGTTGTATAAAATCACTAAACAGTAACCAAAATTAATATGAAAACGCGGCATGGTACTGAGGGGGTTAAACGCGAGACTTTTGGGTAAACAGGCAAGACGAGATAATCACTATGGTTAAGCACATTAAAAAACCATGCCGAGAATCTAATATTGGAAGACAGTCTCCGGTGCATGAGTATTCCAAATGGACATGTTGGTATATATTTAACTTTTTTAATGGAAATTGATGAGGGAAGGTTTGCCGCCTCGTCAGTGGGAGTGGAGACAGCCCCCAGGGACACACTCCATATGGCATCGACGCTCCGCTACTCTCTCCACTCAAAGGTGCCGACGACAAACGACTCGCCACCTGATTTACATCGCCAGTTAGCGTCAGACATTCCGTCCATTCTGTGGTGACGTGATGCGTGTGTTTCATTTTTCACGGTGAATGAGAATTAGGGGAAGATAAGTCAGTGTCCGTGTTTCTTTCACTCACTCTGGTTCATTTATTCACGCTCACTTTTTGGCATGTTTTGTTTTACTGTGCCGAGAGTCGCTCATTTACCTATCCCTATACACTGGCTACATTGCAAAGCACATAACGCTTGCTTGTAATCTATAGTTGTGTAATAGCGAGCACATCGCTGAGCATCAGAGTACTGAACATAAGGACAGCACTAAAATTTGTTTTCACACGGATATAATCTCTCTTGTTTAATCCATTTATGCACAATATGTATGTAGAGTGAAGGCAGATGGTCCTGCATTGCATTAATCAATATGTATGAAGCTTATCCTAAAGACTGCTGACTAAAGACAATGTTCTCGGTCTAGCAGTACCTATTCAGGGAAGTCATCACCACGCGACATAAAATCATCGCATCATGACAACCGCGGTGTCGACGTGTAGGGCAATGGTGACACCGATCAACGGTTCGCTGGACATGCACATGAAACACACTAATACTCACCCTGCCGGCTGCCGTGGACCACTCCCGGAGCATTGCACCACAGTGACTTCCAGCTCCAACCAAAACACTTCACCCGCTCCTCGTCATCTTCCTCACGACACTTCATCGCGCAGCAAAATAAGATAGACATTCTTATGAAAAAAATACGATAATAACCGAAGGACATATTTCACAGCTAAATTACTATATATATATATATATATATATATATATATATATATATATATATATATATATATATATATATATATATATATATATATATATATATATATATATATATATACGTGTGGGACATGTCGCCCTCACCTTTGAATGGGAGAATATAGTATCATTTGTCCCCCACACACTTCGTTGTAGGTTATCTTAACATACACATTATCTTCAATTATATGATACTGCTACTAATGTTAGCAAGGATAAAATAACAGAATACGAGACATCTTTAAATTTCAAATAGCACAGGTAGACTGAATTATGCCTTACAATACACTATACACGTGACCTCAAAATGTATCGGAAATTAGTAACCTGTATTGGAAGATGAGGTACAAATTTAGCTTGTGAGTAGCAAATGAGAGAGAGAGAGAGAGAGAGAGAGAGAGAGAGAGAGAGAGAGAGAGAGAGAGAGAGAGAGAGAGAGAGAGAGAGAGAGAGAGAGAGAGAGAGAGAGAGAGAGAGAGAGAGAGAGAGAGAGAGAGAGAGAGCGAGAGAGAGAGAGAGAGAGAGAGAGAGAGAGAGAGAGAGAGAGAGAGAGAGAGGGGTGTGGTTTAGGTCTATAAAAGTTAGAACATAGCTGCATGAAGCCTGAAAGAAATTCCTCTGGGCAACTTTCCTTCCCGGCGACTTTTCCAGCCTTTGTTTGGCCACGGAGGGAACATGTCAGCTCTCGGGCGGAACAACAGAGTCTTTTGGTGTCAGTTTCTGAGCTGACTATTAACATATGAATAACACCGTCAGCCTCGGGGGGATAAAGTGTTACTCCACGACTGGCGTAAAGCTGGGAGGCTGTAAGGTGGCGGGGAGGAAAGCAACCCTGGAGCGAGAGGCGGCGGATCATTGGTGGCTCCAGTGTTACGGACGTGACGGGAAATGATTCTCTGAGTCTGTCATTCTTCTTATTACTCGCCTCCTCATGCCTTCCATCAACCCCTTCTCTCTCTCTCTCTCTCTCTCTCTCTCTCTCTCTCTCTCTCTCTCTCTCTCTCTCTCTCTCTCTCTCTGTCTCTCTCTCTTTTATTTTGTTGCAATTCTCATTCTCCTCCGACGCTGAGAATTCCTCCCTCCCTTCCCGCGCACGCTGCCTCCTCTTCCTTCCTCTTGCGGGCCATTCATCACAATACATCACGCTGGATTACAACTTAAGATGCCGTCTGATGGCGCGGGGTGAGGGTGGCGAGGGTGGCGAGGGCGGCGAACGTGAGGGGAAAAGAAAAGAGATAATGATACGCCTAAGGTAAACAAGCCTCCAAAAATAAATAAATGAATAAATGAATAAATAAGTGAATAAACGTAATAGTAATAGCAATAATGATAACAGTAATGGTGGCCAGACCTAGATAAAAAGGTAGAGCGCATGCATAAATACATGAGTAAACAGATAACTGATAGCGAGAGGTGACAAATAAGGTGTCTGGTGCGAGATGCCAAGCTGGGTAGGAAGGATCTAGGATGCTATATCCCACCGCCACTTATGTACAGTCCCCTCCTCTCCTCTCCGTCTCGTGTGTGTGTGTGTGTGTGTGTGTGTGTGTGTGTGTGCTAATCGTATGGCGCGATCCAAACCTATCTCAGCCTGTATTCATGTGATGTTCTTTTGTTTTAATTGATGCACGTGGGGTTAAGGGAGAAGATCCATCACCGCTGATAAATTTCTGGCCATCTCGCACCAAGAATAGCCGAGTTCCATGCCTTGTTTTTATATTTATTTTTCTCCTTGTCTTTTTATTTCCTTTTCTTTCTTCTCTCTAGCGGAGTCATAATGGTATTCGCGTTTTGTGGCATTCGCAAAAATTTACGGCGGTTCACTCAGGAAGGGCCCCGCGTTGCCTTCACTTAATGAATTTTAAAGTGTTTAAGTGACGAAGAGGAAGAGCGGTCTGTGGAAAAAGAATATGAAGAGGAGGAGGAGGAGGAGGAGGAGGTGGAGGTGATGGTGGAAGTGGAGGTGGAGGTGGAGGAGGAGGAGGAGGAGTAAGGTAAAAAGAGGAAAGCAGAGGTAACAAAGGTAGGAAGAGGAAAAGCGGGAGGATGGTGAAGTGTAAATTACACAAAATATAAGTAAAAAGTATGACGAAGTAGAGAGAAAATGCAAATAAAGAAAGATGAAGTTAGAAAACTAATGAGGGAGGAGGTGAAAATTAAGAAAACATGCAGATGAATACCAGAGAAAACAGAAAAGAACGAACGTCATTAAGAGAGAGAGAGAGAGAGAGAGAGAGAGAGAGAGAGAGAGAGAGAGAGAGAGAGAGAGAGGAAACAAGGACGAGAGAATAAGCCAGGGATGAGGAGAGTAGCAAGTCCCGCGCTCCCTCAACCCTTTGGGGCATCGGGCGCTGCGTTGGTTGACACCCACCTGACGCCACTAATACATGCAGAGTAACGTCACGCCCTGCCAGGCTCCCGCACCCTCCCCGCCCGGCAGCTACACTCGATAATCATCAATGTCATGCTTCTTACTCGCTCAGCACCTGGATTACGTTGCGTCACGCTCTCTCCGCCAGCGACACCTGTTTCCTCGCTGCCTTCCCCACACCTGATACGTGATTCCCTCTCCCAAGGATGCGCAGCAGTTTGGTGTCACTGACAATACTGCGATCATGGTGCTTGGTCTGTTACGTCACTCGCGGGTATTGCGTCACCATCTTTAGCGACGTCACGGTAGTTACATCACCAGCAACTGGGCAGAGGGAAAAGCGTCACGAGCAGGTGAGTCATGACAGTCCTGGCGGCAATTGCGATGCAAATTTTGAGCTGGAGAGGAGCAGCGGCGGGGCTCCAGCACGCGGCGCCGTGAAAAATCAGTTTATTTTGCTAAAGAGCCTCGTCTGCATGCAAATCAGCCCCGTAAATCCCACGGCAATTAGTTAAGGTGTGTGGGGAGAGTGTTACCCCCTCCGCCCTCCATCCCATGACCTCTGTAGCTCCCCCCTCAACTCTTCCCCCACACACGACCCTGATGCCTCCCGCGTACCTCCCCAACACCCACACTTCAGGAACCGCCGACACCCCTACACCGGGATTCCAACACCCTCGCCCTTACTGCCTCAGCCAACACCTACAACACCAACACCCCGCGACCTCACCACCGGCCGCAGGTTCTCAGCACCCCACCCCTCAACCCTCGACCCTCGGCACACTCTCTCCGTGAACCCCGACAACGCTCCCATGCCACGACACGACCCTGCCATTCCAGCCCTCATAACACTTAAAAAATGCTCCTCCGAACACCCTTAGGACTTCACGACTATGACGCTCATATCCCACAGCCCTGAAACCCTCTGGCACTGTTCACTTACTCACTCACTCACTCACTCACTCGCTTTCTCATGCTCTCTCAACACAAAACCTCAAATACTTCATTCACTCACTACCTAAACTCTATTATTCATCCCTCATTCATCACCACAGCCTTGAGCACTCCTGACTCACTCACCACCATTACTCGAACTCATCATTCACTCAACACCACATAGAAATCGTCTTAAGATATTCTAGTGTTGTAAATAAGGATAATATTAACTATGTATATTATTAGCCTTGGATTACTACTATACGTGTATTAGATGTTTTAATTGATGTAAAGAGGAAATAAACTGATTCTGATTCTCACTGTCATTCCAATACCTATCTCTATCTCGCTATCACAAGCTCGACCATTCAATATTATCTTACCATCGCAACCTCCATCACTCATTACTCATTATCTTGAACTCCGAAATTTTAAACACTCCTACACACTCATTCACACACTCTCGCTCCTATTCTGAAACACTTCCACGATGCATCTCCACTATTTGTAAAGGTTTTAGTTAAAGATACACGGGGTTTTTTTTCAGGGTGCGTTAATTGTTGTAGTTTATATATTTTTTATGCATGAGGGGAAGCCGGCCAAGAGCAACAAAATATTAAAAGAAGAGGCCCATTTGATTGCCAGTTCCCGTAAAGGGTAAAAAAGTCAGCCAAAAGTCTGGGACAAATGTCTTGAAACCTCCCTCAAATTAACGTGATTTCTGCGTTATTAAAAGGAAACACTCTCTTCAGAACCCGACCAGTTTTCTCTGTGGCCTTAGAAAATAATGGCGATCAGAGAGTAAGGTGTTCCTGAATAAGAGCCTTTTATTCACTCACCACAACCTCCACCATCACCACCACAACCTAAGGCACGTATTTTAAAACATTTCTGTCCTTTACCTCCATCATTTCAAAAGGGTCTATTTAAATTTACATGAGATTTTTAAGGTGTTTTCACGGTTCTAGAGACAGAGTGACAAGATTTTTACAATATTAACAGGAAAAACAGTCTTGATAACCCCGCTAGTCATCTCTGTGGTCTTGGAAAATAGTCGTGGTGAGAGAGCAAAGTGTTTCTGAATGCGGACTTTAGCCAGCCAGTCTCGATGGAGCAGGCAATGGGAAGTGAAGTAGCCAGCATAACACCTCCTCCCTGCACACGACCAGCAAATATGGAGATGTAATTTGTTGTGGTCTTTGTTTTGGCTGAGTTTATGTGGTGGTTTTATTGGGTTCCTTACCATATCGCTTAGTGCAGTAACCTGAGTCACGCCGGGGTATTTAATCTACGTGGTCATTTGGTACCACGATAATTGCCCAGCCAGACAGCGCGTGTTCTATTGGCGGCTTGCTTGTTATGGATGCTGTTGTTTTGTTTGTTGTTGATGGAGGTTGGGGTGGTGGTGGTGGTGGTGGTGGTGGTGGTTGTGGGTATTACAATATTAGTCACAGTAGTAGTAGTAGTAGTAGTAGTAGTAGTATATAACATCAATAACAACAGTATTTAGTAACATTGGTGGTACTGGTGATACTCATCCTCCAAGTACTCGACCTCCTCCCTCTGTGTTATTACTTTTGTTATTATCATTGTTGTTGTTGTTGTGTCGTTGTTCACGGCGGTGGTCCTACAGCAGATACTGATGATGTTCCTGATGTCGTTACGGGGTTTGCTTGTTTAATAGCGGGGCCGTTTCGGTAATCAAATTTAATGACCATAACAGTAAATGAAAGTGAAAGCGTACCGCGAGGGAGACAAAAAATGCAAGAGTGAGGGAGAGGAAGAGAGGAGGGAGAGGAGGAAGAGAAGGGTTAGCGCAGGTTTACGTTCGTGAGTGTAATGGTGATGGCGGTACGAGTGGTAATGTTACTGTGAGTGGTAATGATGATGGTGGAAGTAATGGTGATGGCTGCAGAGTGGGGATGGTATTAATTCTGGCGGTGGTAAAATAGCAGTGGTAGTGGTGGTTAAGGAGGTACGAGTGTGTGATTATGATTCCGGTGGTCGTGGAGGGTACGGCGGCGATGAAAGTGGGTTTGGGTGGTATTAGTGGTGTTGATGGTGGTGGTGATGGCGGCGGTGGCACGAATAATGAAGGTCGTAGCAGTGGCGATAGTGGTGATGACAAGGAACAGTGATAGTGGTGGTGAGGTTGGCGGTGCTTGTGGTGGAGTTGTCGGCAGATGGCTGTTGTAGTAGTGGTGGTGGTGGTGGGAATGGCGGCGGTGGCGGTGGTGGCGGTGGTAATAACAATTTGTCAGAGGTGAGAGGGGCGACCTTCCACACAATGCCTCTTAACACGGTGTCTGCCTCTCATTAGCCAAGCAGTCGTGCGCCTCGCTCAGTATACACACACACACACACACACACACACACACACACACACACACACACACACACACACACACACACACACACAAGGTGAACGGTCTAAAATAATTAAAGGTACACACACAGATACAGTACATACACACAACCAACCAACCCATATTCGTGTACAGCGTGTCCACAGAAATACACAAGGTCATGCTAGTATGCACAGGAACACTATCCTTCCACACACACACACACACACACACACACACACACACACACACACACACACACACACACACACACACACACACACACACGGAGCCTGTCATTACTCATACCGTGAAGGCAGCTCTTACATACCAGAGAGCAGAGCAATGATTAAACTCTTCTTACAACGCAATAATTTCATCCTCAAGACAACGCTTCTCAGCACCCCATTTCCTTCCCCACTTGGTTAGTATATCAAGCACTGACTGCCATGAGTAATGAGCAACGTTCACAAGAAATGTTTTCATTGCATCTTAGCATTATTTCATTTCTTCCCTTCACTTAACGTTCTCTGCCGAAGGGCGCACTGTCGCTCCAGGGCTGCTTGTGAATTACGACGCAAAACTCGTCAAAATAAAGACAGCAAAGACGGAATACTAAGATTGATGGCTGTATTTCAAGACATGCAACGTACCTTTATATTTTAGAACGCACAACACTACTTTGGTAAAATGTGAAGAGAGAAGAAAAGAGAAAAAGAAACGATAAAATCATGCGTCCCATATTCTAGAACAGCTGTAAAATTGAAGTCTGTATTTCAAAACGTACAACACACCTTTACTTAGGACACACGATACTAGTCTGGTAAAACGTGAAGCAAAGCCAGGAGAGAGAGAAAAGGAGACAAAGAAACAATAAAACCAAGTGTCCCATATCCTAGAACAGCTGTAAAATTGAAGTCTGTATTTCAAGACATACAACGCACCTTTATTTAGAAGACAAGATACTATTCTGGTAAAAAAAAGCATAACCAGGAGAGAGAAAAAAAAGGAGACAAAGAAACAGTAAAACCCAAACGTCCCATATTCTAGAAATTCTGTAAAATATATACATAAAAAAATCTAAAAAAGAGAGATAACCAAAAAAAACTAGAACACCAAGCTTTGCGTCTACATATACGTATTTCAAGTCACACAAACGCACTTCTTCCAAGGCAGAGAACACATGACAAAAGTACAGGTGCGCGTGCTGGCATTATCCAATTTCGAACACTTGAACCTGTCCCGCACCATGTAATCCGTGCGTGCCGAGAGCAAAACACTTCCCCGCCTTGTATGATTCGGCAGACGGAACAGCAAAGCGAGGCGAGGAGAGCGAGGCGGAGAGAAGCACAAGGTTACCCCAGGCTAAGCAAGGGTCAGATTATCACACCATGCACTCAAAGCCAGCAAGGAACAATCAACTTTGCAATTTTCAAGGTAAAGCCCGTATTCAAAAACACCTTCCCCTCTCACTACGACAATTTTTCAAGGCTACAGAGACGACTATCCGGGTTTTCAAGACAATTCCTCTTTATAATAAACTCGTAATCTTGCCAAACTATCACCAGAACCACAAAAATACTCTTAACCTTTTCAGTATTGAGACGCATTTTTACCATGAGTTTTTGGTATCATTTGACGATTTTACTTATATTAAAAAGGGTCTGTGGGGGTCATAAGGTTAATGGCCAGAGTCCTCACTATTCTAATCCCCAACATAAGTTTTTGAAGCTGTGAAAAAAATCATCAAACAGTAAACAGAATAAATATGGAAACGTGTCCTGGTACTGTAGAGGTTAAAAACAAGTGTATCTTCAACTGGACTCTTTGGAAAATAGTGATGGTGAGAGAGAAAATCGTTTCAGAATACGGGACTAAGAGCATTGATTTCTCACGCCACGAGATCTTTCAGGAAATTGATCCCTAGACTGTGAAATTTAAGGCTGGTTGGCTTGTGTGTGTGTGTGTGTGTGTGTGTGTGTGTGTGTGGCTAGTGTTGTGAAGGCTGGTGTCCGTAGCGTTCCGTAGTCTTCTCCTTATCACTCCATTAGTACCTGCTCGTCATCTAGAGATCGAGACTTCCTATTACAGCAGGTACTCTCACCTCCAAATAGGGACGCAGAGAGAGAGAGAGAGAGAGAGAGAGAGAGAGAGAGAGAGAAAAAAAAAATCAAAGCAAATATATGAAAAGAAAATATATTACGAAGAAAGAAAGTGACACTGGAATGAAGAAGAAGGGAGGAGGAAGAAGGAAAGGAAGGAAAGAGAAGGAGGAGGAGGAGGAGGAAGAGGAGGAAAAGAAGGAAGAGAATTGATTGTTTTCTGATCCTACTTATCATTTTTAAATCCCTCATTTCAAACACACACATCTCGCAACTCTTCCCAGCTTTCTCTTCACCTTCGTTCATCTGCTTCTCTGCTTCTCGTCCATCTTCCTTATTAAATGTTCTGTGATACGCACGGCTTCAGTAACAGTTACGTTTCATTACTGACCACAACTTAATACAACAATATAATGCGTCTCTAAGTTTTTTTTTTTTCTATTCTTTCTCCTCCTTCTCTTCTTCTGCTTCTTCCTCCTTCTTCTCTTCTCCCCCTACCTTGCCTCCTTCTCCTCCTCCTCCTCCTCCTCTTCTTCTTCTCAATTTTTTTTTCTTTCTTTCTTTCTCCTTCTTTTACTTCCTTTCCTTCTTCTTTCTCCTTCTCCTCCCTTTCTTTGCCCCCTTTCTCCTCCTCCTCCTCCTCCTCCTCCTCCTCCTCCATTTAGGTTCTTCTTCTTCTCTGCCGCGTCGTAAAATCAATCATTTATTTATTCATTCATTCATTCTTCTTCTCTTCCTCCTCTTTCACCTCTTACATCTCCTACTCCTCCTCCTCCTCCTCCTCCTCCTCCTCACCATCATAATTATTACATCATCATAATCTTGCTCTCTCTTCTTTTTTTCTTTTCACTTTCCTTCTTTTCTTATTTAACACTTACTTCTTTATTTCCTTTTAATTCCCATAACCATAACATTTTTTTTCTTTATTCTTTCCACCTCATCATTCTCACCATTATTAACTTCATTTCCTTGTTTTTTATATTTCCTTCCTCCTCCTCCTCTTTCTCCTCCTCCTCCCCCACCATGTCCTCCTCTTCTTCCTTTTCCTTCTCCTCCTCCCTGTTGCTCATCTAGTAATCAACAAGTCCAGTGTTGAATTAACGAGGTAAGCAAAAGAGAGGTCATAAGGAACTGGTCAGAGGGTTCTTAACAAGGTAGCCAGGAAATTAAGGGTGGTTAACGAGGTGCGGTGGAGGCGAGGGCGACGGCGGCTCCGGGTCAGCAAGGAGAGAATAGGTTAAGGGTCAAGGAAAGTGGGAGAGGTGAGGGCTTGACGAAAAGGTGATAAGGTTGATGGTGTGTTTCCTCTAGGTTTGATTAAAGGAGAATGGGAATAGTATGCAGTTAAGCGCTTCAGTACTGGGACGCATTTTTTTTTTTTTTACCTTGAGTTTTGGGTGTGATTAGACGATTTTATTTTACATTACGAAGGGTCTATGGAGGTCAGAAGATTAATGGCCAGAGTCTTCACTATTTCAATCCCCTCATAAGTTTCTGAAGGTGTATAAAATCACCAAATAGTAAGCAGAATGAAGATGGAAAAGCGTCATGGTACTCAGTGGCTTTATACTGGAAAGCATTTTTACCACGAGTTTTGGATGTGATTACGATATTCTATTTACATTACGAAGGGTCTATTGAGGTCAGAAGATTAATGGCTAGAGTCTTCACTATTTTAATCTCCACATAAGTTTTTGAAGCTGTATAAAATCCCCAAAGAGTAAGTACAATAAATACGAAAACGCCCTGGTACTGAAGGTGCTAAGGGCAGTTTAGAGCTTGACGGGGTGTGAAAATAAGGAGAAAAAATGTGACATAAAACTGTTGGAGGTGTATTGATGATGAACACAATGAAAGAAGAAAAACAAAAACAGTACATTTATGATTGATGAGAGCTAAAAGTAAGTAAAAAAAAAAAAGCACAAGAAAATACAAGGACGTTAATGAGTAATACACGAAAATGAAAAAAAAATGCACAGAAATAAAATGACAAAGAAATAAAATAAAAACGGAAACTAAGTCTTTTCAGATAAATTGTGAGAACCAGGAAGAGCAAAAGAATGACAGGAGGAAGGAGAACAATTTAGAAGACTTAACGAAACGAGATGACAGGTTCAGCCAATAGAGACTGAAATAGAGGAATAAAGTGCAGGATAGACAAGATCTTAAAAATAGTTAGAGAGAGAATAGTCCAAAAATGAGCAGGTATTAGGATAACGAATGAGTGAGTTTAACGAAAGAAAGGTCAAGAATGAACTAAAAGTCTTAAAATGAAGGACGAATGAGATACAACGTAGTCAGACTGGAAAAAGTTAAGAAAAATAACAGGTGGAGAACTAAATGAAAAGATGAGTTTTAACCCCTTCAGTACCATGACACATTTCCATATTCAATCTGCTGACTATTTGGTGATTTTGTTACAGCTTCGGAAACTCAAGTGGGGATTAAAATAGTGAAATCTGTGGTAATTTATCTTATTACCTCATTAAAATGGTCTGATTATACACAAATCTGAAGGTTAAAATGTGTCCCAGTATTGAATGGGTTAAGCGAGAATATAACTGTATGAGGAGGGATGAGATGGTGAGTTCAAATATAGAAAAGCGAAAAATTGACTAAAATAACATAAAGAAAAAAAAAAGATGACAAACCTTTACCATCATCGGAGTTCCCTTTTAACTACAATTCTTTCCAACCTGTTTGGGGGCCGGCATCTTAGTGGGCCTTTTTTTCAATCACAGTTTTTATTGCCCTTGACTGGTTTTCCCTCTTACATAAAAAAAGAAACAGACAAAAGTATAGCGTGAATACCAAGAAGCAGAAAGCGAGTGGGAGACCGATAGAGGGATACGAAGGCTCCACGAGGTGACGAAGGAACTGAACGAAGACCTGAAAGAAAAATGGAGAGCAATAAAAACAAGACTTTATCGTTTGTAGTGAGGAGCAGACCGTTCACAATGGATGGGGGGCAAGGCAGCTAGGTGAACCAGGTGGACCAGGTGGAGGGCCAACGAAAGGATAAGAAGTTTTAACGAGGTGGTGGTGGGTGAGGGGTCAACGAAGGGAAGGAAGGAAGAAGAAGAAGAAGCAGCATCAGTAACAACAGCAGAAGGTCGCCGTGCCTCGTGATATTGCCTCGCAGATCTAGAAATACATTTGCATACGTTTACAGGATCTGGGCGATGATGTATGTTGGGGAGTGTCTGAATATGCATGTATGCCCCTGTATGCAAACACGCTGGATTGCAATAGCACACAGGGAGGCACCGCTGTATCCTACACCAAGCGACACGCAGCCCCAGCCAGTCCTGCGTGGGAGCGGTGGGCGTCTGTGTGTTATCTTTTTGTCCTTCGCGTGTGTGTGTATGTGAGAGAGAGAGAGAGAGAGAGAGAGAGAGAGAGAGAGAGAGAGAGAGAGAGAGAGAGAGAGAGAGAGAGAGAGAGAGAGAGAGAGCAGTAGTGGTGGTAGTACAAGTAGTAGTAGTATTAGTCTCTCGTTGACAAAATATATATACTGAATATAAATCACACATGCCGAAGACTATAAAAAAAACTACTTTCTCTCTCTCTCTCTCTCTCTCTCTCTCTCTCTCTCTCTCTCTCTCTCTCTCTCTCTCTCTCTCTCTCTCTCTCTCTCTCTCTCTCTCTCTCTCTCTCTCTCTCTCTCTCTCTCTCTCATTCCAACCCTTGCTCATTCATTTCTGACTCACGGCCACAGTACAGTCACCACTAAAAACACCCACACCACCACATAAACTCCCACCACCACCACTACCACCACCACGACCACCACCCTCCTCGCGGCTTAACAAAAGTGAAGGTAGATTTCTTAAACATTTCCCTGTGTGTTCCGCCGCCACAAGAGAAGGTGAATGGGAGGAAGAGGAGAGGTTACAGGGCAGAGGGATTCTTTAGCTCAACAGTCACTGCCAATAGTGATGTTCTCCCCCATAACCACTGCCTTTATGACTATTTCTCTTGGCATGCAGCGAAGTCACCATGTGCATTTCTGGTTTCAACACTGTTTCGTCATCGTATTGCTAATTTTCTTCCTCCTGCGGCTCTTTTTCCTCTTCCTCCTCCTCCTCCTCCTCTTTCTCCTCCTCCTCCTCCTCCTCTTCTTGTTCTTCTTCCTCCTCCTCGTATTCCTCTTCCTTCTTTTTCCTTCTGGTCTTCCTCTTCATCTTTCTCCCGGTCTTAATCTTGCAAGTATGAATATTTTTGCTTTATGAGAGAGAGAGAGAGAGAGAGAGAGAGAGAGAGAGAGAGAGAAACTGGCATAAACAGAGACAGACAGAAAAAGAAAGAACGAGAGAGAGAGAAAAGAAATAAACTAAAGACAAGAGGAGCCGAAAGACAGACAGGCGAAATGATAAGGATGAAGATCTAGAGTGCAATAAAGTAACATTACCAGGAGTGACAGTCATTGTGAATTAATCTGGCTCTTTTATGCATCAAGTAACGAATGGTGTGAAAATTAATTGTGACTAGTAGCAGTGTATAAAGGAGGAGGAGGAAGAGGAGAAGGAATACAAAGGAAAGAACAGATAGCAACAGTCCTGCTGGGCCAAACAAGGCTGCCTGTGTGACTGTGCTACCACTGCAGGTATATCTCAAGAGAATCAAATGCCAAAAGGAGAAACTTGTAGTGAAAAACATGAAAAACTGGATACAATTTGCTTTATCTGAAAATAAGGAGGAGGAGAAGAAGGGATAGGAGGAGGAGGAGGAGGAGGAGGAGGAGGAGGAGGAGGAGGAGGAGGAGGAGGAGGAGGAGGAGGAGGAGGAGGAGGAGGAGGAGGAGGAGGAGGAGGACAAGGAGGAGGAGGAGGAGGAGGAGGACGACGAGGAGGAGGAGGAGGAGGAGGAGGAATAGAAGGAGGAGGAGGACGAGGAGGAGGAGAAGCTATGTGTGTGTGTGTGTATGTGTGTGTGTGTGTGTGTGTGTGTGTGTGTGTGTGTGTGTGTGTGTGTGTGTGTGTGTGTGTGTGTGTGTGTGTGTGTGTGTGTGTGTGTGTGTGTGTGTGTGTGTGTGTGTGTGTTCTTACATATACGTATAACATGTGGAGATTTGTACTACTATAATGAACTTGTGTATCTATTTGTATTTTCTCCGTTGTTGTTTATCCTGCTTTGTTCTCTTTCTTTTTTATTTGTTCGTGTGTGTGTGTGTGTGTGTGTGTGTGTGTGTGTGTGTGTGTGTGTGTGTGTGTGTGTGTAGTATCGTTTATTTGTTGGGTGAATGTCTACACCTGCCATCCTAGAATGAGTTATTTTCACTCACATAAATCTTCCATCAAAACACATTCTGCAGGATGAAAGAGAGGAAAGCCCTGGTGATGCATTGCACTTCCACCAAGATATTTCACAGGAGAGACAAGAGACCACAGTTACCATTATGTATCATGTACTGGCGAATTTCTTTTCTTCCCCTTTAGTCTTGACGAAAATTTGTGACATCATTTGAATATCCAGAGAAGGATTATCGCCACTTTCCCTGATTCATACCACATCATCAAGAGAGACATCACCTGGTGGTATTTTCAGACAGAGTATAAAAAAAATTAATTATCAAATCTCTGACCTTTAAAAGCAATTCGAATAGAAACGTGTATATTTTTCTTTGCGTTCGTGAGGGAAAAACTTTTGAGTCACAAGAGGAAGCAGAATTTTACTTGCTTTACCTGTTGTGTCGCTGTAATGTTTGGCGAGTTAATATTGCGAGACGAACATTTTTACGCTTGATGAACCGACAAGTTTAGCTCTGCCTTTCCACCAGTCAGGATTCTTATTTCATGTGTCTATTTGAAAGATTTAAGATTTGTTTACGGTGAATGGCATCCTTCCACTTGTCAGACGACCCCGCGACTTCTAGTAGACCTCGCTAAGGGCTGGAAGCGAGAGGGAAGAGAAATGGAGGAAAATGTTTAGGCAGGGGGGTGGTCGGGAGAATGAGGGAAATGTGTGAAGGCAGAAGAGAGATAAGGGAGGTAAGATAGTGTGAAGGGAATAGAAATGTGGGAGGACCTTGGGAAGATCTGAAAGTAAGAAAGGGGAAGCCAGAGGACGCCAAGGAGGTAAGGAAGAGATGTGATAAACAGATGGAAGCAAGAATGAGGTTGTAAAGGAAAGAGGAAGGTGTGTGAGCTGGGGGGAGTTGAGGAGGATTGGAGGTAGGGAGGGGAAGGGAGAAGAAGGTGGAAGATACCAGCCGGAGGAGAGAAGAAGACTCGGTAAGGGTGGGAAGAGATGAGAACAGATGCTGATCATGGCGGCATCGGATTGTAAACATCCGTCATAAACCTAGTCTTGACCCCGCTGGACGAGCCGGGCCAGGCGAGCCGCGGCCACTGACAACACTGCCGCCGCGCGTTGGAACTCCCGACCACTAAGAAGAATATCAATGTGCGTAATAGCAACTACAATATGCCCGCATGTATACCACCAACAAGCGGAAAATCCATCAATAAAAAAAAAAACAATAACGAATTAGAGAACCTGAGAAGCCTATTTGCGGGACCGGTTCTGCCGCGGCGGGATTAATGTCGTGAAATGGATTTATTAGCGAGTCGTGGGTGAAGCTCGTGGTTGGCAACGCTGACGAAGAGCATCAATATGCCTGACAGATAATTAGTCAAGCAGTAATGACGGTGCAGTGTTGGTCATGACGATTAGCGGTAAGGAGGCAGAGCTGTTGGGGGACCACGGTGGGGAGGAGAAGGTTGTGGGGAGGAGAGGAAGAGTCGAATGTAGCGTACAGTGTGACTCCGAGGAATGTTGATGTGAAATGGATGCTGCTGGGAAGTATCAACGCAGGCTAGGAGTGACGGAGAATGTCTGCTCGGGGAGGGAGTGGGTGAGGAAGAGGGAGGGAGAAGAACGTGGTTAAAATACCCAAGGAAGAATCGAAGGTGACGGGCTGAGCGTGCCTACGAGCAGCGAAGATTCACGTGGAACAGATGCTGATGATGTGAACACAGCCTGAAGGTGAAAGAGGACGCCAGATGGAAGGGAGAGACGTGGTTTTGATTAACAGTGGAGGAGGAATCGATGAAGGTGTGACTCTGGGAAATACTTATGTTCAATGGAAACTGCTGGAGAATACTGAAGAAGTCTGAGGTAGGTGAAGAAGTAAGCTAGACTGCACTGGAAGAGACGTGGATTTGATGGTCGAGGTGGAAATCTACTGTCTAGTACCAAGATTACTGAAAGGAAGGAACATGTGATTGAAATAGACGAGGAAGAGTCACATTCAGCCTTCATTACGATTACAAAGGTGTTTTTTTTTTAATATATAAGAGGGGAAAACTGGCCACGGAAAAAAAAAAACTCACTTAGTTACCAGTCTCCTTGCAGGTTAAAGAGAGTTAGCCAAAATAAAGGGAAAAATACCTAAAACTAGTATCGTGAAATTGGAGTTTGGATGCTACTGAGGGAGAGAGGGAGGGTGTATACACGATCAGGGAATGACTGAGGATAGTTGGAAGAGCGGCAGACGTAGTTATAATGGAGGTAAGGAGGTTACGGATGATGAGCTCCGGGGTGGAGGTATGGCAGGGCAATGTGGGTGTTGGTATATATAGCGCAGTGTGCCGCCCAGCCCCCCACCAGCACCACTTAACACGCAAGCCTTTCACCAATACCTCACCTCTTGTGCCAGAGCCTACCCTTCTTTACGGCCACGCTCACTACAGCATCCCTCCCTCTCTCACTCACTCCCTCACTCCCATCCACACCCAGGTGACCCCTATTCTCCTTTCTCTCCCTCCGACCACCGCCTGCCTCCTCACGCCGCCACCATCGCACCAACACCGACCGCCGCTTCACCACCCTGCTTTACTAAGATTAATCAGGTGGTGCGTATCGATCTCACGTCCCATCAATATGCTGGCCCTTCCACCACGCTCCTCTCAGTGGCCCTTCGCTCTCCCCAGCAGCGTGAGGAGTTGCCGCTCTGCATGTTCTCACCAATCCATTCCGCAATGATCGATTTCTTTAGTTAACGCACAGGGACATTTGCTCTCTGGCGATTCATTGCGCTCTCTCCCTATTTTTTTTCGTCTATCTTTTCGTCTACCGATCGATCTCCACTATCCATCAATTCTCAACCGGGATAGCGACTTATCTCAGTGTCCATCTCCCTCTCTCTCTCCCATCTATATGGCTGCTACACCCTCCTCCACCCATCACTCAACACCAGAGTCTTTCTCAGCCATTCACACCGCCATCCATCTCGCTATCCGTTCATCTGGTTATTGCTTCCACCCACCCATTAGTTCACACCTTCACCCCCGGCCTGGCACACCTGAGACCCGCCTAATCAAGTCACACACACACACACACACACACACACACACACACACACACACACACACACACACACACACACACACACACACACACACACACACATGCTCACGAAATTTCAATGCTCTTCTCTGCTTTTCTGCCCTCTATTCATTTCTCTTGTCTTTCTTCCTTTTCACAGCATTTCTCATGATGTCGCACACACACACACGAAATTTCCAGGCCCCCTTTCTTTCCTCATCTCATTTCTTCCTCCTCTCCCTCTGCTTCTTCCCTTCTTTTCCACAGCCTCCTTCTCATAACTCTTTCTCGCTGACACACGCGCCGCTTCGCATCCCTATGAGAGCCACATGCGAGACCCATACACTCGACGAAAGATGAGTTTTGGGGCCACAGATCAGTGGAAGCGACACGATCCCACTGGGGGGCCTGAACGAAGCTCACTTCTCGCGGGCTCCTAAAAGGCACGCCGCCTCTCCTGGCCCAGTTGACCAGAGTGCGAAGATATTTAGAACAAGGTTGCGTACGTGTTATAAATCGAAGGGGAAGGGAAGGATGAAAGGTAATATAGTTCAGAGGCGACGATAAAGAATTAGACTACTAGGAATGTCGTGTACGAAGGGGGCAGAATGAGCAGGATAAATCAAAGAATAGGAGGCGTTAAACAGAAGGTAGGGATGAAAAGTAATAGGGTTAAGAGATGGAATAGAGAGCTAGACGATAAGGAAGGACGTAAATGAAGATGGGTAAGAAACAAAGGTAACGATATAACGGGCTAGAAAAGAAGAAAAAAAAGACATTACGAAACACACACACACAAATGAGGAGAAAAAAATAAAAGATAACCAAAATAACGAACCAATAAAAAGAAAACAAAGCAAAACAGGATCAAAAAGAAAACAGTAATAAAAAATCCAGCACACGATGAAATACGGTTAAAAATAAATAAATACCTGTCAGTTAATCCATTTGCACGTTGCTGTAACTAATGATCTCTTCCCTTCTAAGACAAATTTACTCAAGTAGTTAAGTTTGGCTGGATCGGCTTGTACCATTCCATTCCCTTACGTCCCTCTACCCACCAACACCCCCCAGCCACCGAGCCAATCCACCCCACTCCCCCACGCCCCCTCCCACGCCCTCTCCCACCCACACCCCACCCTCGGCTCCTTGATGGATGTTTCTTTTCCTCAGTGGCTCATCAATCTTCGTCCCAATTATACATACAATGATCTCGCGGTGTGCTGGGCTCCCGGAACACTGCCATTTGCCCTCGCTGCTCCTCCCTCGTGTGCCGTACTCCTCTTCCTTCTCTCTCTCTCTCTCTCTCTCTCTCTCTCTCTCTCTCTCTCTCTCTCTCTCTCTCTCTCTCTCTCTCTCTCTCTCTCTCTCTCTCTCTCTCTCTCTCTCTCTCTCTCTCTCTCTCTCTCTCTCTCTCTTGGTCCTCCTCCTCCTCCTCTTTCTTTAGTTATTCTGGTATTGTTCTATTTCTTCTTCTTCTTCTTCTTCTTCTTCTTCTTCTTCTTCTTCTTCTTCTTTCTTTCTCTTTTCGTTTGTTGCTCATTGCCGTCGTTTCTTCTTCTTCTCCTCCTCCTTCTCCTTCTTCTTCTCCTTCTCCTCCTCCTCCTCCTCCTCCTCCTCCTCCTCCTCCTCCTCCTCCTCCTTCTCCTTCTCCTCCTCCTCCTCCTCCTCCTCCTCCTTCTCCTCCTTCTCTTCCTCATCCTCCTCTTCTGGTACTGTATTCTTTCTCTTCTCCGTTTGCTGCTCTTTGCTCCCAAGCTCTCCCCCTTCCCTCTATCACTTCTTCCTCCTCCTCCTCCTTCTCCTCCTCCTCCTCCCACTCTTCCTGCCTGCCTCTCAGCTGGCCAGTGTTGCTTCACTTTCTCCATAAGAGGCTGGCAGTCCTCCTTGTCGTTTATGAGCATCTTCTTTTATTT